>NC_135713.1:152924274-153255140 GCF_964656455.1 Halichoerus grypus
AAGTATCCATGAGTTGGTTACAAAAATGGGTGTTAAATATTACCTCAAATAGAAAGGGAAGGCAAAAGCCTCCGTAAATTCCCACAAAGCGGCAATAGGACAGGCTACCTTCCTGGGCTGTAACATAATAAAAATGAAACCCTAATCAATTAGAACTTTGAAAAAAAACTCCTACATAATCTGAGATAAGAGATTTCACAGCACTAAAGGAACACTGTATCCAGCCCCATAATGACAGGCTTGAGAAACGAAGTAATACAGTTTCCTAGGAAAACAGAAATCCATTCAAGAAAAAAGAGAAAACTTGAATAGATCATAATCATTAAAAATGAAATATAATTACTTCTTCAAAAATGATGGATTGGTCTGATGAGACAGTTTTGCAAATTCCTAAGGAAAATTTAATGGCCCGACTACACTAACTGTTTTTTTTTCCACACATAACTGTTCTAAAGACATAGAAAATAGTGATTATTTCATAATTCATTTCATAAAGTTACCATAATACTGAATACCCAAACTGGTAAAATGGTTGTAAAAATGAGAAGGCAAAAATAAAAGCAAGTAGCTCACAAATTAAACCCTTTGCAAAACAAAGAAAACTGACGAATGGCAACAGATGGTTTATTCCACTTCAATGCTCGCTCATCATGCAGACGGTCAAGGGATTGGAGGGCTTTCCTTGGGGAAATGGACAAGCTGATTCCAAGATTTACAGGGAAATGGGAAGGACCTAAAAAAGTCACAACGATATTGAGGAAGAGGAGCAGAGCCTCAAGGACTTGCACTACTAGATTTCAAAAAGCTCTAAGTTTATGAGGACAGGTTGGTATTGGTGGGAGGACAGAGATACAGATCAATGGATCAGAAGAGAGTCCAGAAATAGACCACACGTCTACAGTCAATTCATCTTTCAACAAAAGGTGCCTGGATAATTTAATAGAGAAAGGACCAATCTTTCCAAAAAATGGTGCCTGAAAAATACGTAAAATGAAACCAAAAGAACCTAGACCCTTCCACCATATAAAAAAGTTAACTCCGAAGAGATTAAACCTAGAAGCATGGGCTAAAACCATAAACTTCTAAAAAAAAAAAAAAAAACAGGAGAAAATCCTTATGACCTTAAAGTAGAAAAAGTCTTCTTAGAAAGAATGTAAAGAGCATGAACCTTTAGAATTTATCAACTAAAAATTGATAAACTGGATTTCATCAGAATCTAAAGCTTCTGTTCTTCAAAAGACACTGTAAAGACAATGAAAAGAGAAACCACAGACCAGCAGAGAATATCTGCAAAATACCTACCTGGTGAAAGACTTATTCCCAGAATATATAAAAAAACAATTCAATAACAAGACAACCCAAGAAAAACACTGGGTAAAATATCTGAACAGATTATTTCATCAAAGAAGATAAGTAAACAGACAATAGTATATGAAAGGATGCTCAATGTCATGAGTTATTAGAGAAATGCAAAATAAAATCAGCATAAAGAGATACAAGTACATAACCGCTAAAATGGCTAACATTCTGAAGAAAGACCAGCCATGAGACAGAACAACTAGAACTCTCCTACGACCCCGGTAAGAATATAAAACAGCACAGCCACTTTGGAGAAGTCTGCGGGTTTCGTATTAAGTGAAACGTAAGTTACCATATGCCCCAGCAATCTCACTCCTAGGTAGTCACCCAAGAGAAACAAAAGCACGTGTCCACATCGAGACTTGCAGTGAATGTTCAAAGGCACTTTATTCGTAATGGCCTTCCAATGGAAACAACCCAAAATGTCCACTGAGTGGTGAACGGATAAAGAAACTGCGGTATAGGGACGCCTGGGTGGCTCAGTCGTTGAGCGTCTGCCCTCGGCTCAGGTCATGATCTCAGGGTCCTGGGATCGAGCCCCGCATCGGGCTCCCTGCTCCGCGGGAAGCCTGCTTCTCCCTCTCCCACTCCCCCTGCTTGTGTTCCCTCTCTTGCTGTGTCTCTGTCAAATAAATAAATAAAATCTTAAAAAGAGAGAGAGAGAGAGGAAAGAAAGAAAGAAAGAAAGAGAAGAAAGAAAAGAAAGGAAAGAAAGAAAGAAACTGGGGTATAATCACACGGTGGAATATTACCGAGCAATAAAAAGGAACAAGCCAGTGATACACGCAACAACGTGGATGGATGCAAAAATAGCACGATGTTGTACGAAAGAAACTAGACATAAAACAACATGTATTATAGGATTCCATTTACCTGACATTGTAAAGAAAATAGACCACAGAGACAAAACAGATCAGTGGCTCCCAGGGCTGGGGAAGGAAGAGGGAACGGACAACACGAAGGCGAAAGGGAGGTTCCTGGAGGAAAGGAAATATTCTCTCTCCGGGCCACGGTGCTGGCCTCACTCTGATACGCATGCGTCTAACCCCGTCTAACCGTACGCTGAAAAGAGTGAATTTTATTGGATGCAAGATATAACTCAGCCTAATTTTTATAAATGATCAAGGGAGAGATCTTAGGACCCCTTAGATAAATGCCAATTAAAAAATATAATTAAACATCCGTTCCTTCTATTTACCATGAACAGATTACACGTTGGCCTACCCCCTCTACTAAGGTGTCCAGTCCGCTCCCCCAGCCTCTTACCCACTAGGCCCCTTCTTATGCCATTCCTACATTTACTGCATAAATATTGCTTTAAGTACAAAAAATGAGTAGTCGGTATTGGGATGCCACCACATATTTTGAACATTATGTGGAAATTATGCCGCAGTAATGTTGACTTTTGAGATTGAAAACAAGGGGATAATTCACTAAAAATCAGTACTTCATTATATTTTTTGTTCAGTATTATGAGCACTCGTGAAGAACTCACTCAATTTTCCAATTTCGAAAACTACACACTGAGCTAGGAAAACAAGGGAAAACGAGAATGCGCGTGGGGCTCTTGGAGGGGGGGGGATCTCTAATACGATCTGAAAACCCCGCTCTGCCCAGAAGACGCATGGCTGGTAAGCACTTTACACAAATCCTACGACCATGGCCTTGAGAGCAAGGCTGACCTAATGCCCCCCAAACAGAAGCAGACCCATGAGGCTCTGCCCTTTCGAGGCCTGGAGGACATCGCGTAGGGCACCTCCAAAGGACCGATAGGTGCTACGGGGACACAGAGGGAGACTCGGAGAAGCAGTACCATTTGAGCTGAGTGAACTTGCAGCTTATGTTCTTCTGCTTCCAGCTGAACGGTAACTAAAGGGAGGTTCTGTGCCTGTTTACTTTAAGCTCCTGGAAATAAAACCACAACGAACGGCAGGAGTCTGTGACACATCGCAATTGGATTTTGACCTCTCGGCCACAAGAAAAAGCACTCCATAATTTCCAAGCGATAGAACCTTCTGGCTGACGGCGACCCGAAGGGGCCCCTGTAGGCCCCTCTATGCTCCTCTGCCAAGAGGCTGTCTTCAAACGTTACGCGAAGAAACTCGTAGTCACGCTGCACACCCGTCGGATTTCCGCACAGGTCAGACGATTAAAGGCGTCAGAGTATCTGGAATCTACTTTCAAACCCCGCAGCATCAAGGGGATGCTCTGTACGTGTGTGAGTTCTCGCCACTACAAATCTCCACTCTGGGGGCAGCTTTGGCCCTAAATGGGAAAACCCATTCTGGGAGCAATGAGCTGGACTCAATCCGAGACCAGAGGGCGGTGTTCACCTCCAAACTGTACCAGAAGCTTCGCTCATTAGTAAAAGCAGGGTAAGTAAGTGTTCTCGTTACTTAGTAGAACGGATGTGAGGATTCCTGGGGTAACATGGACGGACTGGAAGGACACAGACAGCCCCAGTCTGGTGTGAACAAGGTGCTAGGCCTCCAGAAAGGCCCGGAGGCTGCGGGGGCTGTCGGGAAGGCTGCCTTGGGCTCCACGCTGAATCGGCGCCGCCGGTTTCCTGCACCAGGCCACACTCGGACATGGTCACATCTGCCCCCGCAGGTGTGTTCAGTGGGAGGGGGAGAGAACCAACGGGACAGAGCAGGGACTGCGTTCGATTTACTTACAAAACTGTTTTTAGTGTCTGCTTGTGAAGACACAGGACTCTGCTGGCCCCGCGCTGGGGAGGGCACCGGAGTCTTTACCAAGCTCTACTGAGGCTAAGTACCTACCAAAAGGCACCTAGCATTGGGGATTGTCAAAGTGGCTCAATTCCGTTTGGAGGGAAAATAAAAAAGATCTGCACAAATACAGAGAGTGACTCATACCAAACCTTTCTGAGAGAAGATGTATCTGCTGATACAAGTCAGAAATTGAAGTCCCTGTTTTAAAAGTTTCATTACAAGAGATTCATTTGACATAAATCTCCTCCATCTGGAATGCGTTTGGCTTCTCCGTAAACAGAACGGGCCTAACTGTGAACGATTATTTTTATAAGGGTAATGCTCTCCTCAAAGAATCCCCCTTAACACAAGCCAGATGCTAGCATCTTTGAAAGAAAAGATATTCTTCAGGAAATGATTCGTCTATATCAGATCAAAGAAATGGAAACAAATGGATTCTAAAAGCTTGTGGAGTTTATGGTTTCGAATATTTTCACTGCAAGCCTGCGTCCTGCACGTAACGACTCCATGTGGCTCCACTGTATACGGGGCGTGCTTCTCAGCATCGCATTTCTCTTCCAGCACGACGTGGGACGCCGCTCCTGGCCCCAAGCCTGGCCCGTCCAAACCTTCTGTTCCCAGAGGGCCTGGCCCACGCAATACTCCCCCTGAGCTCAACTGTATAATGAAGTAAGACCTGGATGAAGGCAGGCTCCCTGAGGCTGGGGAACTCTTGCTGTGTAGGCAACCACACTGTAACATAAATATGCGCCTACTCTATACCCACGCGTGCGAGCCACAGTGCCACGAACTAAGGATCTGGAGAGCAGGGAGACAGGCCCGACTGGGAGAGACGTCACATGCCAGGACAGGGGGGCGCTCACCCAGACTGTGAGGAAAGCCAGAGGACACCGTGCAGAGAGCGACAGAGGAATGACCTCGGATAGGGCTTTAGACCAATCAGGTACTGAGGAGAGGCAGGAGAACTGTTGACAGATCTGAAATGAGTTCCGGAAGCGTGGCCGACAGGATTCGCTCCAGTCTGCACAAGGGCCAAGAGGAGAGGCTGAGGCCAGGAGGAGTCCTACTTTATTTTTCTGGGTTTTTGTGGGTTTATTTGGTTTTACGCATACACAACTAGGTGATCTGCTGGGACCACGTCCTGACAGAAGACATAAGAACAGATTTCGAATAGAAAAGGTTCTGGTTGGAACATGTGAAATCTGAGAGCTCTATTAAGATATCCAAATGGAAAGACATGTGAATACCACAGTGCCTGGCAAAGGACAGGAGCCAAATAATTAACTGAAGGGCCCAACAGCAAAATCTAAATTCTAGAAGATGTGATTGAAAGATGAGCCCACGCCGGCTACCCTCGAACACCCGAGAGACAAAGCGCTGGCCACGCCCACGGGGACTTGCCAAAGGGACGCCTGCAGCCGACTGAGCTCCTGTCCCCCAGAGCAACCAACTACTTCACCGTTTTTCATGGAACCACTAAAATCAACTACTCGCTGTGGCTTTGTGCATTTAATGCCTTAGGATGGGTTAGTAGCTAGCGACTGCTGTTTCTTTGAAAAAAATCCTATATAGCGATATATAAAGTTGACTTTCTAAGAATTACAGCCCAAAGCAAACAATGTAAAGACACCTTTGTTTCGCCATTGAACGACTAGCTCTGGGTAAGACACTGCCTTAGTGAAAAATCGTCTTTTCTTAAAAAAGATTCGCTTTTAATAGGTTAGACTGAGTATACATCGAGATTATAATCCAGGAGCACTATAATCCAGATTATAATCCAGGCGCTTTGGGAGGTGGCTTCCAGCTGAAACTGGGTTTATTGAGGATTTAGATTAGATGGGTGATCCTTGCTGGAATCGATTCTGCTAGAAAACTAAGAAATTCGTCCTGCCAGTAGGACGTAACACAAGTTCCCACTAGAATTATTTACATCAACCTTGGAAATAGGATGCATAAACAGTAAGCTTGAAGGAGACTCGTGTAAAGTAATTACTTCGCAAATAAATTTCAGAAAGTGATTACCTTGATTTAGACTCCAATTTAGAGAAACAAGCTGGACCGGGGTTTCTCAACCTCAACATAACTGACATTTTGGGCTGGATAATTCTTGGATGTTTAGCAGCATCCCTCGCCTCTACCCACTAGCTGTTGGAGGCACACCACTACCCGTCACACGAACCAAATAACCAAAAATGCCTCCGGACACTACCAAACATCCCCTGAGGGTCTCCAACTGAGAGCCACTGAGCTCCAGTAATGCAAATCACAGATCAGAGCCTACATCTGTCAATATGGAAATCTCTCTAACAATGTGTGGTAGCCAACTTCCAAGATGGCGCCAGTAATCCCCAACATCTGGTGTTGCCCTCACAGTGCATTTGTGCAGTCCCCTCCCCGACAGTGTATCAGGGCTGATCTGTGTGACCAGTAAAATACATCAAAGGGTTGGTATGTGACTTCCAAGGTCATAAAGAACACCGTGTGGCTTCTGTCTTGCTCTCTTGGATCACCTGCTCTGGGGAAACACCAGCTGCCATGTCATGAGCGGGCATCTCTCCAGAGAGGCCTTTGAGGTGAGGAACCAAGAATTCCCACCAAAAGCTGCCCAAGTCAGCTCAGAAGATGATCCTGCAGCCTCATCAAGCCTTCCGAGGACTGTAGCCCCAGCCGACACCACCTTAGCGACACCTTCATGAGAGGCCCTGAGTCAGAACCACCCATCACGCAGACACACTGAGGTGACAGGTTTCAAGTCACTAGGCTTAGGGCAACTTGTTACATAGCAACAGGAACCAATACGGAATTATACGTCCACCTGTCCCAAACACAAAATCGCTGGCAGGTAGATGGATCCTGACCACTAAGTAACTGACTCACTACCTTCTTCACCAAAGGACACAAAGGACTGGTTGGCAGCAATTTAACTTTGCCGGGCAAAGAGGAGACCATCACAAAATGGTTTCTCCTGAATTTCAAGTGTGGTTCAGGGCAGGGGGAACTGGAATAGACTGGTAACTTGATTTATGTGGTAAAACAGAACATTTTCCACTCAGAAATCCTTGTAAACCTTCACGGAGATTCACATACCAAAGCTGGTAGCTCACTGTGTCTTCAATCCCACGACACAGCCACTAAACACAGGGCTTTCAGGGGCAAGAATTTAAGATTTAAAATGTGGCTCAGGCTCAATGCTGATGATCCAGGGGATGATAAGTACTCTACCAACAAAGTTTAGCGTCCCCAGTTCTTTTATAAACCCCAAAGTCACGGCCACGCTTCGTCCTGACACAGGTATATTTGTTATCCCACTCTGTACGTAAAGAGCTAACGTAATTACCTAATGAACTTGGGTTAAATGAATCTTCAAAATTTATCTTACTAGGAATAAGCAATATTCCAAACCAAGAGATCCCTATTTCGTGCATAACTTGGAGAACGTCTTGTACCTTAAACTACCTCTGAGGGTGCCATGGGCCGAGTCATGTCCCACCCCAAATTCTTATGTCAAAGTCCTAAGCCCCAGTGCCTCAGAACATGACTATATTTGGAGACACGGTCTTTAGAAAGATAATTAAGTTAAAACGAGGTCACTAGGGCCCTAGTCCCACATGACTGGTGTCCTTACAAGAAGAGAAGAGGACACAGGCGCACGCAGAGGGAGGCCCATGTGGCAGTCTACAAGCCAAGGAGAGAGGCCAAAGAAACCAACCCTGCTGCAACCTTGGTCTTGGGCTTCCAGCCTCCAAGAGTGAGAAAATCAAGCTCTACTGTTTAGGGCCCCCAGTTTGGGATGCTCTTTATAGCGGCCCTGGCAGACTCAGACAGAGGGTTATCTGGCTACCTTTGGGTTCACCGGGTCCTCTGTGAGCCCGTATCTGGTAACTTCCAGTAATCACCCATTCTGTGCGGTCACAAAGTCAATGTGAACGCCATGACTTTACATTCTCAGAGGAAAACCGTACGACCCAATGGTACTAGATTCCCCCAAAACCACCCATCAAGGAGTCATCAGAACAGAAGTGTCTCGTCTTCTACAAATCCTTCTAATATCAGGAGGGAGGAAAAACAGAGAATTAACTCTCAACGATTTAAGCAGAAATAACTGAAATCGAAGACCCTCTCCAATCTCACTGTGGAAACAGTTATTGAATCTGGAGGACTATAATCCAGGGCGAAAGATGGACAGCGGGGCGGGCCCCATTTTGCTGCATATGGTTCTAGAGCAGATCTGCCACCGATGTGTCAACGAGTAGCCGGACGGGGAGCACAGGGTTCCTGCAAGAAGGTCCATCTGGCCAACACCTAGGAGGACAGCCTCAGGCACTCTGGGATAGATGGTCCAACGGACGGAGAGAGGGAAGCTCTCCAGAACTAACAAAGCCCAACAACTGAGAAGAATTTTTACAGAGAAGGCACAGTACTGACCCATTATTCTGACGTCCGTATCCTGGAGAAACAGGGAGTATGAACAGGACAAGTGACTACATTGAATACCAACTCTGTTTGTGGAGCACGGACACTCCCAGTGGTGCTGTGTGCTAAGTCCTCCACGTGCATCTCACTTCATCGCCACGCTGGGCCCGCAAGAAGTATTACAGATCAGCCCTGAAGACGAAGTCATCTACCCGTACAGTATAATTATATACAGTAACTACACCACTACAATCACTTTCACATTTTTTTTCCTTTTTAAAAATGCAACTACTAGAAAATTTAAAATTTAAAATTACATGAGACTCATCACGTTTCTACTGCTCTATCCCACATCTATTAGCCTCTCCCTAAAACCCAGGAAGAGAAGTATTCTGGCTGCTTAATCATACCAGACATTTAACTAGACATCAGAGAAATGAAAAGTTTCTGGTGCTTTCAAACTTACGAAGCGAGATGAATTATCATTTTTCACAGTCTTCGCATTTCCAAATGATTCCAGAATTGGATTTGCTTGCAAAAGCTGCCGTTCAAGTTCCCCCTAAAAGACATTACACATACGCACATACACACACATACACACACACACAAAGCAGATGTACGTTAATCTCATGTCTTTACTCCAGTCCTTGGGGGGAAAATACAAAACAAAAACTCGTCCTCTTTTCCTCCGTGTTTTCATTTTGTGTGCCACCCCGTAACTTTCTTGGCTTTATTCTTGGTCCCATGAGGCTCTGCTAAAGGAAAACAATTAGCGTTTATAAAGTGATCAGGAGAAGGAAAGGTCACATTGGGCACAGGAGAGAACTCTGAGGGCAGGGCACATAATCTAGGTGGAGAATTTTGAAAATAAAACAAATGGGTTTTCATGAAATGAAATCTAGCAGGATGCTGCGATGAAGAACATATTAATACTTACACTTCTGTTTATTTCTACTCTGTTCCAGTGAGTTCGGCAGCCAATTCTAATTATAACCACTAGGGGCACCTGGGTGGCTCAGTGGGTTAAGCGTCTGCCTTCGGCTCAGGTCGTGATCCCAAGGTCCTGGGATCGAGTCCCGCATGGGGCTCCTTGCTCAGCGGGGAGCCTGCTTTTCCCTCTGCCTGTCACTCCCTCCGCTCTCTCTCTCTCTCTCAAATAAATAAGTAAAATCTTTAAAAAAAAAACAATAACCTCGAGACCGTTGGAAGACGTGCCATTTTTCCAAGGGCTTCACCCAGTATCTTAATGAGGCAGACAGAGCAACGTCCTCACCTCCACTTTCAGAAGGGACAGAGATGGGGGCATGCTGCTGCGGACTTCTGCTCAGATTTAAAAGGCTAAGTAGAGAGTCTGTGATAGACTCTATGCTTGACCCTGTGTCTTTAATCATGTGCAAATTCGGCTACACGACAGATTTTTACAAACAAAAGATGTAAGAATATTAATATGTGCCTTGATGATGACACGTGATAGGAAGCTGTAGGAGAAGCCTGATGCTAGTTCTGGCCACAAAAAAGCACGAGAAAGTGACGCTGTGTTCCCGGAATGTCATGTTAGAATTATACTGTTGGGCTTAGAGAAATCTGCGTTTTGCAAACACAGATCTTACCCCTGTGTTTTAAGATACCACAGTATTCCAGACCCGAAGAAAGGATTACAAACCACTAGCAAATATGATTCTCTGAGCAAAAGAGGGATAAAAAGACCTTCGAGATTCCTTTTTTTTTTTTTTTAAAGATTTTATTTATTTATTTGACAGAGAGAGGGACAGTGAGAGAGGGAACACAAGCAGGGAGAGTGGGAGAGGGAGAAGCAGGCTTCCCGCCAAGCAGGAAGCCTGATGCGGGGCTCAATCCCAGGACCCTGGGATCATGACCTGAGCCGAAGGCAGACACTCAACAAACTGAGTCACCCAGGCGCCCCACTCCCCAGATTTCTTAAACATGATATCCTGGTAACCAATTTTAACAACTGAGAGGCATCATTAAAGAATGGTAGTTATCAGGGCATCTGACTTTAGCTCAGGTCATGATCCCGGGGTCCTGGGATCAAGCCCTGCATTGGGCTCCCTGTTCAGTGGGGAGCCTGCTTAAGTTTCTCTCCCTCTCCCTCTCCCTCTGTCCCCTGCCCCCCACACTCCCTCTCTCTCCCTCTCTCAAATTAAATAAAATCTTAAAAAAAAAAAAAAAAAAAGAATGTCAGTTATCATTCTGTACTAATGGAGGGCCTTGCCCCTGGAGATCAGCACTCGCCTCCGTCAGTGTGCCCACGACCAACACCTTACAAAGCCCTTGGTGTCTAGCTCTGCAAAAATTGGGCTCTAGAATTCTTCTTACCTCACTCAGTCTGTGTGATCAGAATGCAGAACCTGTCAGAAAAACACTGAATTTTCATAAATGGGGCATTACCTTTACACTAAACATCAACTGTTAGATCAAGGAACTAGAATGCAGAGTCCTTAAAATTACACACCATCATCCTGTCCAATCACAATAAAAATACTTGAATACTTTACCTTTCAAATGTTTTCCTAACTTGCAGATAAAATGTGTGTTGCGTACCTCCTTTTAATATTCCCTAGATGTGGCTACAAGGATTCTTTGCTTCTTTAAGTGTACATGGGTGTGCTTATGTGTGTGTGACCTCTGATTTTATTCTTTCTTCTGCCCGCTTGGAATAACTGGTTGTATCCCCTGGACCCAGCTCAGTCAGTGTGAGGTCAGAAGGATGGCCCGTGAGTGTCTGCTGAAGGCATGTACAATCAGAGGTCCCCGAACGTGCTAGTAGTCTTTGGGGAAGGGCTGGGGGTGAGTCAAAAGGCAGCAGTAGGTATTGGGCGAAGGGTCCTCGCTGTCACCATGGGACCTGCCGACTGGGGCACTCCCAGGCCTCTGCTGTTGGGGCCACTATGTTAACAGGGTCGTGTATTACTTTCCTCCTAATGGACTGGTGACATCATGGAGACCAAGTAAGGATCTCAGTAACTCAAAAACGAATCACAAAAAGCTTGACACAAAGCCAACATCAGAAAACACACAAAAAGGGGCGCCTGGGTGGCTCAGTCGGTTAAGCGTCTGCCTTCGGCTCAGGTCATGATCCCAGGGTCCTGGGATCGAGCCCTGCATCGGGTTCCCTGCTCCACGGGAGGCCTGCTTCTCCCTCTCCCACTCCCCCTGCTTGTGTTCCCTCTCTCGCTGTGTCTCTGTCAAATAAATAAATAAAATCTTAAAAACACACACACACACACAAAGGGTCTTAAATGAAGAAATTACCATGAAATTTGACCATTTTGGTGTTGTACAATTTCTCATTTTGACTGAACAGCGCTAACATCACTCAACCAAATTATGAAGCCATTTATAAACCCTCAGGGGACAGTGACTAAGCGCTAACCTTTCCACTAGAATCAGATAGGCGATGTCCCCCGTTTCTATTCTATAGGATAACAAGAAATGTCTTTTGGGAAAGTGGGGGGGGGAATTAGCATTAGGTATTGAAATTATTTTTAACATTCTAAGTATTTAGAATTATATGATGCTTTAAAGGATTACCAATCATGATGAAAACCATATCCTTGTGTTTATTGTATAGTATATTAATATATACTTGCTATAATATGATAGATATAAGAGGAGTTTGAAATTGGTAAACCTCCAGTTCAGCCAGCAATGGGACGTGGGCTGGGATCATG
Source organism: Halichoerus grypus (assembly GCF_964656455.1). Classification (NCBI taxonomy): domain Eukaryota; kingdom Metazoa; phylum Chordata; class Mammalia; order Carnivora; family Phocidae; genus Halichoerus; species Halichoerus grypus. The sequence continues at coordinate 152,936,471 of NC_135713.1, forward strand.
CTGGGCTTTGCAGGCCTGGCTGGGTAGAGCTGCAGGTGTCCCCACTGCCCACAAGAGGGCTGAAAATCGGTGGCAGCCACTCATCAACCGTACTGAGAACCAGACTTAATCTCCACTGGCAGGCCCTCTTTTCTGTACTTGCTACTTGCGATCTGTCACCAGCCTGTCTTAGTTCAAGGCGGTTTAGACCAGTAGATAGGAAGTCATCCTGAAGCTGCCATCCAGATGTGGATGAGTCAAAAGTGGGTTGGGCTGGTGGGCTGGCCTGAAGGAGAGTCATTCTTAGAGGAAGGTCACGTTTTAGAAATCAGCTGTTTGCAGATCTGCTCTGAACTTGGCCTGGGTTCAGACTCTCGAGTGGCCCTGGACTCTGCCAGACTTTGAGGTCCGTAACAGCAATCTATGGTGAGGGAGCGGGTCACCCAAACCACTTCCAGGAGCCTGGGGGACAAAGCCAAGTAAGACTTAGCTCCGTTAGAAGGAGTACACCACATGTTTACAGATCAATGCTTACCATTTACTGCTTAAATACTGTGACCTTCATCTTGAAAACTGATTTATATTTGTTTGTATTTCCATAATGAGGAGTAAGTTTTAAAGGCAAGCACAAAGTCCTGCGGGAATGGCTCAAATAGAACGAGGAGGACAAACATGGCGACGAGATGGGGAAATTGGCATCCTCGTAAATTTCGGGGGGGTGGAGGGCATGCAGAATGGCACCGTCGCTCTGAAAATCAGCGGGGTGGGCCCTGAAAATGTGAAACAGAACACTACCACGCCCCAGCAATGCCGCTCCCAGGCACACACCCCGGAGAGCGGGAAACACAGGTCCGCACAAACACTTGTACATAACTGTTCACTGAGGCATTATTCAAAGTGGCCCCCAACTGGAAACAATCCAAATGCCTATCAGCTGATGAACGGATAAACGAAACGTGGCCGATTTAATAGATTTAGTAGAACGGAGTACCATTCGGCCAGGGAAAGGAATGGAATAATTATACACGCCACGCCACGGATAAACCGTGCAAACATCATGCTGAGGGGAAGAACGGTCTAGACAGCCACATTCTCTAGGGTTCCATTCATAGAAAATATGCACAATGGGCAAATTCGTAGACAGAAAATAGATGAATGGTTTCTGGAGGCTGGAGGGACGTGGAAGGGGATGCCTAATGGGTTTCTTTTTGGGGTGATGAGAAGGTCCTCAAGTTTACCGCAGGGATGACTGCGTAACTCAATGTACTAAAAACAACGATGCTGGACTGCAGGAATGTGTGAATTTGATGGCATGTGAATTAAACCTTAATAAAGCTGTTTAAAAAAAAAAAAAGAATGAGCAAAGAAACAAAGGAGCCTAGAAATGCCTCCCCCATTGTCCTGATGCTTCATGCGACCGTCTGGTGACAAAACGCCAGAAACGTATCCAAATGGTTCCTGGGACCTTGAGCGAGTTTTGCCCATAGAGTTCAACGTAAATTCACAACCCGGGGATGTGAAACCAAAGGAAGCACCGTGCCGAGTACAGACTTGCGACATAACAACTGCTTTATGGAGGTCCTTCTCAGAATGGGGTGAGGGAGTCCCCGGGAACGGGGAGGGAGTGTGGGCAGAGACGGAATTTCTCAACATGACCCCCTCCGGGGTCACTACCACTCAGGGGTACCTCCTATTCTTCAAGCGGGCTGGGGAAGCAAAGTTGAGAACAGGTGCTCTTCTCAGGTTTCTAGAAACACAAGCACAGCTAGCGCTAGACTAGATGACTGTGAAAAGAAACGTGGGAAAAAGCAGCACCGAAGCTTCTGGGCCGTGAGTTCATGCAGCAAAACATGCACACCGACGACGACGCAGGGAAGCGCGGCAGAGGAGGTGCGGGAAAACCCGCTCCCCAGGGACTCCTGCGACCCAAAGACCCAAAGGAAAACCTTGGGGTCGGCATGCGACTCACACACAACGGGGATCCACGCTGTAGTTTAAAATGACATCGAAACAAAATGTTAGTGATAACGATGTACGTAATTCCACATCGTGGATTTGGAAAACCCAAATCTGTCTGTTAATTATTTCACACCGTTTCACGAGTGACCTGAGTACACATTAAAAGGTCATTTTAGCGTGCACCCCTAGGGCACAAAGAAGAGCTAATTTCTGGTCTAGGGGTTCCTTCCGTAACTGGCCAAAAAGCCTCTAAGCATCCTCTCGGATAACAATTATTTCATTAACCTTTCCAATTTGGATGAGTGATCTGCTCTAGAGCTAAAGGAACAAAAGAACATCACAGGCCCTCATAGGTAGAGGACGGCTCTGCTGTCCAACAACTTAAGAATTTTAAGAAAGATATCTGAAAAATCTTGGTATCTAGGACTATTCCTGTAGATACTTATGATCATTTCTTTATATTAATAAATATAAATATATATAAATGTATTCGCTCGAAATCACTGCACTTGTGGGAGACAGACTGAAACCATTCCAGTGCCGGGGAAAGGGTTAAGTGCAGGACAGACATCCCTTTCTGTCTGAGGCATCTGGCTTGGCGCTGCCCTTCCTCTCTTCCTGGGTAGCAGGAAACGCTCTGGCCAGTGAGCTGTCCGTTGCTATGCTCTGGGGAGCCAGTAGGGGGGGCATTCTCTAATCAGGAAGAAAACTCCACTACCTGCCCTGGATAAAGAAAATGCTAACTTTATATATTAAATCATTAAGGCCTTTAAGGCCAAAACACATACAGGCCATAAAACATTAACAGGTTAGAAATGTGTTAACCCAAAAAGTACTTTTCGAGTTGTAGCCCCAGACGTCCGGCACAAAGCTGGCCTTCTGTGTATTTAAGGGGAATCGAAATAATTCCACCTGCTCTTTGACATTCGAAACCCTGAGGGTTCAGGCTTCATAAACATGTGATTCAATGTCATGATAAAAGGGTAAATAAATATTAAAACTCATCTAGAAAACAAATTTAAAGCAAGAGGGCATGCTGCTTGCAAAAGAATACGTCTCTAAGCAACAAATTTCCAAAATTAAGTTTCCACGAGGGATGTCACTCAGGACTAACTGTATTTGCTTCTAACAGAGACTCAATCTAGAGACAGAAATTAGTGCGAGCATTCAAGACTAAGAAGCATAAAGAAAAGCACTTGCCTGATGTTTCACTGGTTTAGGCGATTCCTGCTGTTTGTTACAAACAGATAAACGCAAATGTTAGCGAGTTTGGGTCTTTCTCTGAGCAGGGAGCCCCATCCAAAGCACCAGGTCAAAGTGCAGCTCAGAACCGTGAAAGCAGGTGTGGCTGGGTCATCTACCACTCCCACTCCTGCAGACCTATAGATTAAGGATAACGGACTCTCCTGTTCTTATCATCAACGGTCCCCAAATGTCTATCCCCACCTCAAGCTGTGGTCCGCTTTCAGGAAGAACTGCTAAAGATACTTGAGGACCTTCCTTCGGTGGAAATAAGAATTCTTCATAATCACTGCTCATCAGTCATTAACAGTTCTTCCCGAAGCTTTGCGAGGAATTAGGCTTCAAGCTATAACCGTTAATTCCAGTTGGCCTGTGCAAATACCTAGTTAATAGCAATTTCCTGGTCAACTTGCTCCCTCCTGAGCGGAGGAAGTTTCTGGGTGGGGGTGGGAGCAGACAAGGGAGCTGTGAGTTCCAGCAGTATGCTGTGCTTCCTGATGCTTGTTTCTGAAATTACAAAAGAATAAGCCTGAGACGTAAACAAACAACAGAAGGAAAACTTACAGGAATATTATGGTCCTTCCGTCCTTTATGCGAAGAAGCAACGTGAGCAAGGTACTGAATGACTTTCTTAGTATTTTCTGTCTTCCCAGCACCCGATTCACCCCTGAAAGAGACAGTAGCACAGGACGCCTTGAAGAAAGCAGAGCACACACATTCCCAAATTACAACGGACAAAATTAAATGGAGTTGGAACAAGACTTGGTAGAAAGTAAGAAGAGTGTAACTAGGGAAAAAACCTACCAGCAGAAGTTAGAAAATTATTTTTTTAAAATGGTATTAAATTAACCCTAACTTTTTTTTTTTTTCCGAAGATGCCAGTAAGACACAGGATAGGGTTCACAACACTAACGCTGTTTTTTCTTGGAGTTTGGGGGTTCCACCAGAGAGGTGACGTTTATTATAAAAGTTCATGAAATCGATTCCCCGGCTCCAGAAACCCAGCCAAAACTGGAAACAGGACTCCTGAAAGAGTGAAGATGATTGAATCTGAAGATGCTGAAAGGACTCTGGGATGCCCACTGATGCTCAACTTCAAGTCCAGGCAAGGTTTTCTCGGCGCATCACCCCCAAACCAGCTGACAATTGTTCGTTCCCCCACGCTACCGACATGGAAACTTGTACACACCTCATCAAACCTCCTCCCGCGGACTGCTGGCTTCACATCCCAGCCTCCCCGAGGCAGGGAGCAGGACCCTGTGCAAGTGTTTACTGTGATTTGTGTTTGAGTTTATTGTGCATTTGTGTTTGTGTTTACTGTCCATTTGTGTTTGTTTGAGTTTACAGTGCATTTGTGCTTGAGTTTATGGTGCATTTGTATCTGTTTGTGTTTACTGTCCATTTGTGTTTGTTTGAGTTTACAGTGCATTTGTGTTTGTTTGTGTCGGCTTCTTTTTAATCCATGTAACCTTGTGCAGTGTCGACACGGAGCCAGTATGCAATTTGTAGAGAAAAGGAACACTATGACTTTTGTTATGAACTGGGACAAATGCCGCTGCTTTATATGTTTTATGTTTAAAAACAAGGCTGGCACATTTCAAAGGCTGCTTTTTATTTCTACTCAAGGACTGATCTTGAAATTCAGGTAAGCTGCTAGGCACAGGGATACCGAAGTTATGGCCTTTCTGTTCAAATACTTAAGGCGCCCTAAGATCTGATAAAAGCGAACCTATCCTCACAATCGAGAAAAATCTCAATTTGGAATAAAAGAAAAACGTTAATATCTAATTAGATTTTTCATTAAAAAAAAAAAAAAAGCCCCAGAAAAAAACCCACAAAAACAAAAAACCCTAGAAAACAGAAGAAAAGCACCAGAAACCCAAAAATATTATTATACACGTGGCTGGCTAATAATCCTCTAAGTTTGTTTTATCAAAGGCTTGAAAGTCTGATTTTTCTAGTAAGCTCTGACCCTTCCTTGGAAGTATACTCAGAATTGTACTACGAACTGGCCACAACCTAAATTTTTCAGGTTTACTGCTTCCATTATCTTAATTCTCTGCACCCAGATACCGACAATGTCAACTGCAGAGGGTTTGGGCAAAGGAAGCCAACTGACCAACTAGTCGTATGGCTTTGAGAAAGGAAACTATCTTCTCCGGGCCCTCATGCCACCATTTGTATGAAGTAGGAATTGTATTAGAGCCTTTCTAGCTACAAGACTTGATCATTCTAGGAACAACCCACTTACTGGTTTATAAGCATATTTTATATATGAAGCTCCTTAACCACCATCCATTGTTATATGAAAAATAGTCCCCTTGTGTGTTTTACCATCTAGAAATTTTGAATCGTAGGTACTCAAATAGACCAAATTTTCTTTTAAGGGTTTTCTTTTCTTTTTTTTTTTTTTTTAAAGATTTTATTTATTTATCTGAGAGAGAGAATGGGAGACAGAGAGCATGAGGGGGGAGGATCAGAGGGAGAAGCAGACTCCCTGCCGAGCAGGGAGCCCAATGCGGGACTCGATCCCGGGACTCCAGGATCATGACCTGAGCCGAAGGCAGTCGCTTAACCAACTGAGCCACCCAGGCACCCTCTTTTAAGGGTTTTCTGCCTCCTGTTTGTGCTTAAAAAGGCCTTTCCTGCACCAAGATTATATCCAACTGTGTTCTCATTTTTATAACATCTATTATTATTAAATCCATCTGTATTTTCTTCCAGAACTTTGATGGTTTCATTTCTTACAATGAAATCTTTAATCCATCAAAAAATTATAGTTTGGCATAAAAATATAATCTAATTTTGTCCCCAAATGATTCAGCCCACATCCTAGTATCAGTGGTTGACAAGGACGCTCATTATCCTGTGATCTGAAATATTATCTTATATTTACTTCTTATACATACAGCTTCTTCTAAGGCCAGAACCATATTGCAATAGTTTTGAACTATAACTAACCAGAGGGGCGCCTGGGTGGCTCAGTCGTTAAGCGTCTGCCTTCAGCTCAGGTCATGATCCCGGGGTCCTGGGATCGAGCCCCACATCGAGCTCCCTGCTCCGCGGGAAGTCTGTTTCTCCCTCTCCCACTCCCCTTGCTTGTGTACCTGCTCTCGCTATCTCTTTCTGTCAAATAAATAAATAAAATCTAAAACAAACAACAACAAAAAAGAACCAAAGCACCCAGCATTGTTCTTTAAACAAACAAACCAAAAAAACAAGCAGTCTCTGAAGTGTATTTTTTCAGATAAACTTCAAATAATTTTGTTCTGCTATGCCTCCCCCATCTCTTGCCCCACAAATAAAAAAACAAGAGGTGGCATTCTGAAGTATTAATATGCATTTTTTTTTTTTTTAAGGAGAGATGAGGTCTTCATCTCTATCTCTCGGGTAAATTTTGTGTTTTCTACGTTCACAACAAGCGAGGACTGTGTTTGTCTTTGAAATCCTAGTGCCTAGCACAGTAGGGGCTGAATAAATGAATACAGGTCCTACACATGTTTTATTAAGTTTATTCCTAGGCTCTTTTTTATATTTTTTATTCCTGCTATTTTATTTCTGCTATAAATGTCCTCATATTTTCTACCTGGCCCCCACTGCTGCTGGGATAAGGTAGTTATTGCATTCACTCAACAAATACTTAAAAATCAACCACAGAGTGTTGGTCATTCTCCTGAGTACAAGAGCCAGAGGGTGAACCTTTGTCTCCATCCTTGCTCAAGTTCAGGAGAAAAGAGAGAAGATAAGCCACAAAAAAACAAACAAGAGAGTGCAGGATGTGAGGAAGGCCTTTAAGGCAAGGAGGTGGGGGGGGAGGAAGAGAGGAGCAGAGGACACCTCCCTGGAGACACAATGGTTTGGGGAGAGCCCCTGGAAAAGGGAGAGTGGGCTAGTGAAATCGGGGGCACCACGATCAGGCGGATGGAGAGCCGAACGCAAAGGTCTTTGCCAGGGACCAGGGCGCAGGTGCAAATGTGGGATTCAAGGCAAACCACCAGCGAGGGAGAGAGCTGCAGGGGCTCCTAGTGGCAGCAGGAAGCTCCCCGAGTCCCCGGGAGAGAATCCGGATTTTATTCCAGCGTAATTTCTCAAGAGCTAGGATGGTGGTTTTTCTCCGTTTTGTTAACTTTATTCAAAATACTTAGTGTTTCAAGGCTAATCACGATGTTGGCGTTTGGCTTCAAACAAATAATTTTTCTGTTATGCGGAGAAATGAGCCTCTCATTTAGACTGATGATGACTTGTCTCGAAAACAGTTCTGATTGTTCCCTTTCTGCTTAGTTGTGCCTCTGCAGTTTTTCCACTAACACACTTCAGTGCGTCTTTCATGCGTCTTTCTGCCTCCCTGTCACACTCCCCGGGTGCTGCTTCAACAATGCTTATAATCTCGGCTACATTTCTGTGTATTTCAGGTCTAAGGGGACTTGGACACAGAAGACACTGCTTCAAAGACAGGTATTACTAGCGGGCTCCCGAGAGGGGAGATGGGGAACTGAATATTCCCCGTCTTAAAACGTGGACAGTAGCTGCTAACGCAGAAGACTGTGGTAAAGAAAGAACACGGGCCACCTGAGGCACATCACCAGCGTCCAGTGAACATCACCCATTACTGTCCACTCAACTGCTCCCCCACCGCTCAGGGGGTAGGTGATTTGGGTTACTGAGCCCCGAATTACTTTACGCATCTATAGCGCTTGCGTCAATGGTTAAGAATGTGGGTTATGGTGTCAAGATGACCTGCCTAGATTGAAATCCTGTCCACTACTTTCTAGCTCTGGGGCTTTGGGCGAGTGACTCAGCTCTCTGGGCTTCAGTTTATACTCTCTTCAATGAGAGACTAAGGAATTCAGAGGCCCAGGAGCACACACATAAGATGCCTAGCACTGCCCTCGGCCAAAAGGCTCTCGGTAAATGACAATAGGGCTAGTAAGTAGGTATGATGAGGATGAAGGTATTAACAGAAGTAAAAAAAAAACAAAAACAAAAAAAAAACACAGATAATCCCCAATGTGTATATGAAAGAGGCGGCAGGATCAAAGGCATAGAATTAGAGTTCTTGGAAACAATTTTTAAAAAAGGAAATGGCACATCCGTCCCAGACAGAGGCAGAGAAATAAAAGCAGCTAGGACAGAAGTAAAGACTCGAGGGAGCCAAACGGAAAGCTCAACAGAGATCTCCCTGAGAAAATGAGTTAGGAGAATCCTCAGAGAGGAGAGCAACAGAACAGGACCTCAGAGCCAGGACAATAAAAGGCTCTGATCTCGTTTCCACCAACAAAACCAGATCCACTGACGAAGTTGCTCTACACTGGAGAAGCTGCTGGGGTCCATGCTGGTCCACGCGATGGAAGCGTGAGCTCAACGAGAAGGCACAGGAAGGAGCAGCTCCTGCAGAACATCGGGACACAGAATATCAGGGGTTTCTAGCCTGGAGGTATTACAGTTTTCTAGAGAGGTCTATGGCCCTCAGTGGCTTCTCAAAGAGGTGCGCAATCCAAAACGAAACGTAAAAACCAATGGCGCTAAGAGGGGGGAAGCAGATCGTTAATAGGTGATCAATCCTGGGATCGATCTCGGAGTCCCTTCTGGACCACGGGTACATTTCCCCAGCGAGAAACTCCTCACCCAGATCTTAAATGCTTCTGTTTTTCTTCTCTGGATACATCAACTTCACTCTAGTTTCAAAAACACCCTCTGCCTGAAGGTCTCGCTTCAGATGACCTCCATCTGAAAACCAACCACACATACCCTACACACGATATTAGCTGATGATTTCCTACAGTTTCAAAACTCTGTTCTCTTAGAAAGCAGCTTACTAGCAACAGCAGAGGTTTTGCGGTCAAGACAGGTGTGGGTTCGGTCCTCCATCCCACTAACACCAGGGTCATCCTTGGATACCGGGACCTGTAATTGGAGCTAAGAGGGCTACTGCAAAGATTCATGGAGGGAACACTTGCAACACTTGCTGGCATATTTGCCGAGAACATTTTAAACTTCTGTTCACAAGCTGATTTGCATACTTCTTTCTCCCCTGTAATTTAACTATCTTTGAGATGCACCTACAATAATCTAAAAAATTCCCCCAGTTTTAAGACTTGAGCACTTCTAAAGCAAAGGATCATCCGAAAAGCAAACCGTGGTCTAGAGAAGCTGACGGTCTGGCCTGGGGTCACAGAGCTAGTTTGGGATGGAAAGAAAGAACACCAGACATCTATAGGACGGCATGATGACTTTTCGACTACACCACATTACTGCCTTAGATGTGTGCTTTAAATATTTTTTTAAAGCAGTTTTAAAGATTGAGGGGCACCTGGGTGGCTCAGTCGTTAAGCGTCTGCCTTCGGCTCAGGTTGTGATCCCGGGGTCCTGGGATCGGGCCCCACATCAGGCTCCCTGCTTGGCGGGAAGCCTGCTTCTCCCTCTCCCACTCCCCCTGCTTGTGTTCCCTCTCTCGCTGTTTCTCTGTCAAATAAAGAAATAAAACCTTAAGAAAAAAAAAAAAAATATATATATATATATATAAATAAAGCCATTTTAAAGATTGAGAGGAACATACAGGCTTCCCATCTACCCTATGTGCCCGCACATGCACAATCTCCTCCATTATCAACATCACTAAAATGGGACATTTTTTTACTAAGGATGACCCTACAGCATCATGATCGCCCAAAGTCCATAGTTTCATTAGGGTTCACTCCGGGTGTCGTACATTCTATAGGTTTAGACAAATATGTAACGACTCGTATCTATGATTATAATATCAAATGGGATATTTTCACTGCCCTAAAAATCCTCTGCGCTCTGCCTGTTCATCTTCCCTCCTTCCTATGCCCCCTGCACTCACTGTCTCTATGGTTGGAATCAGACAGGATGGAGCCTTCTCAGATTGGCTTCTTTCACGTACTAGTATGCATTTAGGGTTCCTCCAGGTCTTTTTATCGCTTGAGAGCTCATTTGTTTTCACAGCTGAATAAGACTCCGTTGTCTGGATGTACTATTCATTCACCTGAACATGCTGGTTGCCTCCTAGTTTGGGTAATTATGTAAAAAGCAGGTTTTTGTGTTGGTATAAGCTTAACCCCGATGGGTAAATACTAAGGAGTGTGATTGGTGGGTCATGGTAAGAATATGCTTAGTCTTGGGGCACCTGCGTGGCTCAGTCGGTAAAGTGTCTGACTCTTGATTTCACTCAGGTCATGAGATCGAACCCCATGTCGGGCTTCATGCTGGGAGCGGAGCCTGCTTAACATTCTCTTTCTCCCTCCACACTGACCCCCAAACACTCTCTCTCTCAAAAAAAAAAAAAAAAAAAAGAGTATGCTCAGTTAAGAAACCGGCAAATGGTCTTCCAGAGTGGCTGTACCATTTTGCATTCCCATCAGCAATGAACAAGCAAGCGTTCCTGTTCCTCCACATCCCCAACAGCATTTGGGGTTGTCAAGGCTCCAGATGCTGGTACTCTAGTAGGTGTGTAGAAGAGGATACATGACACGGAACACCTTTCCATAGGCTCTTTGGCCATCTGTGTTATGTTCTTCAGTGACGGGTCTGCTAAGGTCTCTGGCCCATTTTTTAACGAGGTTGTTTGTTTTCTTATTAAGTTTTAAGAGGATTTTTTTTTTTTGGTATGTTTTGGATAACAATCCTCTTTATGTGTCTTTTGAAAATATTTTCTCCTAGTCAGTAGCTTATGTTTTCATAATCTTGACAGGGTCTTTTGCAGAGAAGTTTTTAATATTACTGAAGTCCAGCTTACTATTTCTTTCATGGATCACATGGTTACTGCTGTATCCAAAAAAGCATCACCACACCCAAGATCATCCACGTTTCCTCCTCGGTTATCTTTTAATAGGCTCCATGCCTTGTGTGGAGCCCAACATGGGGCTTGGACTCACGACCCTGAAATCAAGCATTGGACGCTTAACTGACTGAACCACCCAGGTGCCCCTCCTACAGTATCTTATAGGAGCTTTATAGTTTGGGTTTTACATTTAGCTCTGTGATCCATTTTTTAGTTCAGTTCTGTGAAGGGTGTAAGGCCCGCACCTAGATGCCCCCTCCTTTTAACATATGATGTCCCACTGTCCCAGCACCATTTGTTAAAGGGCTTATCTTTGCTCCAAGATGTTACCTTTGATCCTCTGTCAAAAATCAGTTGACTGTTGCTGGGGTTTTAGCTAGTTAATCAATTCTACTGATTTGGTTATTTTAAAGCTTTCAATGCAGGTTTCTCAGAGCAAGAACTAACGGTTCTAAATCCAGGCTGGCTCGGTCAGCACCACTTAATGTATCTGAATAGGATAAAATTCCTTAAGAAAGAAATCTCATCATGTCCCGATAGAAGGCTGATGTGAAGCAACCACTGTTTTACAAGTGTTACATGATTAAATATACTTAAAAGGAGAAAAACTTGAGTTAACCAGTAGTTAGACGGTCATAAATGAAAATAGATTATCTTTAAAAAAGGAGCTTAGAGAACAGAATCATTTCCTTACCGAGGTGGACTACTCTGTGAATTTTAATTCTAATGAGAGGAAAGTCAACATAAGGATACGCTCTTAATAGGCTTTCACTGCCAATGACATGGGATCAAGCGTGGAGAACACGGCTTTCGCATGATAAAGGAAACCCTGAGTGTCTTCACCAGAGACTTGGGCAAGACACGAGAACAAGGACCATGCAGGGGGCTGGACCCGTAAGTGGGGGCCCACGCTGCTTGGCCTGGGTCTGCAAAGGGAAAGCTGGCTGGGGAGTAGTAGGCAGAGGAGGCCACAGGGGAAATGAAGATGCTCATCCTTTTGGAGGAAAAGTAGACAGTAAGTGATTAAAATAGTAAAGCTTAGAGAGAAGCTATCAAACTACCTAAGTATCTTAAAAACAACAACACAACAACATTGCTTCAAGGGCGCGTGGGTGGCTCACTCGGTGTAATGTCCAGCTCTTGGTTTCAGCTCAGGTCATAATCTCAGGGTCATGGGATCGAGCCCCACATCGGACTCTGCGCTCGGCACGGAGTCTGCTTTAGGATTCTCTCCCTCTGCCCCTCCCCCGCTGCTTGCACACTCTCTAAAATAATAAATCTTTTTTTAAAAATGTTGCTTCCCACTGTATTTTTCTTTGCGATACTATGTAATCGCATCACAAAGATACTATTAATAGAAAATAACTACTATGTAAATTGACTAAATACTTAATCTCACAGGAAACTTAAGTAGCTTGGCTGTGTGCTGTTTTAAAAGATCCTGGTTATATATTCTTGGACTTCTTTATTTGGTGGGTACTCAAAGGCACACCAGAACGGATCCTAGTCTCTCAAATCTAAGATACACTGTTTCACATTTTCATATTTCTCAAGTCACAATGTAGCTTATAATAGATATGAACCAGAAAAGCGTTATTAAATATCATAACCAGGGGCATCCAAGAATTAAAAAAATGTGCCGAGGCTAAAAGAGGTGAGGGTACGGATGTGCTGGGGAACTTTCTTCCAGGGCGACAGTAATGCTATCTCGACAGAGGTTCAGGTTACACAAGTAGCTCTGCAAACGGACATTTAAGACTTGCGCATTTCATTATACACAAATTTTAGCTCCAAAGATAAAGACGTAAATATTGGACTTCAGCTAATATTATGTACACTGAGGTGTTTAAGCGGAAGTATACTGATGTCTGTAACTGAACTTGAAAGAAATCAAATGAAGGGATTGGTAGCTCATCAAAGCGGTATAAAAATTACTTTAAACTGAAAATATCTATCAGCGGCCACAGAAGGAAACATTACCTAACCTTAAGCAGAGCCTCCTGAAAATCTAGTTGCCATTCATCCCAAGGAGTGTCCTGACTGGGAAAAGACAGACCCAGGAAGTACAAAGTCAGCGGTCTGTCAGCATGCTAAAGCCCAACAGAACCCTCCACACTTTCTCCCTAAAGCCCTAATCCTCCTTTTTTGATCAACTTTAGCATATAAGCCTTTTATTTCTGGTTATTCAGCAAATGCTCAGCACTGAGTACTCCCATGTGCGTGTGTAGGTAAACATAGTCTTTTCTCCTATTAATCTATGGCTAGTTAATTTGTGAAGCCCCAGGTGCAAGACAGAGGGTGGAAAAGGAAAAATATTCCTCCCAACACAAACAATAAAATGGATCGATGGATGGATAGAAGATGAACAGATCAATATATCATATAGCAAATACAGTGAAATATTAATGGAAGAATCTAGGTTGAGGGATATATGGGTCTTGGCTCAAAATTCTTTCAACTCTGCTTTAGATTTGAAAATATTCACAGTAAGATGCTTGGACAAGTTAAAGGGAAGAAAGAAAAAGTTCTTGCCGACTGCTACTTTGTGCTCAAGAAGAGAGAACCAGACGCTAGGAGACTCACCTCAGAAACCCAAACCTATTAATTGAGGACAAAGGAGTCTAAAAATGACCCTGTCTAATTACAGCTGCCTGCAGAGGTCACTTCTGGTAACAAAAGTGAATTAGTGTTCACTAACTTTTCTTTCTATCAACAGAAGTCATTCTTTCCCTGAGTGTTTCCTGCTTCCAGACAAAAAGTCTCAGCAAAGGTGGTCACCCGGGAGCGCCTGGCTGGCTCAGTTGGCTGAGTGTCTGACTCTTGATTTCAGCTCAGGTCATGATCTCAGGGTCGTGAATTCGAGCCCCTCATTGGGCTCCACACTCAGTGTGGAGTCTGCTGGAGATTCTCTTTCCCTCTCCATCTGCCCCTCCCCCCACTCGCTGCTTGCACACGCACTCTCACATTCTCTTAAATAAAACAATAAAGTCAGCCAAGCTCCCAAACCACAACCACCCACTCAAGGAGGAGAGGTCCGAGTCCTACTGTATGTGGGGTTATGGTCACCAGACTCTGCAGACAGGACACACACACATGCTCTTCCGCCCTAGCTCATGAGCAGAATGTAGCTCCTTTATTCTACTCATTTCAAGGAGAGTTCCAATGCCTAAATTCCTGTGTGACTGTTAACTGATGGTGTATAATGAAGAATGTGGCTGGTCTTTGTCCCTGGTTCCTGGGAGGGAACCTCTAAGTCCTTGGCAAGTCTCTGTCATTCATGGTGGGCCCTGAGCTTTTGCTTACGAGGGGACTCACAGCGGGCCCCTAGAGAGTTCCAGGATGGGCGCTGGCCATCCTGGAAGACCAGTCGAGTGATCAGAGGTTTGGGCATTGAGCCATGGAAATCACCCCAATATCCTGGGAGAGGAGAGGGCCTGGAGACTGAAATCAAATACATGGTCAATCATACCTGCTTAACAAAGCCCCTTAAAAACTCTAGACTCCGCAGCTCGGGTGAGCTTCCTCGTTGCTGATAAACATCGGTGTGCTGGGGAGGGGAAGTGTCCAGAAGATAGGGAAGGTTTACATTTGGGACCCTCCCAGGCCTCACCCTGTCTCTCGTCTGGCTGGCTCTGATTTGTCATCCTACTGAACTATCAAACTCAAGGGGGTAGCAACCCCCAAATCTGTAGCGGGATGGTCAGAGGTGCGGGTGGCCTGGGACCCCCTAAGCTTATGGCTGGGGTCCACAGTGTGAGCACCGCGTGGAGCAGTAGGCCCTGGGCAGTCTGTGCCAACACTGCACTGCAATGGATAATCTCTAAGACACTTGCAGATCAGGTTCTAAATATAACGGACTTTTTTGAAAAACACAAGCCAGTGAAATAAAAAACAAAAGAAAGCAAAAAGTGAGAGGACTATTCTAGAATACAGAATTGAAATGAAGAGACCTAAGGCAAGGGTCGTGGATTTTAAAAGTTATAAAAAATATGTTGAGCACTATTACTGGAAATTGGATCCTACGTTAGATATTATGGAACCAATATTGACCTTCTAAGTGTGATGACAGTCTGCGGTTATGTGGGAACGCCCTCGTCCTTGGGAGACACCTGCTGAAGAATCTCAGGGTGTCAGGAGGTCTGCAATCAATTTGCAAATGGTTAAAAAAAAAGTGCTGGTGTGCATAGAGAGAAAACTGACAAAGTGAAGGGTACATAGCCATTTAAATTATCATTCTGTCAAAGTAGGTTTGAATTTTTTAAAAATAAAAACCTGGGGGAAACGCATCAGCAAAAGTTTCAAAAAGGGAAAGAAATGAAGAAAATGTGATAAAAAATGTAAAATCATGGAAGCTGGGTGATGGGCATATGGGGACCACATACCATTCTACTTCCGTGTAGGTTTTAAGTTTCAAACTAAAATGTCTTTTAAAAATGGTATCAGAAAGGTTTTCCCTTGAAAACATATAGTATCACCAGTAATCTATACTTTAGCCTATTATCTTGGTTCCTCCTTCATTAACAGATTTGTTCTTTCATTTGACATTTTATCAGTTTCTGAAGTACGTTCTATGTTCAGAACAGGGTGCCAGGGTCTCCGGGGTTATTAAGGAGCAATCAAGGTAAGTCATAGTTCCCACCTTTCTGTCTAGTTGTAAAATATGGTGAGGGTGACCCAAATACGGAACCCAGAATGGCAGTGGATGTAAAAAAGGGCCCGGGGAGAGAAAATCAGTGTGGGTTGGAACCTGTCATGTAGGTGGGATTCGATTTGAGATTTCCTCCCCGGAGGGAAGAAGAGGCTAAAGGCACGAAGCCAGCCGGGATCCACAAAAGCGGGCCAGACCGGAGCTATGGGACCGGCTAGGACCAGACAGACAGAAATGTCCAACAGTGTGACCAGAAACAGGGGCCTGCAGACGGAGGAGTCCGAGGACACCGAGAAATGCTGGGCCTGGAGTCCTGAAACACAGGAGCGGATAGCAGAAATCAGGAAACTGGGTGATGCGCGGGAATGTAGGTTAATTTCTCGGCATGTTGAGTTCAAGCTCACATTTGTTGCCTACTTCACACCGTATGCTCCACTTACACCAAAATCCTTGAAAATCGCCTGATGCCACTCCTCACCTGCTGTCCTCCACGCCTGCAGGCTTCATGGGGCCTCCCTTGTCCACCTGGCACACGGAGTCTTCAGGAAGCCGCCAGGGAGCGTGCGAAGGATCAGGGTCTAGAAACTCATCTGGTTGCGAGCCTGCCCACCCGAGCCAGCAATGCACCGGGAGCCATAAGTACCAGCCGTGGCCGCCGCCTCCAGAGGCCCAAGCCCCCCACCCCACCCCCGGACTCTTGGGAATCCTTCAGGCTCACGGCCCTGCCATCCTTGTCCCTGTTCAGTGCCCAAGACATCAGCTCCTCGGGTCACTTTGCATTCTTACAGTCTGCTCCCACGCTGTCCTCTCCTGATCCCAAACCCCGCTATCCCTCCCCCACCCCGTTTCCTCTGCACGCTCCGGGACCCCCATTCCAGAGTGAGCAAAGTCACCCACACCCTCCACCTCCTCACTGAGGGCTCCGCAGACGCCCCTCCCAGGTGAGGACACCCCCTCTCTCCCCTCCCCCGCTCCCAGACCTGAGTCAGGCGCAAAGTCGCTGGCATCCTGCTCACTCACCCTTAAGCCCCACCCCACCCCTCCTCTCCAGTGGTCCTGACCTCTGGGTGGATCTCACCCAGGAAGATCATTAAGAACAAAAACCTCCACTCTTGTTTCAAAAAAGAAAGCACTTTTTATTCCAAAAGAGTGGGAAGGGTATTTTCTTGGGATGAAGGACACTCCTCTAGGTGAAGTCATTTAGCTTTACGGAAGGCTGGCCCTTCAGCACTCGTGTGTGTGTACACGTGCGCGTGGCCGAGCCCCCCCTGCATGTGAGGGACACATCCCAGGCCCCGCCCCTCGGCGCCCTCAATTCCAGTGAGCCCCCCTGCCTCTCCACCACTCACTCCCGTGGCCGCACTGCCCACTCTTCCTGCTGACACCAGTATCCCCAACATCATTTGTTCTATTCCATCGAGACCCCGAGCGCTCTGTCCTGACCCGTCTACTCCCTCCCAACCATCCGCTCCCCTTTGCCCGTACCCCACTGTGACAGCTTCTCGGGCCAATATTCTCCGTTCTCTTGCTCCGCTGTCCCCCATTTGCAGAGATGCAATGGTTCCACCTTTTGATGGACTGGATCGGGTTCCACTCCACCGCTCTCCGGCGGAGGGCTGTCTACAGCAATGACCCCAACCGTCTCCCGCCTCGCTCTATCTGCTCCCTGTGGCAGCGCGTCCCACACCCAGCCCGGCCTTGGCCATGTGTCTCGCTTGGGATTGGGAAGACAGCAAACGGGACAGAAGCAGGAACTCGACCAAGGCTCCCACACTGGAGCTCGCCCGCTTGCTGCTCCTGGAACGTTGCCCCCGTGTCAAAAGCCCGGGACAGCCCGCTGGAGAACGCGAGGATACACAGAGGTGAAGACAAGGCCCCCCAGCCCGCAGTCAGCCAGCACCCCCCCCAAGCCGGCCGCAGGTGCAGGAGTGGGCCCAGGTCCGCCGAACCACCCAGCTGAGCCCGACCCAATTGCCGGGAGAAGTATTTTAAGCCATGAAGTTTCCAGGGTGGTTGACTGCTCAGGAAAAGCTAACTTGTACAACCCCGAGGCTAAACAAGGCTAGGAGAAAAGGTACACGACAAGCAGACGGGAGCCCGCCATTTCTACCTCTCCTCCCTCCTGAGTAAGATACCGGAGTTGCGACATCATGGAAGAGAGAAGCCACAGATGAGAAGTTTCCAGCCCCCCCCCCCCCATTTAAACTCGCTCACGATAAACACTCCACCACTAACAGCAAAACTCGGTCAGTCTCCATCCACACCGCAGCTGGGCTGGTCTTTCTAACGATCCTTGTCCAGGCCAATCTAATGGCGTCTTGCCGTGGATACGGCTTCACTCACTCCTGACACTCTAGCACTCAGCACGCGACCGTCGGTCGCCTGCACCGGGTGACGTGGACACGCTGCTGAAATGTCCAGGAGGCCACCAGGTGCGTGCGAAAACGAAAGACATAAGTTTCACAGAGATACGCTGCGAAATGTGGGAGACGCCCGGTGTGACAGCCAAACAGGGACCCCCGATTTAAGCAACCTGTATCATCTTAGTCTTAAAATGATTCACTGCAAGGTTCACATCAAATTCTTAAAATAACTGCTCTACTTTCCCCCTCCCCCCAAACACATACATACAAAAACAATCGCTTTAGTTTCCAACAGAATCAAAAACAAGTCCGAACGTTCAATATTTACTTACGTGCAAAGAATTGACTGGTCCTCACGATCTATAAAACAAAACAAAACAAACAAAAAAACAAAGTGACCATTTGCCTGGTTTTTTTTTTTAAAGACTTCATATAATCAAGTTGCAGTCATGGCCCACATCACATTGGGAACTCCGCTCCTCTCTCGTAATGCTTCCCCACCCCTCAGGGGGGTAAACAATGGCCCAGGCTTCGAAGGCTTTATATGCTTCATCAGCCTCGATGCTCAAGCCCTGCAACACGTCAGCATCACCTGAGAAGTCCTATAAGGATGAGTCCCCAGGGCTCCTCCCTCACTGAATCATTTTCAGGGGGGTAGGGACTGAAACGCCCTCTCTAAGTAAGCTCCCCAGGTGATTCTGATGCAGGGTCAGGTTTGGAAACCCCCGCCTTTCAGAACGGCTTCCAGAACACCCACAAACGGAGAGGAATCGTTACTAACTTGACCTTAAAGGAGAAAAAAATAGTAATAATCACACACTAAGTGGAGAAGGTTGAAGAGAGACAAACATCTGCATGAAGTTTAAGCCGTATACATCCCCAAAATAACAAAAGAACGTGCCATGGGGAAAAAAATCTCACATGATTTTAAAGTGATAAATGATTTGAGTCTTCAGCTTGGTTTTTCAAAGGAAAAGGTGAAATTCAAACCCACGTCCAGCCCACGGATGAACCCGCAGCGTGGGATGTAGGACCTCCAATTACTTCTGAGCCTGAGTATCTATTTAACAGGAGAGAAATGTTCCTGGAGGGGGTCCCGTGGCTGCTGAGGGGCGAGGGCTGGCGCCTGTCTCTGGCACCTGTGTTAACACCACTAACCAAGGGGCCGCTGCTTAGATGGGGACTGTGCTCACAGGGCCTGGCCCAGCGAGGTCTTTTGTCACCCCTGTGCTGAGCGTGCTTCCCCTCGAGTGGTTGCCATCGGGGACCCGATAAGGGTCCCACAGTGGTTCAGGCGTAAACAGCCTTTATCAGAGAGAAATCAAGAGTTCATGCACTCTATCATAATATTATTACAATAAACAAATGCACGTGTATATTCTGTGTAAACACCGAGTTCTACAAAGAGCATCCTTACCTCTGACTAGCTCCTAACCACCGTTGTATCCCTCCCTCTGGCTGCACAGGCACCATTCCCAGGACCGGGCTGACCCCTGCCTCCTTTACTGGGGTTACTGGTTCTCTTTCCCAGGGGCCACGCCATGCCCTTCCTTCCACACGCCTCCCCCCCAGACCCACAGCCACTGTTATCTCCCTACGTGTCCTTCTGTGCTCAGCTCAGCTGGGGCCCCTCTGGGGAAGCTTCCCAGACCTTCTCCCTCTGGTTCCTCAACGTGTCCTTCTTTTGACCCTATTCTGGAGTAGACGATGCCACCGATTGCCTGCCCCCTAGAACGTGCTGCCTGAGATCAGGCTGTCTTCTGTCCTTACTCTCATGCTGACAGTTAGCCTTGATTAGGGTGGCTGAGCGCTGGGCACTGGTGAGACCATGGGCACTGGGCTCCTGTGTGCTGGGCCTCCGCCCCGCTCTGCTGCAAACTCACTTCGCATCTATGAACGCAGTATCGATACCTTGCTGATACTAGGATTTTATCAGGTCCTTGTTCATTCACTGTAAATAGGACCCTCCAGACCCCGACATTCTCTAGGTCTCAGCAACTTCTATAGAACTCCACTACACCAAGTTTCTTATGGCTTTTCCGAACTGGTTCACACATTAAAAACATCAAACTGCATTCAAATTAACTACAATTCAATTGCCTCCTAATTAGTTCAGAATGGCTTTCCTCCTGCCTCTGTGCATACTCATTATCACTGAAGTTGGAGACCAACACAACCACCGCCTACCCTCCGATTCTGCTCCATACTTCACCCCCATGCTTCTCACCCCCGGCCCAACCAAAGGCAGAACAACTCTGCTAGCCACACTTAATCGATCCTCCATGTTTGTCGGTCTGATCTTGGATGGCTTTGGGCCTCAGTTTCCCTGTCTGTGCAATGAGGGTATGGGCTTGGGGCGCCTGGGTGGCTCAGTCATTAAGCGTCTGCCTTCAGCTCAGGTCATGATCCTGGGGTCCTGGGATCGAGCCCCGCATTGGGCTCCCTGCTCAGCGGGAAGCCTGCTTCTCCCTCTCCCCCTCCCCCTGCTTGTGTTCCCTCTCTCACTGTGTCTCTCTCTGTCAAATAAATAAAATCTTTAAAAAAAAAAATAAGGCTTTGGGCTTGATCACCTCCAAGATTCTCTCCAATTGTGATCCCACCACTCCTCCCTTCCACGTCATGAATCCTTGCACTATAACAATGCACAAGGACCTTGATCTCTAAAAACCCGTAAATGGAACCAAAGCCTCATACTGATATTTAAGGGAAACAATTTCACTTTCAAAAATGTAACTAGCCTTCTGAAGGCTATATACAGACTCCTCTCCTAGCTCAGTGTTTTCCAAAGCACCTCCAAGAATCCCGTATGCAGGTCCTCGATAAATCCACACCGAGTTAAATCATATTTCAACGGTGGAAATGGTTTCAAATCAATGACCTCGGCTCCTACCTTAAAAAAACTAGAAAAAAGCAAATGGAATTCAAATTAAATAGAAGCCAGGAAATGAGAAAGAACAGAAATCAATGAAATGGGGAACAGGAAAAAGAAAAGAAAAGGAATCGAATTCTGGTTCTTCGAGAAAAATCATATAGTTGATAAACTTCTAGGCGAACTGATCAGGAAAAAGACACAAATGACCAATATCTGAGAATAACTACCCTGAATCCCAGTCTGACAACTACGATGAAAGGGACAACTTTTTAAAAAGACTCAAACTGCTAAAGCTCATTCCAGAAGAAATAACCTGACTGGGCCCCGTTATCTATTAAAGAAATTGAATTTGTGGAACTCATAAAATGTCAACGATACCTCAGTTAAAAAAACAATCGAATGTGTAATTAAAAACCTTCCCACAAAGAAAACACACTTCACCGGTGAATTTGACACAATATTTAAGGAAAAAATCATACCAAACTTTTCACAATACTGAAAAGGAAGGAGTATCTCCCAACCCATTCTCAGAGACAAGCCTTATCCTGACACTGTGACTACAGAGACATTATAGTATGAAAAAATAACAGGTATCTGTCATCAGCAAGGACACGAAAATTTTTAACACTGTGCTAGCAGATCCACTCCAGCAATACATACAGAGGGGGACACATGATGAGCAGGTGGCATTTGTCCTGCAAGGCAAGGTTAGTTCAATGTCCAAAGGCAAACAATCTAACTCACTGTGTTGACAGACTAAAGAACATCCCCTAGTCATCTAACAGATGGAGAAAAAGCATTCGACAAAACTCAACATCCATTCAGGATTTTAAAACACCTGAGCAAACTAGGAATACAAGAGACTTCCGTGAATCTGGTAAACAGCAGGTTCAAACAACCCATACAGCAACACCACCCTTAATGGCGGAAAACTGAACGCTGTCCCCGAGACCAGGAACGAGGCGAGGACGAATGCTGTCACCACACCTATTCAACAGTACAAGGCCAGGAAAAAATCCAAAGCATAAGATGGGAAGGACCTAGTGATGTCTCTGTTTGCAGAGGACGTGATGGTCTCCACAGAAAATCCCAAACATTCGACCAAAAACCCTTCCAGAACAAGTGAGTTTTGCAAGGTTCTAAGATACACAATGCCAATACATATATTTTAAAAATATTTCTATATATCAACAGTGTGCGATTGGAAATTTTTTAAATTTAAAGTTCCATTTAACCCTAAAAAACATGAAACACTTACTTACTAGTTAAGGTGTATATTTTACTTCGGTATAAATCTAACGAGAACAGAGTTTGCGATTTTTGCCATCAAGTTTATGTCCAAGAACTCTCCTGTCATTCATTCATTCAACGAACGTTTCTTGAGCACCTACTACGTGCCAGACACACTCTGCATTTTATTAATATGGAATCCCCTAGAATCCAAACTTAGGGGAAAAGGTCAGCTCTCTTCTGTTTTTGTGCATTAAAGAAGCAAATTCTGTTCAGTGGGACGCTATGCTCTGAATCCTCCCCTGGTCCCTTTTCTAGCTATAGATCCTCTTCACTGGCCCAGTGGCATTTAGCTGCTTTGCTCACGCTGGTAACTGAAAGCCTGCACGGAGCAGCTCTGGTAGGTAGTGTAAACCATACTTTGACTACCCTAGCGTGTGTCCCAACCCAACTGTGTTGTGTAGGACGTCAGCATGTGGCCCCCGACCTACAGAGCGGAATGTGATGGAACTGTTTGGGGAGGGGGGGGGGTCTGTTTGTATTTTGTGTCACACTTTTCAATTGTTATGTAATGAAAACTATCAACTAATTCTTTTTAATTTTTTTTTAAAGATTTTATTTATTTATTTGACAGAGAAAGAGGAAGCAAGCACAAGCAGGGGGAGAGGGAGAAGCAGACTCTGAGCAGGGAGCCCAACACGGGACTTGATCCCAGCACCCTGGGATTACGACCTGAGCTGAAGGCAGATGCTTCACCGACTGAGCCACCCAGGCGCCCCTCTTTTTAATTTTCATATGGAATTTTATTATTGTGGAAAAGAATGTGTCACACTGCCTTGGTTTTGAATCCTAGCTCATAACCTCTTACTATCTACATTTTCTTGGGTCAAGTTTTTAACTTTTTTGTGCCTCAGTAAAATAGGGACAGCAATTCTTTTGACTTTATAGGATTGTTGTTGCAGATTACATCGTGCACATGAAACATTTAGCCCAGTGCCTGGCACACAGAAATATTCAATAAATGTTCATTCTGGCACTAATGATGATAATATCGGTGGTAATACGATATGCTGGTAAGCCACATCCTCCTTGCGCCCTATGCATGTAGCTGCTCTGGCAACCCAATAATGGGACGTTAACATTTAACCACTGTTAATTAACTATTTTGTTAGATTCAATTTTTCCATTCAACCTGTCAAGATAATTTTAAAAATCCTGTTTCTTTTCATCAAATGCATTTATTGCATGGACGTTTCACATCATCTATGCATTTCATGGGCAAGTCTCCCTCATCTTTAGGTATACTGATAAAAATGTCCCAACGGGATACCCGCTGGTGGACACCCTGGCGAAGCTGGACAGTCTCCATCACCACCCAGCACCACCCAGCACCTCCGTGCACCTTTTCTGCAAACAGCCACGAGGACGTCACAGAAGACCGTGGGATGGCACGATTCTCTGTTAACGTTGTCCGCTATAATTTAGCTTCCCACTGAGCTAAAGGAATGTGGGGCATATTTTCGTGTTGTTCTCAGGCTGTTAACAATAGATTCTAGAGTCTTCCCTGGTAGGTATGCGAAGCTCAGCAGCCTGAAGCTTCTTGGCCTTTTGAAAAGTTAGAATTGTACATGTGACCCTGCCCTCTCCCCCGCCTTCTGGAAACTCCCGTTCTAGATAACACTTCAGGGACCAGACAGGGTCGACCATCTCGACTGGGAGAATGGACTCGTTTCGATGAGGAAATACGGAATCAACAGAGAAAGAGTATACTTTCTCCAATTTCTTCTCCCCTATAAGGTGAAGTTTGCTCCTTCACAGAAATGCTTTTCTGTGTATATAAGGCTTATTCTTCTTCACAGAGACACAGACCCAAAAGCAAAGCAGCTGACCCTCCTTTCTCCACGATCAGCAACTCACCACAGCTGTAGGCATTTCTGAAGATTCTCTGGCTCTGAAACTAAGAAAGGGTGTGAAACTTCATCTTTTTTCAGCCTGAATGGACTCTGGATATTCACCTGTCCCTTCCCATCGATGACGCTCCTCTAGGTCTGAAGTACTTCCTGTTTGCCAAGGGATCTGGTGTAATGCACGTGTGAACAAGACGAGAAGTGGGCGATGGGCACTGCACTTGGTGAAGGCCCTCACGCCGCCCTGCAGACTCAGACCCAGCCTCCGAGACCCGCAAGGCGGTGACAGGTGGAGGCAGCCTCTCTCGTTCCCTGAAGATCACCCACCTATTTTATAAGAACTGATAGATCTGGGGTGCCTGGGTGGCTCAGTCGGTGAAGCGTCTGCCTTCGGCTCAGGTCATGATCCCGGGATCCTGGGATCGAGTCCCGCATCGTGCTCCCTGCTCAGCAGGGAGCCTGCTTCTCCCTCTGCCTCTGTTCCTCCCCTCCTGGTCCTGCTCGCTCCCTCTGTCTCTCTCTCTCTCAAATAAATAGATAAAAAAATCTTAAAAAAAAAAAAGAACCGATAGGTCTTATCATACTTTATCAAGTTTCTTTTTTAAAAGATGAAAGGAGAGGGAGCGTGACTACAGATCTCACATGGCGCCAGGAAGGCCCATGTTTAATGCAGTCTTTTCGAGCGATAATGTGAAACGTGTTCAAAACTGCTACGTTTTGGTTTTCAGGAAAATATCCCTCCATAAACCATCGTGTCTAAGGTCATGATGCAAATGAATGACTCTTCCAATTTATATTTCATCCTCAATCCAAAGGTGAACAGTCGAGATCAACCAACTTGCCTGTGCTTTCTAACTTTTGTTTTAAGACAGAAATATTTTATGATCTTTCTTTCCCCAGCAGAGCTTCTATCTACCTTTTCTATTATTCCTCCCATGGCTCTTGCTGTTGAGTTCTAATACCTAGTGCAGGAGAGCTTCGAGCACACCGGCTTGTAGTGGATGGAGAGCAAATGTATATAAAAACTAGATGCTTTTTAATGAAAAAATGAACATGAAGTAGTTAGGAACGCAATCATAACTTCCTCCAGAAAATGACCACACTGCCCGTTCGAATTATAAAAATTCAAAATTCTTCTACAATAAACATCTATGACTTTTCTTTTTATTTATTTATTTATTTTTAAGCTGAAAGCCCTTTGGAGAACAGATCGGGACGCATACAAAAACCCTAACTTACACTTGAGAAACTGAGTATTTAGGAGGCTAGCACTTCCAGTTACCTTGAAGCATGCATCTGTAAGCAGATTCAGAGATGGCATAGATGTGCGGCGGCACCTCGTGGCGCTTCTTCCCTCTGTACATCTCAATAATATTCTCAGAGTAAATTGGAAGATTCTTGTAAGGATTTATGACTACGCAGAAGAGTCCAGAGTAAGTCTAGAAGAAAAATAAAATACAGAGTTAAAAAAAAAAAACCTGCACAGATCAGACAGCCAGAAACCACACAGCGCCTGGAACAGGGGCCTTCAATGATCTGAAAAGGTGGTTATTAGAGAGATTTGCAAAAACGTAAAACTTGGGCGCCTGGGTGGCTCAGTTGGTTAAGCGACTGCCTTCGGCTCAGGTCATGATCCTGGAGTCCCTGCATCGAGTCCCGCATCGGGCTCCCTGCTCAGCGGGGAGTCTGCTTCTCCCTCTGACCCTCCCCCCTCTCATGTGCTCACTCTCTCTCATTCTCTCTCTCTCAAATAAATAAAATCTTAAAAAAAAAAAAAGTAAAACTTCTCTGATTTTTTTGCTTTGGAAAATATAGTTTATTTTTTTCATGAAAGATAATTTATTTACGTTACCTTGTCATACATTTATTTTAAATGAATTTATTTGAAGAAATCAATGGTTTACTATTTTTAAGTGAATTCATAAGTATGTTTTAACTTTGCTATCATTTCAAATACAGATAAACATAACCCACACAAAAGCTCTTTGGGGAGAAGCCTCAGTAATTCTTTTTTTAAAGGTTCTGTTTTTAAGTCATCTCGACACCCAACGTGGGGCTCGAACTCACAGCCCCGACATCAAGAGTCGTGCGCTCCACCCACTGAGCCAGCCGGGCGCCTCACGGGTCCCCGATAATTTTTAAGAGTCGTTAGCACTGAACACACAAACCTTTCCTGATCAGCACGATAATCACTATTCAAAATTGATAACGGAGAGCACTTTTGATTTGGGGGGTTTTCTCAGTTCGCCAAGAACGATTTCTGAGAACAGTGTGCCAAACTGCCCCTGGGGATGGTGGCAGGAGGGCCCGAGGCTTCTGGAAAGGGCAGCCCATCACACCGGGATGCAGGCCTTCTCTTCAAGGGGACCTGGGTGACCATGTCTCCAGGCAGGAGGACAGTAAAGAGGCTGGGGACTGATGGTGTCCAGTGCCAGGACCGGCCTCCCCAGGGACACGAGGGGCTTCTCAGCAACAGCTGTGTTCATACAGGCAGCTCAGGTCCCCACCACCGTGGCACCTGCTCCCAGGCCAGCCAGGGGTCTTAGTAAGGGTGAGAAAACGAAGGCCTGGCAACCTCGATTTCACATTTTATCGAGTTTCACTTGTATACAGTCAAGTAGACAAGTCATAACAATACAGCTCAATGAATTTTTATATGTACCTCACTTTTCCGTTCAAAAATGAGATCACAGGGGCGCCTGGGTGGCTCGGTTGGGCAACTGCCTTCGGCTCGGGTCATCATCCTGGAGTCCCCGGATCGAGTCCCGCATCAGGCTCCCTGCGCAGCGGGGAGTCTGCTTCTCCCTCTGACCCTCCCCCCTCTCATGCTCTCTCTCTATCTCATTCTCTCTCAAATGAATAAATAAAATCTTAAAAAAAAAACAAACAAAAATGAGATCACAGTCTGTCACAAAGCTACACATTCTACACTTCACTTTCGTAAGAGGTAAATTACAGACTGGCCAAAAAGAAAAAACCGAAAACCACAACAAACACAAACAGAAAACCCCAAGAAAGTCAAAATGCGGAAGTTCAGTTTAGCATCCCACAGCATGTATGGCATGGCAGCAGGTCCTAACAACGACATTTAAATCAGAAATCATTCCAACATACGTGTCTCCCACGTGGTGGGTGCTTTTCTGAGGTCTAGGATTACAAAGATGATTCAGTCTCACAAATATGAGTACGTCATCTAAAAACAAGGTTAAATCATCATCAGTACCCCGTGCCTGCCAATGAGGGGGAGTAAAAAAATGTTTACATGCAATATATTATTCAATTTCAGTGCTTCAAGAGCTCCCTTCGAACTATCTGGAAATTGGCTCCAATACCAGGTTCCTGTAGAACTGATAATGGGAGCGATACTGTGTCACCTTTATCTTCCCCAAGGCACATGGCAGGTGGGTGATATGTTGTTAAAATAGGTCTCTGAGACTCCGACGTTCCAATTAGGCTTCATTCAGTGTTTGAACACACATACAAGACGTTACCTACCTTCAAGAAATATACACTCTAGGTACAAAGACAACAAATATACACTCAACAAACAAGACACAAAATGAGGCACTAAAAAGAAAGTGGGAAAGTAAGGGAGAAAGATGAACAGGATTGTAAATAGGACAGAAACTCCGGAGCAGAACATACAACCAACCCCACACCCTAAAAGTCACGGCCATCTCATCAGAAACCGTAAAATGAGGTATGAAATTCAGACATCGATGGTCTCTGATGTTCTTTTAAAGACTATTTAAAGGTCAAGAGGAGGGATAAAGAAATTCCTATTAAAACATAAAACTGGGGGGTGCCTAGGTGGCTCAGTCGTTCAGTGTCTGCCTTCAGCTCAGGTCATAATCCCAGGGTCCTGGGATCGAGCCCCGCATCGGGCTCCCTGCTCAGCGGGAAGCCTGCTTCTCCCTCTCCCACTCCCCCTGCTTGTGTTCCCTCTCTAGCTGTCTCTCTCTCTCTCTGTCAAATAAATAAATTAAATCTTTAAAAAAATAATGAAAATAAAATTAAATTAAAAAAACATAAAACTGGGTGGCAGGATATAGCCAAGGCAGAGCGAGAAGCTCGGCCTCACTGAAAGTAGTTTGTACCATGGAATGTGCACGGCGGGAGCTTAGAAAGGTGGACTCAACAACTTAGAGTGTGTCCTGCACAGGGGATCAGCTAGTAGAGGTTCAGGGGAGATGCAGGGAAGAAGCGTGTTTGTAAAAGCATAGATCTGGCAGCTCCACAGAAAAGACACTGAAGGGCAAGAGGTGAGGCGCGGGAAGTGGAGGCTACTGCACCAGTCCCAGCACAGGGACAGGGCTCAGATGAGAGGGAAGCGGTGGGTCCCGAGAACGCTGGGGGGAGGGAGACGCAGAGGCACTCAGAAGCTCTGAGTATAAAAACCATCAAAGACGCAAGCTAACGACAGCCTCACGTTTGCAAGTTTGAGAGGCTGGAAATGTTACTGCCGGACGGGGACGATAACGAGCCCCTGGGAGCATACTGAGATGGTGGGATGCTGAAAGAGGTTTCGCCACAGCAGGCGAGCCCAGAAGAACGCCCAGTGGGAGCCGGACGCACCGATGCTGAAGCCATGAGAACATTCTGAAGAAGCGCAAAGGCCTGAGGGCTGTCTGCACAGCCTTCAAGACACCAGCTCATGTCACTGCATAGCTGACCTAAGGGAGACAGACAAACACATTTGCACCAAAAAACCTGCCATTTTTTAAACATGCTATGCCGCTTTACAGCTCCAGGCTTCTATGTATGTGGATCGCTCTGCCTGGAAAGCCCATCTCCTGTCCAGTATCGGGAGACTGCCCACCCTGTGAGTGCCAGGTCTCTGTTGAAGACAGGAATCTGCGCACACGTTATTTCAAGGTTCGAAGGATGCGGAACCAGGAAACGAGGGAGTGCGGAGGTCAAGGCCAGGGCACAGAGCGGACATGGGACCGAACTGGGGGCCTCACACACGCTGCCCCCCCGCCCCCGGAGCTCTCGGGGGGACATCAGGCCACCACCCAGAAGGAGAGGTCACCCACACCGTTTGTAAACACTGCACCGACATAAATTCACATATGTGTTTAAAAAAAAACCTGATGTAAGAAGGAAAACATCATCATCCAGAAGTTTCAGAAAAGAATTTACCTATGGAAATCACCGATAAAATAAGCTCAAAGAATACTTTCGGAAACAGATTGAGAGCAGGGACTCCACATACTGGAACAGAAATGCATACGGGAAAAGAAGTGGCAAAGGCGAGCAAGGAAAAGCTGTAAGGAGTCATCTGAAATAAAAAAACCAAAAATCCACCACAGAGAAAATAGGGAACAGAATGGATATCCAGAAATGCAGCAATAGAGTGCACACATTATTTATCCTGAGAGCTTCCTTCTTAATGAAAAGTAGGCCGAAGGTACAATAATAAGAGAAAGAAGGCACGAGGGTAAAACAACAAAAATACTTCAAGGACAGATGAAGAGAGAAAGCAAAGCAAAGATCAATAAAATAGTAATCATTGTTGCTTCTTTGGGGGAAGAAAGGCCAAAATTCTGTAAAAAGAGCAAACATCAAAAACACACTTGAGGGGCACCTGGGTGGCTCAATCCGTTAGGCTCAGGTCATGATCCCGGGTCCTGGGATCAAGTCCTGCGTCGAGCTCCCTGCTCTGCAGGGAGTCTGCCTCTCCCTCTCCCTCTGCCTGCCGCTCTGCCTACTTGTGCTCACTCTCTCTCTCTGTCAAACGGATAAATAAAATCTTTAAAAAAAAACACACACACTTGAAACTGCCGCGTGTGTGCATGTGTGTGTGCGGGCTCTAAGGAGATGATGCACCTGGACAGTGCTCCCCACTGGCGGCCAGACCCCAGGTGAATGGCACGCAAGCACACTCCTAACACACGAATCCGGCCGACAAAACCCCAGACTCAGACGGACCCACCCCTCAACCTCAACCTCACAACGTGAGAGACCCTGGCATGAAGTGTCTTTAATCCGCATCTGATCGAGCCTCTGGACGCGAATGCGTGAACGCAATCAACAAAATCCAGAATATGGGAGGTTCTACGGCACAACGGACTCTTTCTTCAAAAAAAAAAAAAAAGAAAAAAAGAGGGGGAATGTATAGATTACAAGAGACAGAACAACTGATTACCACATGGTGACCACGCCTGGACCCTGATGCGAACAGAGCAAACCAACTATGATAAACATTGATGAGAAAGGACCTTGTGAAAGTGACTGAGTATTTGGTGATACAGAATCATTCTTTCCTTCTTCCGCAGACGATAGTTACAAACCCCAAACACCGTGGCCGAGAAGCAAGAGGTTGAGCAGAGTGATGAGCAGTGCCCAAGGCCAGGAGGAGGGTGATCACCCCCCAGGCTTCCCCCGGGGGCCCCTGATGGCTACACCCTGAGAGTCGGGGGTGTGCCAGGAACACTGGGCCTCGCACGGCCCAAAGCCCAGCCAGGAGGGATGTCAACCCCTGGTGAGCTACGTGTGCTCGTCCCCTTGGCCCGACTGCCCGCCCAGAGCAAAACTCTAGAACGAGCTTGTGTCACCGAGAGCTGCAAACCACCTTCCCGGTTTCTCACATCTGATTACTGGCGAGGAGGCAACACTTGCCACTATAATCCAAGGTAATACTCACACCCCCTTGAGTCCGTTTCTGTCGCCCTGTGTTACCATCTTGGACATGTTCAAGTGAGTAAAAAACGTTACCGAGAATTCTATCGGAGAACTGGGAACCATTAAAAGAAAAACCGTAAAAAAGAAGCCATAAAAAAGCCTTTAAAAAATCCTAAAAAGAAAACGCCAAATGAAAACTGCAACACAAACTAACTGAAATTAGAAATTCACCGGATGTGTTTAATGGCCAATTAGACACAGCTCAAGAAGGAAATCAGTTACTCCCCGTTTTCTCAGAAGCAAATATCCGGGCTGAAGCACAGGGTGGGGGAAACGGGATTAAAATACAGAGGCTCCATGGGACACGGTGAAAAGGTGGCTCGAGGCACTGAGTCCACGGACGAGGACAGAGGGCGTGGGGCAAGAGACAACGGCTCAGAATGTTCCAAAACTGACCAAAGGCATCAAGCCACAGACAAAAATGCTCCACGCTCCAAGCGGAATCTGGAGAAGAAAACTTGACCCAAGCACATCGGAGTAGAACCTGCTGGTCCCACAGGTGGGGCGCACGACTTGTGATCTCGGGGTTGTGAGATCGAGCCCCCCTCGGGCTCCGCGCTCAGCGGGGAGTCTGCTGGAGGCTCTCTCCCCCCAGCCCCACCCCTCCCTCCTTTCTCTCTAAAAAAACAGAGAGAGGGACATCATGAACGTGAATACATGGGGCGGCAGCAGCACATGGGGCCGTCCGAGCGCTCAGGGCCGTCCCTCACCCGCGACAGGTACCTGCGGGACCCCAGGGCTGCACCAAGGGAGCAACGAAGAGGAGAGCCAAAACACAGCACCGGGGAAGAGGTGGGAAGCTACCACGATACCGATCCCTACGACCTGATCAGGAAAGGAGGTACAAAGGACAGGAGGAAAAAGCACAGAACAGGCGGGGCCAAGAGGAAGCAAGGAGTCCGATGGTCGATTTCGGTCACTACTGCACATGTACATAAGCCAAATATTCTGATTAAAACGTTAATACTGTCGGATTAGGGACCAAAATACCAATGACGGGCTACTTAGAAGAGACACACCACCTAACGGAGCAAGACACAGGAAAGCTGAACATAAAAGTTTAGAAAACAACAAACTGAGCAAACACTAAGCAAAAAAAAAAAAACAAAAAAACTAATCCTTTGTGAGTAGCATCACTTTTTTTTTTTAAGATTTTATTTATTTATTTGACAGAGAGAGACACAGCGAGAGAAGGAACACAAGCAGGGGGAGTGGGAGAGGGAGAAGCAGGCTTCCCGCGGAGCAGGGAGCCCGATGCGGGGCTCGATCCCAGGACCCTGAGATCATGACCTGAGCCGAAGGCAGATGCTTAACCGACTGAGCCACCCAGGCACCCCGAGAAGCATCACCGTTAAAGAAAGAGCATTTCATGAAGATTCACCAGAAAGATGGAAAAATCCTACATTTGCATGTGATAACATGGCTTCAACACGTATACAGCGAAAATGACGGTCCCCGATAGAGGACAAGCAGATAACCATGGAAAACCGTGATTATATACAGGACTGAGCGACACCGCGCACGAGGGACCCCGTGTCCGAGGGCTGCAGGATGTGCACACTGACCACTCACCCAACGCCAGCACGTGCTGGGCCGTATGAAGGCAAACAAACTTCAAAGGGTTGAACTCTTTCAGGCTACGGTCTCTGACCCAGGGAGTGGGGGGGACTGTATTAGAAATAACAAAATAAACCTGAAAATCCCCTTACGTTTGGAAATTAAGCAATCTACTTCTAAATAACCCATGGGTACAGTGAAGTCACCCTCGTTATTTTGGACTGAACAGGAACGACAAGACTACTTACTAACACTTGTAGATACAGCTAAAGCTTACGACAGACTACATACTAACACTTGTAAGTATGTAGCTAGAGCTTACGACTTACACCTCTGGTGAGACTCCAGCAGATCAGGAATGAACGTGCATTATCACTACGAGTCCTACAGAAAATTAGATGGGATGACGAACAGCTTTATGCCTATGAATTTGAAAATTTAGGTGAAACAGAGAAATTCCAAGAGAAACACAATTATCAAACCTGACACAAGAAGCTAAAGATCTGAGAAGTTCTACATCTATTAAAGAAAAACTTGCCTACCAAGAGAACCGTAGTGTTATTTAAAAAAGAAATAACATAAAGCCCATCTAAACAGTGCCTGAGAACACACAAGGATGAGATATATTCCCGGATTCATTTTCTAAATCCAGCATAATCTGG
Organism: Halichoerus grypus; assembly: GCF_964656455.1. NCBI lineage: Eukaryota > Metazoa > Chordata > Mammalia > Carnivora > Phocidae > Halichoerus > Halichoerus grypus. The sequence continues at coordinate 152,969,375 of NC_135713.1, forward strand.
ATAGCAAAATATGACAAGGACTGACAACAAAGGACAATTTTAAGCCAATCTCACTCATGAATATAGATGCAAAAATCCTGAACAAAATATTAGCACGTAGAATCTAGGAATCTAGTAGTATGTAAAAAGAATACTTGGCCCTTGCCAGGTCAGTTTAACATTCAAAAATATATATAATTCACCACAATAACAAAATAGCCAGAAAAATCACAGTATCATCTCACTCAATGCTGGAAAGACATCTGCTAAATTAACATCCAATCAGGATTTAAAAAGTTCATCCATTCGGGATAAAAACTAGGAACAGAAGGAAACTTCCCTTAATCTGATAAAGAAGATTAAAAACAAAACAAAATGGAAGCAACCATCATTCTCAACGGGGAAATGTTGAAGCTTTCTCTCCGAGATCAGGAATGACACAAAGATGCCTGCGATCACCACTTCTCGGAGGGTCCTAGACAGTGCAAGAAAGCAAGTAAAAGAAATGTGTAAGAACTGGAAAGGGAAAAATAAAACTGTCATTATTTGTAGACAACATAAGCGTGTTCATAGAAAATCTGAAAGAATCTTCAGCTAAACTGTTATAACCAATAAGTAATCTTAGTAAGATTTTATTTGTAAAAAACATAACTGGCTGCACCCGGCTGGCTCAGTCAGAGACCATGTGACTCGATCTTGGGGTTGAGTCTGAGCCCTGTGTTGGGCAGCGAGATTACTTAAAAAATAAAATCTTTAAAACAAAACAAAACATGACAATTGTATTTCTACATAATGGCATCAATCACAAAACAACCCTGGACTGCCTGGGTGGCTCAGTCAGTTAAGCGTCTGCCTTCGGCTCGGATCATGATCCCAGGGTCCTAGGATGGAGTCCTGGTCGGGCTCCCTGCTCGGCGTGGAGTCTGCTTCTCCCTCTCCCTCTTCCCCTCCTCCCCCCGAGGCTCTCTCTCCCTCACTCTCTCTCTCTCAGATAAATAAATAAAGTCTTAAAAAAAAAAAAAAAAAAGAAAAAAGAAAACAATGCTGAAACCACCATTTAAATAGCATCCAAAAAATCAAATACCCCAAAATAAATCTAACAAAAGATGTACTGACCTCTACAGAGAAAACCATTAAAACACATTGTGAAAAGTTAAGAACTAAGTAAGTGGGTATACCCATGAACGAGAATATCAAATATTGTAAAGATCTCATTTCTCTCCCAAAGTGATCTACAGAATCAACAAAATCCCAGCAAGGGTGTGAGGGTGCATGAAACTGACAAGCGGGTTCTAAAGTTCTATCGAAACACAAAGGTTGGAACAACTATAGCGACCCTAAAGAGTAACAAAAATGAGAGCACTCACCACGCTGGAGAGCAGGACTTAGGAGAAGGCTGTAATGACTGAGACAATGGGATCTCAGCCGGAAGACGGGCACACGGACAGTGAGTTGACCGTGAACTTAGGAGCACCTGACCCGTGACAAGGCAGCACTTTAGAGCAGTGGAGAAAGGGCACTGGGTCACCTGGACAGCCATTGGGGAGAAAGATGAATCTTGTCGTCCCCACGTCACCCCCTACACAGTATCCGATTCCAAGAGGAACCGAGGCTAACCCCAAGAAAGACACCATCACTTTCCGCTCTCAGACCAAGGGAGGGAGGAGAGTGAAGTCAGGACCTTTGCTCACCCCCTCGAGGCCCCTCCACGTTGGTGGTCAGGAGGCCCCAGCAAATATGGGGAAGACCCCCCCACACAGCCACCCTCCCCCAGCCGAAGCAGCAGCTCGGGCCCATCTTGCCTCTAAAGACGGGGCGGTAGCAAGGGCCCGGCCATCACCACGCCAGGACACTTCCCTGGCCCGCAACTGTTTGCTGAACTCTGCCCACGTGTTGGTAAACTGCCCCCTCGTTAAGCTCTCAAACCACCCGGTTCTCGAGGGCCTTCTGTTTCCTGCTGGAATCTGACTACATCAGGCTTTACCCAGAAAAGCTGAATGCATGAGTTAGAGAGATCATACGCGACCACCCAGGATTTCCAGCCGTCGCCCACCATACAGAAAGACATGCCTGTGTCCACAAATGCCCAAAACTAGTTGAGTGGATAAAGTGGGTCAAGAAGCTTCCAGGGGACCAGTACGCTATAACGAGGAACGAAATAACTCAACCTTTTTAATTTCAGGGCCCTGTGACCCTCTTAGAAACCATTAAAGACTCCGAAAACATTTTGCTTTATATAACTATATATATAAACAAGTTTTTACAAATGCATATTCATTTTAAAATAACAACACAGGTTAACATAAATAACATTTCTCATAAAAAAATAACCGTTTGTTTTCTGAAACGAAAGCGAGAAGGGTGGTGCTGTTTTATATTTTTGCAAATCTTTTTTATTATCGGGATTAACAAAAATAGCTCAATTTTCGTATCTGTTTTCACATTCAATCTGTTGTGCTATGTTGTCTTGGTTGAAGCGTATGAAGAAAATTAGCCTTACACAGATATTTAGTTGGAAAAGCGGTTTAACTGCCTTTCCAAGCAATCGTGGATCTAACCTCCTCGATGCTACACCAAAACACGACAAGTGAGAATCTCTTAAAGATATGATGCGATGTGGCATCTGAAATCCTGCCGATGAACTCTCATACTGTTATATACATCAAAATCCACTGGCTTATCTTGCGTGTGGAAAGAATCTTTTGCCCATGCGTGATTTTGTAACAATGTACACATCGTCTGGAAAACACTGGCTCAATGAATTATGCAAGTCTTCCAAATGATGACATTTCACTCTATGACATTAAAAAAAAAAAACAGTCATTAATGTCACCATCTCTCTCATCAGCAAGGGTTTCAAGTGTTGACAATGTTGTCACGTTCCCAGTGGTAAATATAAATTTCCCTAAATCCTAATTTTCTTTTTTTTTTTTAAGATTTTATTTATTTATTTATTTGAGAGAGAGAGAGAGAGAGAGAGAGTATGTGCCGGGGGGGGGGTGCGGAGGGACAAGCAGACTCCCTGCTGAGCAGGGAGCCCGATGTGGGGCTTGATCCCAGGACCCTGAGATCATGACCTGAGCCGAAGGCAGACGCTTAACCGACTGAGCCACCCAGGCGCCCCTCACACAGTATATTAAAAAGACATGTAATCTAGGGTTGACATTTCATAAAATCAATCATTTCTCCTGCTTTCTCAAGGACGTTCTCACGTGAAACGATTAAAACGACCACTAGTGCAGCCTGGGGTCACTGCCTCTTTTCACGGTAAGACACGTGTGGTTTTCCCCACCAGTACCCTTGTGCCATCAGTACCAACACCGACAGTGGGAAGGGCAAATCATGCCTTCAAATCATCATGAGAACAGTTAAAACCTCGTGGATCCCCTGGAAGAGTCTTAGGGAAACCCCGAGGGTCCACAGGCCACACTTTGAGAACTTCTGAATTATACCAACACAAAGCAATACAGACGAACCTTAAAAATGTAATGCTGAGCGAAAAAGCAGACACCAAGGTTATACAAGGTGAGATTCATTCATTCATATAAAAGTTCATAAACAGGAAAAAATAAACTACATTGGTCAGTGATGCATACTTAGTTGATAAATACACCGGGGGATTTTAAGATACTTCTCAGTAATTAATAGACCAAGCAGACAAAAATTAGCGAGGAAGATTTAAACAGAATTAAAAAGCTTACTCTGATGGCCACAGACAGAACCCCGTAACCAACAATAACAGAATTAATTAATGCTCTTTACACAGAGAACGCCCATCAAAACGGACAACACACTGCACCCAGCAAGTCTCAACAAAAACAAGTAATGATATTATGTGAACTATATTCTTTGAACGCAACACAATTCATTTAAAAATCAGGAATAAGGGGCTCCTGGGAAGCTCAGTCGGTTGAACATCTGACTCTTGGTTTTGGCTCAGGTCATGATCTCGGGGTCCTGGGATCAAGCCCAGTGTCAACTCCACACTCAGCGGGGAGTCTGCTTGTCCCTCTGCCTCTGCCCTTCCCTCTGCTCTCTCAGAAATAAGTAAAATCTTTCAAAAAATAGAAATAAAAATCAGTAGTAAAAAGGTAACTTAAAAAAACCCCACATTTAGAAATTTTTCAAGTATCCTTTTAAACGGTTCATAGGTTAAAGAAGAAATAACAGAAAACAGAAAATATGTAGGACCGAGTAATAAAAACACTACGCATCCAAATGTGTGAGGTGAGCTAAAATCGTATTAGAGGAGAGACATTTACAGTTTTCAAATGCTTTTATTAGGAAAAGAGGATGAAAATTAATGACCTGAGAAGTTGGGAAGCCGGGGAGAATCCATCCAAAAAAAATATAAGGAACTAACGAAAGTAAACCTGTTACCAAAGTAACTTATTTAAATGAACATACGTTAGAGCTCATCTCTAGAAATGTGTCCAAAGGTTCCCCCCACCCCCGCAAGGTACTATGGTGTCTACAACATGGGACCTTAACTTTCCACTTCACCTGACGGGTGAATCCCAACGCCCAGTACACATCCCTCCCGATCGTGGCTACCTGCAGCCCCACTCTCTTACTAGGATTCTTTATAGTCAAGTGTTCCAACTCCAGTCCTGGGTGGGAACCCTTCCTCCACCCCACTAACTGCACACACCACTGCCCCAAATTCCCAGCTCTGCTGGGACCTTAATGCTTCCAGAACTCAGACTGTCCTTCTGTAAAGAGTAAGGGGGGGGCCATGCTTTGAAGAGAACCTGAGACATCATTCGGGGTCCCCGAGTTCAGCTGGGAAAAAAAAAAAAAATCAAACAAACTCAATAAAAGACACTTGCAAAGTCTTAGAATCATCTCGAGGCATGGCTACAAATGAACTAAAGTGTCTTTTCTTCAATTCCCTCTCTTTTGCCTTCCCCTTTGTATTTCTCTTCTCTCTCCTCCTTGCAGGAACCCACAAGGTCCAAAATGGGGAGTCAAGGTAAAGAAGCTGGCAGAAAGGGTGCCTGGCTCCCTTCCACACTGCAGTTCCCCACAACCCTGGCAGAGTCCATTTCTAGCACCAGGCGGCACCCAAAACTCACCCCTGGCTCAACTGAGAGGTCAGCCGGTGATCAGACCCATCGTGCTCCCTCACTCCCACACATCCCACGCTGCGGTCTCGGCTGGGTTCTCAAGGTTGCTCCCCTGTGATGTCCTTACTCGTGGCTTCTCCTCTCCAAACCCTTTCCTTTTCAAGCCACCTTCTCAACCCTGGAGCCTCTTACTCACTTTGCACCTGACCTCACAGGGAAAAACAAAAACGAGAGGCCATCAGGCTTGATTGTGCCTACACTAGCAAAGGTCACGGAAGAACTATCGAGTTCTCAGATCCTCCCCTGGCCAAAGATTCCAGCTCTAACTCTACCTTCTCCAAGAGCCCTTCACGGGCCCACTGCGGAGAGCCGTTCCCCTACTTACTCTATCCCATAGTCCGGCTTCATTGCCTTATAGGATGTGTCAGGAAGGCAGGGACCTGGCCTGTCCTGTTCATCACACTCTCCCAGCACCTAGAACATAGTAGGTGTTCCATAAATAGTCACTAACTACGCTAATTTCTATGGGGAAACTGGTTCTGATTTGCAGAAGTTCTGAATGATCGCGAGCCCCAACTGCACACCCCTTCATAAAATCCAACCGCTCTTTTCCAAATTCAGATCAGTACAACATCAACTCTTCTCTCTGCTTGTTTTCATTCTCCATCAAAGTCCTCTATCACCTCTTTTAAATCACTGCTACCTGCGTGTACAATCCCTTCAAACCTGTTTTGTCATTCTAGAGTTTTCCTGTATCTGGCTTGCATTTTTCCGTTCTCCCTTGTCCCCTGGTATTTTCAATAATTTCTTCCACAAGGGCAGTGGCATCGCCAATGACAAGAACACACGTCAACCACTACGCACAGGACAACCCCAGCCTCAATCCCGCTCTGAACGGTTTCCTCTGAAAAACCTCAGTGTCCATCTTTCCCACTTCCCCGCGCCCGGGGACCCCGATGCTCTTGCTCTTCGCCGAATTCTCGGCACCGGCTGCACGCCACACACCTGGACATCCGTGTGCCGTCTCTATCCTGCTATTTGTGCAACTCTTACCCCACACCCAGCTCCCCGGTCTTCCCGCCACGCGCTCTCCCCGTCGTATCATGCTCCAGCAAACCGCTACAGAAGTCTTCAACTACCACGTTCGTAAGTTTAATTGCACATCAGATTATGTAAAATTACATGTGAAGATGTAAAGTGGGGCAAGACTCAGTAAGCAAGACACAATCTCTCTATCTTTAAGACGAACGGTGATGTTAAACAGAGAGGGTGGGTAGTCCCCGATCTCACTGGACTCTGATGGTACATGTAATTTACACTAATTCCCGTGAGCATTCAGCAGGGTATACTCACATAGATCAGTCCTGAATAGTAGCGGTCCTTCAGGTTGTGTAAGACAGAAGCTTCGTTCAAGCAAGTCAATTCTGCCATATCCTCCACCTTGGAAAACTTGGGCGGGTTCATCTTCTGAATATCGTCTTTGTTGACCATCGCCTTCTTTCCGTTCTCTGCCAACTCCACCATAACCTCATCTCCCCTCTCCTCTTTTATACTTGCTGCCTCAAAACCATGACGCTCAGATGGAATCCACACTAGCTTTTTAGCCGTCCAATCGGCCTGGGTGGCAGGGTTGTAGATGACCGCCCTGTCCACAAAGAGGTACCTCTCTGGGTCTTCGAGTCCAGTTCTCTGGGCCATTGTAAACAGGAGGATCCACGAGCAATTGTCTCTAGGGGAGGAGGAGGAGGAGGGCAAGGTTAGATGTTTAAAAATATACAATGATGTGCAGATTTTTACTCTTGCCGGGAACTTAAGATAAAACCTCTGGTAAACAGAAAGCATAACCTTTAGTCGAGGAGCCGGGGTACTGACCGAGCGTCCAGGGTAAATTTCAAGGGTGACTACAAATTATGCCCCTGGTTGTCTAAAGACCGCGCAAGACGTGCCCTCAGTTACCAAGGGCTGAAAAACAAGCAGGGGAGAAAGGCAGGGATCCAGGTGGGACTAAAATTTTTCCCCCTCTTCTTCCCCTCTTGCACCCTCACCACAAATTAAACACAAGTTAAGGAGGCAAACGGTAAAGAGGACAAAGAAAACAAAGATGCATAATAGAAGGTCCAGGAGGGGGTGATGGAATCAGTGTGGCCAGGAGGATGTAGCTACGAAATGCATGGCCCGGGGCCCGGGGCCGGGGGACTAAAGCCTCAGGGCCTCCCGTTCTGCCTTCAGACAAGAGACTCAAAGTTCTTCCATACAAACACCCCCAACTCGGTCCCCCAGCTTCTCTGGGGCCCGTATGGTCTTAATGCGATCCGAAGATGCCACAGTGGACAAGCGTGACTTGGCTTCCCGGGACAGCTACTCAAGCATGCGACTGGAGCTGGAGGCCTCACCCCGCTCCCCGCAGCTGCTCCCGCCCCCCCGGCTGCTCCCCAGCTCCTCTCCAGCGGCGCCCCATCATTCATCACTCCACTACCCTGCTCTCTCGCCACGAGACAGACTCTGGTGTGCCCATGTGTGCCCCTGAAGGCCGTGGGGCCCAGGAGCAAACTCCATGTTCTAGAGACGGTCTGACCCGGGCAGAAGAACGAGAACCACTAACCTAGGCCCCGTGGAGAAAAGCATTGTTTCTGGGGTGTTCGCAATTCATGTGTCTCAAGACCTAACTGGTCTACTGAGAACTCACTTGCCATCGGCCATCGGCTACAGCCTCACACACACCACTCTCAGTCTCCTCCTATACCCATGCAACTGACTTTCTGGATCCAAGGACAGCATTACAGTCCTCACTCACCTTCCCCAGGTGACTCATCACTCCTGCCTGACAATATCTTTTCGGCATCCAATACCATCATTAAACACTTTTGTTATCACCCCAAATTCCAGGTTATTACAAATCTCAGAAGCATGGTTTCCATGACCTCATGCAAGTCAATGCAAGAAGCCAAGGAGTAACTAGTTTTGCTCTCTCACATCTTCCCAGCTTTTGTCTCCCCCCGCCACCACCCCCAGAATGATGGGGATTCTTAGCAGGCAAAAGACAGAAGGCTGCAAGGCTAATCACAGAATAGACCAGGGGCGCCTGGCTGGCTCAGTCAGAAGGGCATGCGACTCTTGATCTCGGGATCATGAGTTCGAGCCCCATGTGGGGTATAGAGATTACTTAAGAAAAAAAATCTTTTAAAAAAATAAAGTAGTCCAAAGTTGTTACAAGGCTCTTAGCCTTGAGTCCGCAGACAAATTTCAAGCTCCATGAAGTCACTGAAATGGTATAAAAATGTATACTTCAGGGAGTATTTGTTATAATGTAATGCATTATAAACATACACGGCCGAGGGCAAGGTTCTCAAACTTTGGTGTGTGCATGGGCAGCACGTAGGGAGTTTACAGAAGCACAGACTGAAGCCCCATCCCCAGAGTTTCCAATTCAGTAGAGTCTGGGGCAGAGCCTGGTAATTTGCATTCCTAACAAGTTCCCAGATGCAGCTGAGGCTGCTGGTCCTGGGACCACACTTTGAGAACCATCACTCCAAGGTCTCTGGTTGCCATGGTGAGCCAATGTCGTTAGCAGGTATGCTAGGATAGAAAAAAAAAAAGGTTGAAAACCAATGTTTTAGACTAATTCCTAACCTGATTTAAAGGATATGCTAATCTTTTTAAAATAACAGACTTGAATAAAACAAAAAAAATCACAAAACGAAGCCCAAAAAATCACCAAAGAGGTAACATTAAGACTTCTATAAATAAAAAGGCTAACATACTTTCTATTTCTATTAACTAAACTTGTATTTGCCATCTTAGGCATTCTCGTGGCGGGGGGAGGCGATTCAGAAAATATTCCCCGGGCACACGTACATTCTGAAGAATGGTTTCCAAACCCCATCATTACCTCTAGGGACTGGCTTTCATAAGACTATTAACACACTTTCTGTTTTTCCAAACTTACACTTTGCAAACTGCTCAGAAGAAGGGAGGCATGGCTCTGAGGTGGGAATCGTCCTAGATAAATCTGGACACGGACAAGAGAACATACATTCTGCCTTTACGACTGACGGCCTTTTAAAAGATAACAAAATATGGTAACAAGTTACTCTTGTCATTAACAGGAACTGAATATCTCATATGACATCTCGGAAGAGGTCTTGCTGCCAGTAGGCGTGCGCGCACACATTTCTTTAATTTTACATTGGGCATGTAATTATATGCTTAAATTTGGTGGATGGCTATAAATTAGAGTAGCTCAACAGGTCATTTCTGCAGCAGGCCTTTAAAAAAAAAAGTAAATGATATATTTAAAAATTAGTTCACCAAATTGGTACATTTAAAATTTATCAGTATTTTTCCTAGGTGAATAAATTCTTGTAATTTAAGGGAAAGAAACCAATAGGTCACAAAAACATAATTGCAAAATGCTCCGGGCTTTGTGGGGGGGAAATTACACATGCTCGTGTTTTTTTTTTTTTTAAAGGAACAGATAAAAATAAATAAAATAAATAAATAAATATTAAAAAAGGAACAAATAGTTATTGGGTCTTCACTGGGTAGTGAAATTACAAATTAATTTTACTTCTTACTTTTCCAGACCTTTCTACGACTAATCAGACACTGAGAGGGCAGTTTCCTGTTCCTGGCTATCTGGTGGGCACCTAGCAGGCTCCTGGGTCCTCATGGGGGGAGGGAGGGTCTCCACCTCCTGACTAAACCTCCCATGCGTGGTCCCTACCCCCACAGTGAGCCTCAACTTCTCCACAACCAAACACCTACCACTCCTTCCAATCCTGACCCAAATGCCACCCTCGGAGTTTTTCTTTTCAGGTCATTCTGGCAACTTAATCCTCCCCCTCGGAACATTTTCGACTGCTCTTCTGAGATTCTTCTTGCCCTCCCCTGCATGGTACCAGGGGGCTCAGCAGGTCGCAGGTATTCCAAGTGCTGTTTGGTTTGATAAGAGTTCGGGAGGCCAGTGAAAAGGTTTTGTTCAGTTTTAACTCTTCACGTGTGATCACCAGACATGTTGTATTTTTTCCATTCCATTGTGCATGTGGTACCTGATCTTGATAATTCTGGTATTTAACAGTGAACCACTCCCAAATGCCTCACTTCACGGCATGGGGGGGAATACCACAATTTTAAAAAAAGCAAATACTGTTCTGTATCGTTAATTATGGACAGGCGCTATTCTAAGCAGTTTACCTTTCTCAGCTCAGTCCTCACAACAGCCTGTGAGGCAGGTACTATTAATATCTCTATTTTACAGATGAGGAACCCAAGGTAGAGAGAAAGCCAATAACCAGCCCAAGGTCACGGAGCTCACCAGTAGCAGAGCTGGGGCTAACCCCAGAGTTCCCGCAGGAATGCATACCACAACAATGGCAGGTGGGGGGGGCGGATTTTGAAGGGCGAGGAGCGCACTCCTCGATGCCTCTCCACTAAATAAAAATCCTATCGATTACAATGTCATGAGTGGAGGCTCAGCATTGAACACACCAGCACAATCTGATGAGGGCTTTACATTTAATAGAAAAAAACATCTCTCTATTGGAAAAAAGGGAATAAAGAACAAGCTCTTTGCCGCAGACGGAGGAAAGATAATCTGAAGGTTTTTGGTGTCATTTGAAATGAGTGCCTAATTATAGCTAAATCATTTATCTGTATATGAGGGAGCCCCTTACAGAACCAGAGCCCCACCCCCTTCATTGGTTTTAGACACACACACACCCCTGGGGCTCTGTCCCCCCCACCCCCGTAGCCATTTTTTACTTCCAGCGAAATGCCACCCAGCAAACTTCTCAGCTGCCTCCCAGCACCTAGGATGGGTACAGTGAGGGGAAAACAAGGGAATTTTGTGAATATCTTGTGAATAACTAGCTAAACAAAAATGATGGCTAAGTTATCCAGGACAGCACCTCCCTCTGTAACAGAGCAACTACGACAGAATCGTCCCACTTGGCTTTATCATCACCACTGCGGTCACTTACATGACTGGGACGTGCAAACCTATTAATTTACCCAAATTCACCTCAGCCAAAAGAGCGCAAACACACACCAAACGCAAAACGGAACTACCACTCTATGGCCCACACCATCTCTCAGTGAACATCTTCAGGCTGGCTATAAAATCTTTCTAAAATGTGGACACAACGCTAGGAATTTCAATCCCTCCTATAGAATGAGAAAGTACCCATAACCCGCTGAAGCACTGGGTTCCCCCCCCCCCATGCAACGTGCCCTTCAGAATTTCGTTCATCTGCTCTCCCATCCAGTCTGTCCTCTGTCTTCATTGTGATGATTTCCCTAAGGAGCCCAAATAAAAAGCCAGCCTCTGGGGTCACATCCCTTCGCTGTCAAAAGCTCACGCTATACATCGCACAATTACACCATATGCTATCTCCAGATAAGGCCGGGGAACAACCGAATTTAAGATGCCGAGTCGAGAGATGCATCAAATAAAATGGCCACTTTTTCAGCATCCAAGACCAGACAGGGCATACTTCAACGCCAAAAGCATGGGACTACAAGAATACTTGGGTCAGGGCAGACCGAGGAAGGAAATAAAATAAATAGATTAAAGTTTTCCAGACTGAGAGACTATGGAGAATGATGAAGCCCGACTCAAGGAATCCTCACTTCCAGCGTTAAAAAAAAACAAAAACAAAATCTCGGCAAAGCCGAAGTATTACATTTAGTATATTATATTATTCAGCGAAAACAGCAGGCTTTGTTTCGTTGGCAGACTGGATCTACCCCGCCTGCTCTCCGTCTACCCCACCCCACCCCACCCCCTTGCATCCACCGCAGTGGGCTAGCAGGGAGCCGCAGAGGCCCGAAGACACAGATAACGGTCACAGGCAGAGGCCACGCCACCCCAGCCTCCCTCCCCAGGCCCCGGCGCCCAGGCCGGCCAGGCTGGGGGCCCTCCCGGGTCCCTGGGCCGCACCCGCGCACCGCGGGCCCACAAAGCGCCCGCCAACGCCACGACTCCGCGGCTCCCGCTTCGCCCCGACCCCATTCCAGTCCCATTTCACGGGATCAGGGTGTGACCCCAGCTGCAGAAGGCCAGCGAGGGAGTCCGCGGCGAGCCGTGCCCGGATCGCTTACACAATAAAGGGATCCCGAGGCGAGGGCTGACCCTCCCCCGCGCGGCCGCCCTGCCGCAGCGCGCCCCCGCCACATTTCCCGCCTCGCCCCCCACCCCGCCCGGGCCTCGCCGGGCGTCCGGCCCCGGTCCCCGGCGGCCCCCGCCCCCAGCTCCTCCGGAGCCCACCCTCCGCGCGCCGGCGGCCGGCTGAGACCCTCGCCCGCCGCGCGCTGCCCCGGCCGTGCGGAGGAGCCCCTGCCCTCGGGTATCCCCCACCCCACGGGGCCGGGAGCGTCGCCCGCCTTGGGAGCCTTGAGGAGCCCCGACCGCACCCGGGCTGCCCGGCCGGCCTAACCCGCCCGGGAACCCCCCAGGGGCCGGCCCTTCCTGTCCGGCGCCCCCCACCCACACCCGGGTCGCGCTTCCCAGCCCGCCCCAGGGCTCCTTCCCGTCCCGGGAGCCCCGAGACCCCCACCAGGGCACTAGGCCTCCCCAACCCCCGCGCCCCACGGACCCCACACGCCGAGGACCAGGTCCCTGCATCCCTACCCCCCCATCTCCATCCCCAGCCCCCCAGGGGTCGTCCCCCAGCACACCCAGACCCCGATCCCTGCAGGGGTCTCAAGCTCCAAGACCCCATTCCCCACCCTTCCAGAGGTCTCTCCACCCACTGGGGTTGGTTATCTTTCCCCCTTCCCTCCCAGGGTCGGTCCCCGCACCAATCTCCGGCCCCGCAGTACAAGCCCTCCACCCTGAGCCCCCTCGTGCGTCCCCGTGCTCCCGCTTCGGCTCCGCTCCTGCCCTCCAGAGTCCCCCCCCGTCCCCCGCCTCCCAGCCCGGGACCCTTCCCTCCCCCACAGCCGTCCCCCCGCCAGCCGCCGCCGCGCTCGAACCCGGGCAGCCGCACCTCTCACCTTCAGCCGAAGATGGTGGCGCCGGCGCACGTCCCCAGCCGCGACCACAGATCCGGCCCCTCAGTCCCAAACCCACCGCTTCCTCCGCCGGGCTCCTTTAGCACTGCTGCTCGGGGCTGCCCCACCCACTCCCACCCTCATTGGGCCAGCTCCACGCCCGTCACCGCCGCCCCCAGACCCACTGGTCCGTTTGCGCGCCCATCTCCAAGGGAAGACGTTAGCAACCCGAACGAAGCTACCTTCCCGAGGTCCGCTCCCTCCACCCACCTGGAAGGACGCTCATTGGCTCCCGCTCCCCGCCCAGGCCGCCGGGGCCCCAACCTCATAGGCCGCCCCGCACGCCCGTCATGGATTCCGGGAGGTGCGGCCGGGGCAGTGGCGGGCGATTGGCTGGCGCCCGCGGAGATGGACAGCCGAGTCCGGCCGGGCGCCGGCGAGCCCGCGGGGCAGCGGCTGCGGAGCCCGCAGGGGCCTCGGCCGTGCGGCCGCTGCGGCAGGTGTGCCGCGGCGGGAGCCCCGCGCTGCGCCCGGACGCGCCTCGGCCGGCGTCGGGCCGCCGCGGCAGCCCACTCGGGCGCCTCGCCGCCCCCTCTCCCTGCCGCAGCCGGCGTGTCCCGCGGCGGCACCGGCTGCCACCGCCGAGTCGCGGGCCCCCCGGCGCTGCCTGCAGGGGCGGGGCCGGAGCGCGGTCCAGAGGCCTTACGTCACCCCCGGAGCGGCGGGGGGCGGGGGCCGCGGCTGTGCGGCTCACCTGCAGTGGGGAGGGGGCGGGGCTCGCTGCGGCTCTGCCCATGCGCACGGGCTCTGCCGGGGGGGCCCGGCCGCGCTCCCGGGCCGCGGGGCTGACCCTGCCGAGGTCGGCGGAGCGCCGGCGCCGGACGCCCTCCTCCGTTGTTGCAGTTTTGGTGTTTGCGAGGGGAGGGGCCTCCCTACCCAGGCTCCTGGCTGAGCTGAGAACGAGAGGCGAACCCGCCTGGGAGGGAAGACTTGGGGAAGGGACTTCGTTGCCTCATTCATTCGTTCCTTCTTTCATTCATTCGTTCGTTCATCACACGGAGCTCCCTACGTGGAGGGGCCTGTGAGGAGGTTTTGCAGAGCTGTCGTAACCCCTAGGGCCTATGAGCTCCTCGAAGGCCTTAGAAAAGGTTTGAGAACTGGGGGCGGGGGGGGGGGGGTGGCTAAAATAAGGAAACTGGAAAAATTGAAGTTAAAAGATATTTAATGAAATATCTGCAGAATCTAGTCAACTGCAACAGGACTCTTACATAATTACCTATAAATATAATAAAGTTTAAGTCACAAGATCAAAATGAATTATTCTTAGGAAAACTGCACATCATCAAAAACGCTTTCAAAAATTTTTACAGCAAAATGCAATTATTTAAATGCGGGAATTGGGTGCGCTTTAGTGCGTGTGATATAAGTGGGTAAGCCTCGGAAACTTCCAGTGTGGTAAAAAGTGAATAAAGAAAAAAAAACCACAAAAAAACACAAAACACAAAGCAGGAAATGATAAGGACGGGTTGGTGGAATTCAGAGAAGGCTCCAAGAGGCAGCTAGCTCAGTGCAGAGTCCTTCCTGGGGAAGTCGGAATCAGGTCCTGTGTCTGTGTCCTTTGTCCTAGGAGAGTGCATCTGGTCCCCCACCCCCACAAGCCCGCTGGGGTAAGCTGCCCCTTGTCCAGGTGTCTTGTGACTTGGCTCCATGAAGAGGTCTGCACTTCATGCGGTCTGCACATGGAGTACAAGTGAACTCTACAAAATACGGGAATGATACTCCTCTTCTGAATCTTTAAGTGTGTTCCGAGAGGACCAAAGACTCCCTCTGTAATCTAGCTCAGCTTTGTCAGCTGCTGGGCATTTCCCCGTGCGGTGTTCCATGCCTAGAGCATCCATCCACACACAGAGAGCCCTATTAGCCATCAACTCTGTGGTTTCTCACAATCGGAAAACAAACTCAGTGGATCATCAGAAGGAGAGGGCAGGAAACTCATCAGAATTAAATATCACAAAGATGTTAGTCTTAATGAGAAATCAATCATAAAGAGAATGTCCCCAATTTAGTCTAGTCCTGGTGACTCTCCCAACACCTGGGCCCGATGTTTTTAACAGCCTGCTGGAAATCTCCACCTGGGTGAAAGGCAAATTGCAAAGCAGTAAGCCTCGTATCTCTTTTCGTCCCATTTCCACCTCATCCCACCACCCAAACTCACCCTCTCCCCAACTTCCCTTTGTCTGTTAATGAAACCAGCCTTGAAACCCCTGATTCCTTCCTCTCCAATGGCTCCAATATCCCTTCCCTCTCTACCTCCCTCATCCAGCCAGCCAGGCTCCTCGGAGTCCAGTCTTACCACGTGGAGCTCTATCCCAGAATCTGCTGCCATTTGGATGAGGAAAACACAGGATTTTGAACGAGGGAGACCTGGATTTGAATCCATCTCCGCCATTACTAGGTGTTTAACCTTTGACCAATTCCTTAATGTCATCTTTAACAAGGGGATATGAATGGGGACGCCTGGGTGGCTCAGTCGGTTAAGCGTCTGCCTTCGGCTCAGGTCGTGATCCCAGGGTCCTGGGATCGAGTCCCGTATCGGGCTCCCTGCTCTGCAGAGAGCCTGCTCTTCTCCCTCTGCCTCTGTCTGTCTCTCTCTCTGTGTCTCTCATGAATAAACAAATTTTAAAAATCTTTAAAAAAAAGGGGGGATATGAATGGATACTTCAAAGACTCATTCAGTGGATATGTAGCAGGATGATGTGCTTGGCGGGGGCCGGGGGAAGAGGCATTATGAAATATAATAGATTGAAACTTGTTTCTTAGTCTACAAGTTCATTGCAAGTGAGAGAGACCTTTCCCCTCTTTCTCCATAGTAATTTTTTGCTGGCAGTTTAGGCCGCTTTGCCCCCAAAAGAGAAAGTTCACAGACCATTGTTTTGCACAGTCTAGGTCATAAGTCCAAACCACTCAGGGTGGTTCCAGCACATGAACCTGTTTTGTTCTAAACTGTTTTGTTCCATCTGCACAGGGCTGATATGAAGCATTTTTTTTTTTTTTTTAAGATTTCATTTATTTATTTGACAGAGACACAGTGAGAGAGGGAACACAAGCAGGGGGAGTGGGAGAGGGAGAAGCAGGCTTCCCGCTGAGCAGGGAGCCCGATGCGGGGCTCAATCCCAGGACCCTGGGATCATGACCTGAGCTGAAGGCAGACGCTTAACGACTGAGCCACCCAGGCGCCCCTGAAGCATTTTTTTTTTTATTTGAATGAATTCCAACATTTACAAATCAAGAGCTATCCAACACCATTAGCCGGTAGGGAAACGCAAACCAAAATCATAATGAGATACCACTTCCCACCCACCAGAATGACTAGAATCAAAAAGACAGACAATAACAAATGTTGGTGAGGACACAGAGACATGGGAACCCTCAGTCATTTCTGAGGGGAATATTAAATCGTGCAGCCGCTCTGAGAAATCATCTGCCCCTTTCTTAAAAATGTTAAAGACAGGGGGTGCCTGAGTGGCTCAGTCATTTAAGCGTCAGACTCATGATTTCAGCTTAGATCTTTTTTTTTCTAAGATTTTATTTATTTATGGAGCAGGGAGCCTGATGCGGGGCTTGATGCGGGGCTCGATGCGGGGCTTGATCCGGGGCTCGATCCCAGGACCCTGGGATCATGACCTGAGCCGAAGGCAGATGCTTAACGACTGAGCCACCCAGGTGCCCCTCAGCTTAGATCTTGATCTCAGGGTCGTGAGTCCAAGCCCCGAGTTGGGCCCTGCACTGGGCATGGAACCTACTTAGGAAAAAAAAAAAAACGGAACACAATGTGGGTGAACCTCAAAAACACTACCCTCAGACACAGAGACCACATTTTGTATGATCCCATTTATGTGAAATATCTGTAAAGGGCAAAACTCTGGAGACAGAAAGCAGAAGAGTAGTTGCCCGGGGTGAGGGCCAGGGTGGGGAGAGGAGGGGCAGCACAGGGATTAACAGGAAATAGACATGAGGGATCCTACTGGGATGATGAAAATGTTCTAAAATTGATTCGCCATGATGGTTGCCCAATGATGGTAAACTTACTAAAAAAGCAATCACTGAATTTTATACAGTGAATGACATGATTTACAAAATACACCTTATTAAAGTGCTTTTTAAAAAATAGGAAAGAGGGGCGCCTGGGTGACTCGGTCGTTAAGCGTCTGCCTTCGGCTCAGGTCATGGTCCCGGGGTCCTGGGATCGAGCCCCGCATCGGGCTCCCTGCTCAACGGGAAGTCTGCTTCTCCCCCTCCCACTCCCCCTGCTTGTGTTCCCTCTCTCGCTGTGTCTCTCTCTGTCAAATAAATAAATAAAATCGTTAAAAAAAGAAAAAATAGGAAAGAAAGAGCTATCACATGAAAATCCAGATTGCTGGTTTCCCTTGAAAAATCGGAAGATCTGGAAATCCGACGACAGTCTGGGGGTGCCTGAGCTGCCGCCCATTCTTGGACAAAGCCCGTGTCCCTAGTGGACCACAGCTGCCACTAGCCCCCCCACCCGCACCCCCGGTGGTCTCTCAGAGCCGACCTGCTTTATTCAGTGATGTTCTTTGCCTGGTCTTTTTAGGCCTGGTCTTATTTGAGGTTTTCAGTCCTTGTTATGCCTGCTGAAGAATTTCAAGCCAGATCACCCCAGAGAGATAGAAGGGTGGTATTTTTGAGTTGAAGAGCTGTTTCCCTGGGGCACTGGCTGGCTCAGTTGGTGGAACACTCGACTCGATCTCAGGGTCCTGAGTTCAAGCCCCACATTGGGTATGGAGCCTACAAAAAAAAAAAAAAAAAAAAAAGAACTGTTTCCCTGACGGTGGTGAAAGGAGTCAGAGGTTTAGTTTCGAGTGTCCATGAGAAGTACAGAGAGGGGTCCCCTTTCAACATGATTCCGGGGCGTGGGAGTACCTTGGGGCACAGACTATTATAGTGACCACCTCACAGCCCTCCTGGGGCAATAATGCCTGACCGAACTGGAGGATCAGTGCTCACCTGTGGACATCTTCAATCAACAGGAGTAATGGGAAAAACAGAGACTCCAATGAGCTGAGAAAGAAAAAACCTTCTAGAATTTTCTTGGGCCCCTTAAACTCTAGAGTTCTGGGGGGGGGGACAAACGAGCCTAAAATTTCCTAATGTAAGACTTCTTTTCAACCATGCAGGATAAGGTTAAGTCAGATTTATTTATTTATTTTTTTAAAAGATTTTATTTATTTATTTGAGAGAGAGTGAATGAGAGAGAGCACATGAGACGGGGGAGGGTCAGAGGGAGAAGCAGACTCCCTGCTGAGCAGGGAGCCCGATGCGGGACTCGATCCAGGGACTCCAGTCTCATGACCTGAGCCGAAGGCAGTCGCTTAACCAACTGAGCCACCCAGGCGCCCCGGTTAAGTCAGATTTAATGTGATTTAGAAAAATGAAAGCATGACAATCCCCGCATCCTAATGTCTTAGAGCAAATCATACCTGTGGCAAATACTTATTTTTTTTTGGCAAAGGCTTATCGAGTGTCTTCTGTGTCTAGGGATGGTGCCAGGTGTCAAGGAAATGCCTATGTCAACATAGGCGTGATCCCTACCCCTAAGGTGCATACAGTCTATCAGGAAATATAAGCAAATAGGCAGATAATTATAATTATAGATAACTATATAATTATAGAGCAAGGGTTCTTAATCTGGAGTCCATAGAAACCTAAAGAATTTTAATTCTATTAAACCTTTGAATCGTATGCAAAATTTATTGTGTGTTTTTCTTTTTTTCTGGGGAGAAGATCTACAGGTCTTTGCAGATTCTCAAAGAGGCCTCTGATCCAAAAAGGTTGAGGGAATGCAATATAGTATGGTAAGGACTATACTATGGGAAGCACAGCAAAATCCAGGGACCCCCAAGAGGGACACTTAACTCAGAATGGTGGCAGGGGTGGGATGAGGAAAATTCCAGAAAGTCTCCTTAGAGAAATTTTTATTTTGAAAATATAATCTGAATAAGATGTTAACTAGATAAAGAGAGGAGGGAAATTCTTTTAGAGAAAACAGCTGGGAACTAAGGGAGAGTTTTAATTTGAAGAGTAACATGACCCATGACTGGGTTTGTGTTTTGGAAGGATCACTCTGGTTACAATGTGGGGGATGGACTGAAGCAGGGTACGAGGCCGCTGCAGCAGAGAGTCCAGCTGAGGGATGCTGGTGACCTGGTCCCAGCAGGCTGGAGTCCAGCTGAGGGATGCTGGTGACCTGGTCCCAGCAGGCTGGAAAGATGTGGTCGGGTTGTGGTGATTACTGGTACAAGGATTAAGTGAGGTATTTTAAATGCCAAGCCAGGGGCGCCTGGGTGGCTCAGTTGGTTAAGCGACTGCCTTCGGCTCAGGTCATGATCCTGGAGTCCCGGGATCGAGTCCCGCATCGGGCTCCCTGCTCGGCGGGGAGTCTGCTTCTCCCTCTGACCCTCCTCCCTCTCATGCTCTCTGTCTCTCATTCTCTCTCTCTCAAATAAATAAATAAAATCTTTAAAAAAATAAAAAAATAAATGCCAAGCCGATGCATGAAGATATTATAGCGCCTTGCATGGGGCATAAGCCTATCTACAGTGCCTAGCACAATGCTCAACACATCGTAAATAGATTCCCTTCCTCCTTTGTCTCCTGGCCTCCTGAACTAAAAACACTCCCTCACTGAATCCTGCGCACACATTTTTATAGAAGGATCTATGAAAACTCCTTACGCGTTTTTGCCTCCATCCCTGTACCCTCCTTTAAGAGTAGTGCTGTCCCATCGAAATGGAAGGTGAACCATCGATGCATACCACATAAGTCAGCTTAAACTTTCTAGGAGCTATATTCCAAAACCAACGTGAAATAATTGAAATTAATTTTTTTTTAAGTGGGCTCCATGCCCAACATGGGGCTTGAACTCACGACCCTGAAATCAGGAGTCTCACGCTTTACCGACCGAGCCAGCCAGGCACCCCTGGAATTTAATTTTAGTAATGTATTAATCCAATATAGACAGAATATTACATTTCCACATGTAACCAATTAAAAATCATCAAGAGGATGTTAAAGATTCTTTTCCTTGTGCCAAGTGTTCAAACTCCAATGGGTGTTTTAGACCTATAGCACATTTTATTTCAGACCTGCCACACTTTAAATGCTCAAGAATTGGGGCACCTGGGTGGCTCGGTCGGTTAAGCATCTGCCTTTGGCTCAGGTCATGATCTCGGGGTCCTGGGATCGAGCCCCGCATCGGGCTCCACATTCAGTGGGGAGTCTGCTTCTCCCTCTGCCCCCCCCACCCCCAGCTCATGCTCTCTCTGTCTCTTACTCGAATAAATAAATAAAATCTTTTAAAAAAATCCTCAAGTGTTACATGTGGCTGGTGGTTACCATAGAAGACAGACCACAGAGCTAGATGGTAAACTCCTCGCAGGCAAGCCCAGTGTGTTCGACTGGTATCCCCAGGAACTAGCTCAGTGCTTGATACATAGTCAATGCCCAGTAACTTCTTGTTGGGTAGAAAGATGGAAGGAGGGATGGATGAGGAGATCCCTTCCAGCTTCCCAGATGTCATTTCAGCTGAGTCAGCAAAGGTGAGCAGGATCTCAGCAGTTAAGGATGGTGGGCTACCAGAGCCCGGATGCAAGGGACCAAAGCCATAGGCAAGGAAAAGTGATACCAGGAAACTGTAAGAAGTTAATAACAGCATTTGACTAAAGTATGTGCAGGGCATATGTTTTACCAGAAAAGGTGGGAAGTGATCTTGGAGTTTGCTGAAAGCTGACACCCAACCCTATACATCTGGGGATCCCCAAGCTTCCAGAGTCATTTCCAATCAGTAAATATTTAAGGAACAAATGAATAGAGCAGTGAGATGGAGAAGTAGCAGAAAAGGATCACAGGAGAAAGGAAAATGCTAGCCAAGTGGTTAACTATTGCTGGGGTTCCTGTAGGCAAGAAATAAACCACAGGAAAGCTTATTCGAGAATCTAGGTCGTCATCACCATGATGGAAAGAGGAATGGGTCCTTGGAGGCAAACCGTTGGAGAAGCCGGAAGTCCAGTGAATGGTTCGAAGCGAAAACAAGGTTGTTGGTCTCAGTGTCTGCTGGTCCCTAGTAGATCGGGCCTGGAGGGAACTTGAAGAGTCATGTGTTGGTGCAGAGGGTCCGAGCTTGAAATCAAGCTTGACTCTTGTCATATGACGCGGCATTATTGCCACCTGGTCCTTGAGGAGCCAGGTTTGCATCCGTCCTGCTCACCAGGTGTAGAGGAAATGAGCAAATTGCCCTGAATTTGATGAAAATGGATATGGTTCTTCAGGCAAAAAAAAAAGTGTGTGGGCATCTCATCGGAGATTGTTTCGAAAATCCAAATCAGTCTATTTTTGAAAGATACATATATATTTTTTTATCAAAGGCATGTTTTGTTTAAAATACCCCATCTGGGGGCACCTGAGTGGTATAGTCGGTTCAGCGTCTGATTCTTGGTTTCAGCTCAGGTCTTGATCTCAGGGTCATGAGATGGAGCCCAGCATGGAGCTCCGAGCTCAGCGGGGAGTCTGCTTGGGATTCTCTCTCCCTCTCCCTCTTCCCCTCCCACCCATGCTCACTCTCTCTCTCTTTCTCTTGCTAAAATAATAAATAAATAAACCTTTTTAAAAAAATTTAAAAAAATAAATAAATAAGGGCACCTGAGTGGCTCAGTCAATTAAGTGTCTGCCTTCAGCTCAGGTCATTATCCCAGGGTCCTGGGATTGAGTCCCATGTCGGACTCCCTGCTCAGCGGGGAGCCTGCTTCTCCCTCTTTCTCTGCCTGCCACGCCCCCTGCTTGTGCGCTCTCTCTCTCTGTCAAATAAATAAATAAAATCTTAAAAAAATAAAATAAAATAAAATATCTGTCTGATACAGGGCAAATCCTTAATCTTTCTGAGCCTTAATTTACTTGTGTGCAAAACAAGGATAACAACACCCACTTCATAGGGTTGCAGGAGGTTAAACACAACATGGTAGCACTTGGGAGGCTCTCAGCACAAATTAGCAGACGGTAGTATTGCTCCTTATTATTACAATTACATTCATCATCGGTATCAGCTCCTTTCGGAAGGACTTATACACAGCCTTTCACGGGGAGTTTACAGCATTCTTCCATGGTTCTCTATAGACCTATGTTAAAAAAGATACATGATGGGGCCGCCCGGGTGGCTCAGTCAGTTAAGCGTCTCACTCTTGATTTCAGCTCAGGGCATGATCTCAGGGTCATGAGATTGAGCCCCATGTCGGGCTCCTTGATTAGCAGGGAGTCTGCTTAAGATTCTCTCTCCCTGTGTCCTTCCCCCCCCCCACCCCGCTTGCTCTCTCTCTCGAAAAAAAAAAAAGATATACAATGAATACATAAGCAGCAGAAAAAAACCATCTAAATCTATCAAAGTTCTTACAAGGTGAATAAGGAATATAAGACAGACAAACATGCTAACTGGAAGTAATATACACACACAGAACACAGACAGCTGCTACACAAAGGCCCACTCTGATAGACCTACAAATACCTCTACACACTTAGGAGCATTTGCTCTGTATATTTAAGCAAGAGAAATGTGCAGGGGTGAAGGGTAGCCCCAATATTCACAATGCACCTTGATGACGCATGGGGCCTTCCACAGCGGGTGGTAGGACGCAGTGGGAGAATGTCTGGCCTCAGCAGTCAGTTGAGTTGGCTCTACCACTCAAAACTACATGACCTTGGCCAAGTGACATGGCCTCTCAAGGCCTCAGTTTTTCATCTGTAAAATGGTGAGGATGATAGCAAGGAACCCACAGGATTGTTCAAAGGATTAAAGTAGACAATGTTTGCAAAGTCTTGGCTGAGCATTGACTACTAGAAAGTCTTCTCAATAGAATCTAGCTATTCGGGGTGGCAGGGTGGCTCAGTCAGTTAAGCGTCTGCCTTCGGCTCAGGTCGTGATCTCAGGGTCCCGGCATCGAGCCCCGCATCGGGCTCCCTGCTCAGCGAGGAGCCTGCTTCTCCCTCTCCCACTCCCCCTGTTTGTGTTCCCTCTCTCGCTGTGTCTCTCTCTGTCAAATAAATAAATAAAATCTTTAAAAAATAAAAAAAATTAAAGAGCTTTAAAAGGCATATCAACCAATCAAAACGTGTAAACCTCTTCTGGATCCTGATTCAAGCAATCAAACAAACTCTAATTAACATATGTATGTACATATATGTATAATATAAAATTTATGAAACAAGTGGAAATTTTAATGTTGACTGAATATAGGATGATTATGAATTATTACGATTTTTTTTTTTAAGATTTTATTTATTTATTTGACAGAGAGACACAGTGAGAGAGGGAACACAAGCAGTGGGAGTGGAAGAGGGAGAAGCAGGCTTCCCGCTGAGCAGGGAGCCCGATGCGGGGCTCGATCCCAGGACCCTGAGATCATGACCTGAGTCGAAGGCAGACGCTTAATGACTGAGCCACCCAGGTGCCCCTATTACAAATTTTTTTATGTGTGGTGGTGGTATTATGGTCATGTAAAAATAAAGAGTCCTTTTCTTTTAGAGATGTATGTGGAAATATTTACAGATGAAAGAATATGGTGTCCAGGATTTACTCTAAGATGAGAAAGGTGGGGAGGCACCTGGCTAGATCTTGGGGATGTAAGTTCGAATCCCACATTGAGTGTAGAGATTACTTAAAAATCTTTAAAAATCTAAAAAAATAAATGAAGTGGAAAGGGATAGAAGAGAGGGTATAGCTGAGTTTGTCCATGAGTTGCTGAGTGGGGTGCTGGGCAGAGGGGGTTCGTGATTACCTGTCTTAGTCCAATCAGACTGCTATAAAAGAATTCCATATAACTGATGGTTTATAAACAACAGAAATTCATTTCTCACCGTCTGGAGGCTGGAAGTCCAAGATCAAGATGCCAGCAGATTCGGTGTCTGGTGAGGGCTCCTTCCTGGTTTGTAGACACCAGTCTTCTGGCTGTGTCCTCACATGGTTGCAAGGACAAGGGAGCTCTCCGGAGTCTTTAATAAGGGCACCAGTCCCATCCACGAAGGCTCCACCCTCATGACCTACTCACCTCCCAAAGGCCCAGCTCCTAGCACCATCATATTAGGGGCTACGATTTCAACATACGAATTTACGGGGAGGACATAAACATTCATTCCATTGCATTACCGGTCTCTCTACTTTTGCGTATATTTGAAATCCTCTATAACAGAATATCTACAAATCATTTTTTAAAAGACTTTATTTTTTTTTTTAAGATTTTTATTTATTTATTTGAGAGAGAGAGAATGAGAGGGAGAGAGCACATGAGAGGGGGGAGGGTCAGAGGGCGAAGCAGACTCCCTGCCGAGCAGGGAGCCCGATGTGGGACTCGATCCAGGGACTCCAGGATCATGACCTGAGCCGAAGGCAGTCGCTTAACCAACTGAGCCACCCAGGCGCCCAAGACTTTATTTTTTTTTAAGTAATCTCAACACCCGACATGGGCCTTGAACTCACAACCCTGAGATTAAGAGCTGCGTGCTCCACCGACTGAGCTGGCCAGGTGCCCCCCCCAAAATCATTTTTGTTGATATGATTTATACTAGGAGAGCTGGAAATGAGATCCTAGAGAAAATAAGAAATTTCTCAGTGTGACCCTCATAACCCCACACGATGTGGTCTCAACTTACCTGTCTAAATTCTTGTCTCCTACCCTTTCAACACAGTGGTTTCTCCCCAGATTGGCCTCTCCTCGGTCTTCCCCACTTGCCTTGCTTCTTTCTGGCCATTTTCTCTCCTTTGCTGGTGCTGTTTCCCATTGGAAAGGCCCCTTCTCTACTAAGCCACCCGGCCAGGTTCTCCCCACTGAGTAGCCTGAGCCAATTCACCTCCTCCCTGAAGCTTCACTCAACACTCCGACCAAAATTTCTTTGAGTTCCTGTTGTCCTTAAACCTACTTTGTTTCCTGCCTGCTCATGCCTCCTCCTCTAAATTAAAATATAAGCTTCTTCAGGGCAGAGATCATCCTGCCCTGAAGGCAGGGCACAGAGCAGGCCCACGCAAATATGTAATCAATAACAAATAATCGGTTCAGTTTGTGATCCCAAATCCCCCCCGTGTTGCTTTGGTATTCTCATCTCGTCCTTGTCCTGATGATGCAGCAAACTGGATTAATCCTAATTCCTTGAACATACACCAGGCTTTGCCACCACCCTGATTTGGTCACAATGCTTTCTCTTTTTCCAGGGCCTTCCCCAGATCTGTACCTACTGAAATTCTGTCTGTTCTTGGAAGCTTGTCTCGTGTACCTCCTCCTCCAAAAGGCCCCACCTCTGCTCCCCATCCCCCCTCCAGCCCAACCAAATGTAATTCTTTCTTTCTTTTCGTTTCTAGAGGCTTAAATTGTGCAACAGTTTTGGCAGGAGAAAAATCACCGCACACTTTGAGAATCTCATGGGAACTGTGGATACTCTCTCCTCACCCTAAAGGCCCAGGTGCACACACGATGTCATGGCTAATTTTGTGAGGGAGGCTCATGGACCCAGGTTACATTCCTGCCCAGGTCCCTTCCTTATAACATTGATCATAATCTTTCCGGTGCTCAAGTTATTCGAGACATTTTTTTTTCTTCCAGATTATGAGCATCTTCCGGGGAAAAAACACCTTGCTTACCTTTGTTATCCCCATGGCACCTAGCAGGTTGCTTGAAAGACATTTGTTGTGCAGTCTCTCCAGGATCCCATTTGTACACGACCAAGAATATTCCAGTCAAGTTAACTCATTTTCTTCCTGAAAGAAGCCTGGCCAAAAATGGCTGGGATGCCATCAATGGGATCATGCGGTGCAGTGTGACAGGAAGCCTTGCGGAAACTCTCCGGGGTAAGAAACACCGCTGGGGAGCTCACGCAAAGGCCCTCACTACGCCCCTCCTCCCATGTTAAAATCAAGTTTTCAGAGTGAGTTGTGCGGCATTTTTGCCCCATTAGGAAATGGTAGTTCCTGCTCTGTCCTTCGATGTGCTCATAAAAGGAGATTTCCCAATTTCCTTCTATTGAGAACATCGATGGCTGTGAGCCCACCGAGAGCAACAAGACTATCCATAGAAGGTTTGGGAAAGTTGGTTGGCAGGTGGGAAACACAGAGGCCGTGCCCAGGAACCCAGGTTCTGCAAAAGAGCTCCAGACTGTGCACCTGCCCTTCGGAAGTGCATGTGGGCATCGCAGAATCTGGACCTTTACAGGTGGAGGAGGCCGTAGGTCCTGGGCTCACAGCTGCGGTGCCGAGTCAGAGCCTTGCCCGAGAGCACACAGCAGATCAGGCAGAGCCAGGACTTGCCCTAAGTCGCTTGCCCATTCTCCATCCAAGGTTCTCTGGAGGGCCGGAGGCTAGGTTTGTGTTAGAAGCAGGTAATATCCAGGTAACGCTTGGCATGTTGGTTAAACAGAGACACTTTGGAGACGCAGCCCAAGTTCAATTCTCAGCTCAGGAGTAACTTGACCTTGGACAAGTCACGTAGCCTCTCTGGGTCTGCATCTCCTTCCTACACATCAGGGTCATGATGTAGGTCCAGGGACCGCCGTCCGTAAGGTGGTAAGCACGGTGCCTGGCATGCAGGTAACCCCTCAGTAAATTACAGCTATTATCATTCTGGTACCTTGCTCCCTGGTCTCCCTAGTCCTGGCTCCTGAGTCAACAGGAAGCTGGCCTTGAGACAGATGAGCTCCCCTGGAACATACCTGGAGTCAAGATCTATTAAAAATTTCTCTATCTCTCTCCATAGCCACATCTTTCATTGTGGGGGAAAATTTGGAGGAGCTAAATTGGGAACGGAAAATTTGCATCTGACAAAAGGTATGTGCCAACACATGTTTGGGAGTGAGGTCAAGGTTTCAAAATACCCCTTCTCTGACAGATGAGTCAAGCCCCACACAGTGGTCTTACTATTTACCACGAATGACGACACATTCTTGCAGCGACGGATGGGGTCCTTTGCCAGGAGTTATATTGGATGGGGTTACTCATTGGAAAATGTGGCTGCATGGCTCCGACAGGGATCTGAACTTGGACGTCCAGGGATTTCACCCAAAATAAGCTGAATTCCTCGGTTATAATGG
Source organism: Halichoerus grypus (assembly GCF_964656455.1). Lineage (NCBI taxonomy): Eukaryota > Metazoa > Chordata > Mammalia > Carnivora > Phocidae > Halichoerus > Halichoerus grypus. Next base: position 152,996,545 of record NC_135713.1, read on the forward strand.
TCAAAGAAACACAGCCAAGGACTCTGGGTGCCAGACCAGCACAGACCGGTTCCTGCTGGGGAAAGTGTGGGTCCAGGCAGGGGATGCTCATGGCTTTCAGCAGGAGAGCGCAGGGCACCAGGCTCGCCTGACTCTCCTCGTAGTGCTTAGCACGACTGCCAAGGACTGTTGCCAATGGGCTTGTCATTTGTCCTTTGATTCCTTTATTCACTCCCTCCCTCAGCAACTATTTTATGATCCCCTAATCATGACAGCTAGCACGTGTTGGGTACTTATTATGAGCCGGGCACCATGCTGAGCACCTTGTATGGATCACTTCCTGTCATCCTTCCAACAGCTCTGTGAGATGGTCTTAGGATAGAGCAGGGCTGACGTTTTTAGCTCTATTGCAATGGAGAAGTGTCGAGAAGATGGAAATGGGTTATTTTGTCTATAACGAATCAGGTCTTCTTCCCAAGTCCCCTGTCCGCTCTACTCACCTGTGATAGGGATGAAGTGAATTAATCCAATGGACTCTCTGTCTGATCTATTTATTTTTTTATTTTTATTTATTTTTTAATTTATTTATTTGACAGAGAGGTAGCACAAGTAGGCAGAGCGGCAGGCAGAGGGAAAGGGAGAAGCAGGCTCTCTGCTGAGCAGGGAGCCCGATGCGGGGCTCAATCCCAGGACCCTGGGATCATGACCTGAGCCGAAGGCAGCCGCCCAATCGACTGAGCCACCCAGGCGCCCCTGTCTGATCTATTTAAATAATCCTCTTAGAGGGGTGCCTGGGTGGCTCAGTCGGTAGAGTGTGCGACTCTTGATCTTGGGATCTTGAGTTTGAGCCCCACGTTGGGGGGTCATTATATCGGCAATGAATTCTGTTCTCCTTTGAGATCTCTCTTTCCTTATTGTTTCATAAAATTGTTTATATCTTTTGTTGTTATTTAATTGTTTAAGCTCCTTCGGGGGCACGGATGGTGCCTTATACTTTGTTGAGTTCCGGAGTCTAGCCTAGAAAAGGATTGCAGGTGTTCACAGACAAAAAGTTTCATATCCCTAGTCTATGAGGAGCTTCTAAAAATAGAGAATAATCAGTAACACCACAGAGAAATGGGCTAGAGATCCGAATATATAACTCACAGAAAAGGAAATTCAATGCTCCTTAATCCTGTGGGAAAAAATGCTCAAACTCGTTCACAGGAAGAATGATAAAAAATTCAAATTACACCAATAGTCTCTCCAACCTATCAAACCCAAACGTTTTATGACACACTCTTGGCCAAGTGGTAGAGAAACAGGCACCCTCTGGAACTCTGTTTTATTATGCAAAGGCCTCCTGCATCTGTGGTAGGGGGATCTGATGAGATGGTTTCTCTGTCTTTGCTCTAACCTGAGCACTTGCCTTGCACATTGTTGCCGTACTTCAAAGCTGTGTCCATGTCCCCCCCATGTAGGCATGTAGCACAGCCCACAGGTGTCCAAGGCGTTAGACAGACACTGTCATTTCAAGGCCATAGGGCAAGAGGCGAGGAGAAGCATCTCCCTGGGGCTTGCACGCAGGGTGTTAGCTTTGAGAGAGGATGTGTGGGGCCCTCCCTTGCACCGCATTGGGCCAGCGCCGAGTGCTGGGGGCCCCGGGGGTCTTTAATAAGTGTGTTGCTTGTGTTTATGAAATGGGGCGAGGGAGAGACTTTAAAGCATGGGTTCTGCAGCAGGAACCCAGGGTAGAACCTGTTTTGTCAGGTTCTAAGGAAAATTCTGCTTTGGAGTCACCTCCAGTGAAAAGATCAAGGTGGAGGAATGTGTTTTTAGAATGTAAGAAAAGGCATAGCTTTAAAAAAATTTTTTTTAAAGATTTTATTTATTTATTTCAGAAAGAAAGAGAGTGTGCAAGCATGAGCAGGGGGAGGGGCAGAGGGAGAAGCAGAGCCTGATGTGGGACTCGATCCCAGGACCCTGGGATCATGACCTGAGCCCAAGGCAGATGCTTAACCAACTGAGTCACCCAGGTGCCCCAACTTTTAAAAAATGTTAATCACAAAAGGTATGCTGTATACATATATATTTACATGTAATATATTTTATAAATTTATAGATCTGTAATATCTATTTTTTATATTATACATATATATTTAAGTACTGAGAGGAAGAGAGAGGGATTGGGGTAGAGAGACAAGGATAGCAGTTGGACTTCTCTAAATATACTCTGTTTTGTAGATATGACTTTGGAATCAGGTAAATACTTTATATAACTATAACAAAATGAAAATTTTTTTCTTATTAAAGTTTTTTTTTCTTTTAAAGAGAGAGAGTTAGTGAGAACAGGAACACAAGCAGGGGGAGTGGGAGAGGGAGAAGCAGGCTTCCCACCGAGCAGGGAGCCCGATGTGGAGTTCGATCCCAGGATCCTGAGATCATGACCTGAGCTGAAGGCAGATGCTTAAGGACTGAGCCACCCAGGTGCCCCAACAAAATGAAAGTTTTAAGAAAGGGTCATCACTAAAAATCTAAAGTAGATAAAAGAAATTAACCTCTTTGTCCAAGGCATAACCACACAGAGAAAAGCTATTCAAGCATAGAAACTTGAGTGTACATTCCTAGGGGGGTAGCCCAAGGACAAAAGAACTGTCGAGAGGAGGAGGAGAAGGAGGAAGAAGAAGAAGAAGGAGGAGGATGAGGAGGGGGAGGGGGAAAAGAAGAAGGGGAAGAAGAAGCAGAAGTAGAAGCAGAAGAAGAAGAAAGAAGAAGGAGAAGGAGAAGAAGGAAGGAAGAAGGAAGGAAGGAGAAAGTCATCTTGAATCATTTTTAGTGATCACACTGTCCGTGGTAGTGTTGCTGCTGTTGTTCAGTGATATACGCACAACTGTTACATTACCCAGAACCAGGATTTCTGTGTAGGAGAAAGCAGGTTCATAATGTAAGACAGACAAGGCTACGGGAAAACTTTGTAATATAGACTTCGAATCAGAAGTTTTAGCAAGAAGTGATGATAATATCTTGTCATTAAAAAAATACAGCTGACCTTTGAACCACACTGGTTTGAACTGTGTGTATCCACTTATATGTGGACTTTTTCGATCAATACAGCACAATTCGGTAAATGTATTTTCTCTTCTTTATGATTTTCTTCACATTTCCTTTTCTCTAGCTTACTTTATTGTAAGAATACAGCAGATAATACATAGAATGTACAAAGTATGTGTTAATTGACTGTTATTGGTAAGGCTTCGGTCAACAGGCTAGTCACAGTTACCTTTCTGGGGAGTCAAAAGTTATATACGTGGATTTTCAACCCCAAGGGGTTACGTACGTGTCCCTAACCCCTGCATTGTTCAAGGGTCAACTGTATTTCCTGGCTCTGCCCACCAGAAAGGCCTAGAAACAATGAGTACCCCTAGGGGCTACCAATTGTGGTAAACAAATACTGTTTCCCATTAATGAAAGCAGGGCTCCTTGGAGAAATGGCCCCCTCCAGGTCTGAGGCAGGAATACAAAAGATGAGCTTGGAAACAAAATATCAACGACTAAGCTATGACAAAAGGACTCAGAAGCTAACTGGCAGGGGCTCCCTCTGGCCAAAGATGGGAGGCGCAATTTAATTTATCAGGCACACTGATAATAATGGCAATGAATTGAAACATGTTAAATACAAATTTAGATACATGAGTTTCATAGTGATTAAAACAACCAGAAAAGGGAATTCATTGGTTAACTGTGAAGAAGGTAAGCGAACAATGTCATGATTTTGAAAACAGGCAAATGGAGGTAAAAAAAAAAAAAAAAAATCAAGTGTCGGGGCACCTGGGTGGCTCAGTTGGTTAAGCGACTGCCTTCGGCTCAGGTCATGATCTCAGGGTCCTGGGATCGAGCCCCACATCGGGCTCCCTGCTCGGCAGGAAGCCTGCTTCTCCCTTTCCCACTCTCCCTGCTTGTGTTCCCTCTCTCGCTGTCTCTCTGTCAAATAAATAAATAAAATCTTTAAAAAAAAAAAAAAAATCAAGTGTTTATCTTGCCTTTCCTTGTTTGAACCACGCACCTGGGGATATAGCCCAAGAATCGAGGAGGGAAAAGTTTTCTCTTTATAGAAGTATCGCAGTGAATAAATGACAAAGGAATGATAGAATTGGGATGATGCTGCTTTACAACCCCTGAAAATATTGGATTGAGGCTATCGTCATCAATGGATGTTAAGTCACAAAAAGGAAAGCAACCCGCCTTGTGTCTCATGGTGGAAGTATACAATCCAACATAATATATACATATGTAATGTAATACGTACATAACCAAACCTAAATCCGATCAAGCCTCTAGATCTACCAGTTCACCAGAAATACAAAGAACAGACATATATGTTAAACATCACCGCAGGAAAGCAATCTGCAAGATTCGTGAAATCTTATAGGACCAGGGACCCGATTTCTTCAACAATAAATTGTAAGGAAATTAAAGAGGAGGGAGAAAGAGAGATTGTAAGAGAGATCTGTAGGTCAAGATCAAGAGACGAAAACCTATCAGCAAACATAACATACAGAACTTATTTGGAACTTGAGTCAAACAAACCGTAAAAAAAAAATTATATATATAAATATGTTAAAAAACATATATGTGTGTTTACATTATATATATAAAGTTGGGAAAAATTGAACAGATTGGATATTTGATGATATTAAGGAATTATTGTTAATTTTTTAGGCATGATCGTGATATTGTGGTTATTTTTACAAAAAATCTAGAGATACATACTTAAATATTTAAGACAAAATAATATGTATGATGTTGGGACTTAAACAAAATAATCTGGGAGGAGGAGTGGAAGTTGCTGTCGAAGCAAGATTGTCTATAAGTTAAGAATCATTGGAAGCTGGGTGACCGATAGGTCATGGGGGGTGGTGCTCATCATACTAGTCCTCTCTGCTTTTGCCTATGTTTGAATTTTTCCACAATAAAAAGTCAAAAATAAATAAGGTATCGAAAAGGTATTTTTTTATTAAAGTTTTTTTTTATTATTCATTTGAGACACAGGGATACAGAGAGAGAGAGCAAAGAGCATGAGCAGGGTGAGAGGCAGAGGGAGAGGAAGAAGCAGGCTCCCCGCTGAGCCAGGAGCCCAACGCGGGGCTCAATCCCAGGACCCTGGGACCATGACCTGAGCCGAAGGCAGACGCTTAACCGACTGAGCCACCCAGGCACCCCAAAAAGGTATTTTTAAGTACACGAATAGTGCATGCCTTTGGAAAGATGTTGAAATACTATAGAACTGTGGAAAGTGAAAAGTAACATTTCCTTCACTCCCCTGCACCACGACCTCGAGAGTAATGACCACGGCTCAGTGGCTTCTGCGACAGTATTCTGAATTACTGCCCACACATTGTCACTGTGCTACTGAGGAGGGAATCCACACCCGCACCCTACTGATGTCAGGCTTAGCCATGGACTTCTCTGACCAATGAATGATGAGCAGAAGTGGCTAGTCACTCCCGAGGAGACCCTCTAAGAACCAGCACATAGCTCTCTTTTCTCTCTGTTACAAGAGGAGTGATGCTCCAGAAGGTTGAATCCCAGAGTGAAGACTGCAGAGCCACAACCCAACCCGCACACGATACACGGTGATACACAAGTAAACCTTTACTGGGAAGCATGCTCAGATTTTTGTGGCCATTTATCCCTGGGACATATCCTCACCTCCTCTGGCTGATACAGTATCCTTCCATACCTTTGGCTATGCATCTACACGTACAGCTCTTCCCGCAAATGTTATAAATGTTGCTCTTTGGTTTGCTTTTATTTTTTGAAGCTCAATAATGTAATCACAGGTATCTGAGTCTACCTTGAAGTAAAACTAATCTGAATTCTCAAAGGCCCCTCAAATAGTTTCTTAATGCCAGAAATTTCTGTTTCTTTGAAATAGACGTCAGTGGGGTGCCTGGGTGGCTCAGTCAGTTAAGCGACTGACTCTTGATTTCGCCTCAGGGTCGTGAGATCGAGCCCCGCATTGGGCTCTGTGCTGGGTGTGGATCCTGCTTAAGATTCTCTCCTTCCGGGTGCCTGGGTGGCTCAGTTGGTTAAGCGACTGCCTTCAGCTCAGGTCATGATCCTGGAGTCCCGGGATCGAGTCCCGCATCGGGCTCCCTGCTGAACAGGGAGCCTGCTTCTCCCTCTGACCCTCCCCCCTCTCATGCTCTCTCTATCTCATTCTCTCAAATAAATAAATAAAATCTTTAAAAAAAAAAAAAAAATTCTCTCCTTCCCTCTCCCTCTGCGCCCCCCACCTCTGGCTCGTGTGCGTGTACTCTCTCTTTCTCTCTCTGGGAAAAAAAAAAAAAACGAAAAAAGAATGAAAAAAATTTTCAATAAAAAGTAAATTTAAAAAATGAAAGATAAAAAAATAAAAATAAAACGCATCATCTTTAAAAAATAAAATAAAATAAAATAAGGGTCAGTGGAGAGGTTCTCCAGTAAACACTCACGGGGGAAGCAAGCTGAGCGTGTCAGACTGTGAATTCTAACATCAGAGGCCTCGGTGTCAGTGGGATAGATGGCCGTGGACTGTGGATTTGCAGGATTCCACATGCTTTTCCTGCCCCAGGAAGGCAGGAAACCTCCGAAGCTGTTGAAGGGGCCCCCCCTTTCTCTTTGTAATCTTGTAGGCATTGCCTGTGGTGGGAAGCCAAATCCTGGATTTCCTCAAGAGCTCCGAGTCGGATGTTATTGTGTGATTCCTACAGCCGGAAGGCTCCCGACACTCAGCTTCATGGGGCTGCTGTCAAGCCCGGATCCACGTTCGGTAGGCTCAGTATCCTGTATCTGACAAGGGCACCACCGTCCTGCCAGGTACCCACAGCGGGACCCTCAGTGCCGTGTCCGCCCTGCAGTCCACCGGCATAGGAGCTCGGAGGGAACAGGGATTTTATCTGTTTACTGCTGTGTCCTCCGTGACTGCAGCATGGCCCTACACATGGTAGAGACGCAATGAATATTTCACGAACGGCGGAAGCTAAGCACTTGCCCGAGTCCTGCGACTTCTCCATGATGTATCTTTAATCTCTCGTCTCCCATTCCCACTGTTACTACCCGTGGTGATTAAAGATGGCCACATTTTTTAAAAAGATTTACTTATTTATTTGAGAGAGAGAGAGAATGAGCAGGGGGAGGGGCAGAGGGAGAGGGAGAGAGAATCTCAAGCAGACTCCACGCTCAGCAGAGAGCCCGATGTGGGGCTCGATCTCACGACCCTGACTTCAAGACCTGAGCTGAAAGCAAGAGTCGGACTTAACCGACTGAACCACCCAGGTGCCCCAGAGGTGGCCACATTTTTTGACAATGCTCCCATTGAGATGCAAAGTATATGCCTGTCAGAGAGAGAGGGAGAGAGAGAATCCCCGGCAGCCTCCACACCCGGTGTGGAGCCCAACACAGGGCTCAATTCTAGAACCAGGGTGGACTCTGTGCTTCTTCAACCAATAGAATACAGCAGAAGGGATATTGTGCTACTCTCCAGACCCAGGATTTAAGAGGTAGGCAATGTCCACCTCCCGTCTCTTAAAACTCTCTCTCTTAGATGATGGACTCTGAAAAACAAACTGAGGGTTCTAGAGGGGAGGGGGGTGGGAGGATGGGTTAGCCTGGTGATGGGTATTGAGGAGGGCACGTTCTGCATGGAGCACTGGGTGTTATGCACAAACAATGAATCATGGAACACTATATCTAAAACTAATGATGTAATGTATGGGGATTAACATAACAATAAAAAAATATGGTCCAAAAAAAAACCAAAAAAAACTCTCTCTCTTAGAGCCTCGGGCTGCAGACAGACCCTGAGACCTCATAAAGAGGGAGAGGGGCCCAACTGAGATCAGCCTTCCAGCCATTCCTGCCAAAGAGCCAAACCTAACCGTGAAGCTATCTGGGACACTCCAGACCTTCCAAGCCTACTAGCTGAATCCCCCTGAGTGACTCGGGCTGGTGTTATGTGGGCCAGATGGATCCTCCAGCTGAGCCCTGGGCTGATCTACGCAACAGTAGCTGAGCCCGAATTCCTGACCTATACAACTGTAAGATATAATAAAACTTATTTTTAGCCATTAAGTGTCGGGGTGATTTGGTAATGCAGCAATTAATAACCAGAACATTCCCCTACCCGAGACTTTATAACTTTTTACCTGCAACACTGCTCCCTATGTTCAGTCTCCTGCCCTTCCAACCATGCTCTACATGGTGTTTGGTTTCGTGGAGACACCATGCGGGGCTCCTGCGTTAAAATAAAAAGTTATTGTCAACAGAATACAGCCAGTCTTTTCCACCGGCCCCACTGTACTTCCATGACCTGTCTCTGAGCCCAACTTTCAAGGCTGTCCGATTCCCACCCCCCAATTTTTTTTTAAAGATTTTATTTATTTATCTGACAGAGAGAGAGAGAGTGTGTGTGAGAGAGAGAGCACAAGCAGGGGGAGGAGCGGAGGGAGAGAGAGAAGCAGGCTCCCCGCTGAGCAGGGAGCCTGCCGTGGGTCTCGAACCCAGGACCCTGAGATCATGACCTGAGCTGAAACCAAGGGTTAGATGCTTAAGGAACTGAGCCACCCAGGTGTCCCCTTACTTACTTATTTTAAACTTACTATCGAATTGAGCAAAAACAATAACAAAAAATTAAAAAAGTAAAAAGAAACTAGCAAAGAACCTGGCTCTGGGTAGATGTTCGTAAGTCTTTGTTGGACAGGCAGATGGACAAACGGATGACTGGGGTCTGGTTTCATTCTGTTGTCACGCACCCCTGTAAACTACCGGCTCCCCTCCCCCAGCCTGGCTGGGCCAGATCCATTTTTCCCCAAGCCTGTTGCCAGGCCGCGGGTTCTCTCCCCGTTTCTCAGCCCCCTTTTCCTGCGTCTTGGTTTCTTTCAGAGGCAGGCGCTCCCAGGTGGTGGTACATATGGTTCCCGGCAGCCTCACACTCACACCCTCCCAGTTTAGCAACCCCCGCGGAAAAGAACGCTTCTCTGTACCAGGAGTTCCAGAAAAAGTCTGGGGACGAGGACCCACCAGGCACAACAGGAGGCTTTTCCCGGAGCCAATCACGGTGGCCGAGGGGATGCTGGACTGTGCTGATGGCCCTAGTCTGGGGTTTTCAGGGGACCCCTGGAGCTGGAGCATTACCCTAAAGGGGAATGACGGGGTTGTTACCCAGGGAATGGGGAATGGAAGTAGGGGAGGGAAAACATCAGATTCCACCTGGAAAGAGATACCAAGCTTTACAGAAACAGAGTGATTTTCCTTTGGATTGGAATTGGGCACCTGCTCTTTTTTTTTTTTTTTTTAATCACTGAAGTATAGGTAATAGACAATGTTATTTTAGGCACCTGTTCTCTACTGGACCCTTTAAAAAAGAGCTGCCCCGACCAGGTAACAGGGTGTCCAGGGCCCATGAAAGCTCTCCACTGGCACTGCCCACCTCCTCCATCCCTGCTCCTTATCCAAACTATCTTTAATTGGTCTCTGATTTACACTTGTGCACCAAACGTGCTTTGATCTCATCTTTCCTGGCTCACTGTCCCTCTTAGCATCCATGAGCATGGAACACTGGGGCTGTTTACTGCCACTTCCCTGCCCGAGCCTCCATGTCCCATCCCGCGTGCTCACACCCTTGGGCAGAGAGCCTATCTGAGCAGTCAAGAGAGCCCTGATGACATTGTGAGCCCCTCAAGGCAGCCGTACCTGAAACAGCTCCATTGTGGGTAGACTTGGCGTTCTCCATGAAGATATGGTGAAGCCCTAACTCCTGGCACCTGTGGGTGTGACTTTATTTGGATATAGGGTCTTTGCTGATGTAATCAAGTTCATCGGAGGCCCTCGGGTGTCCTTATAAGAAGCACGGAGACAGGGCACCTGGGTGGCTCAGTTGGTTAAGCGACTGCCTTAGGTTCAGGTCGTGATCCTGGAGTCCGGGGATCGAGTCCCGCATCGGGCTCCGTGCTCATCGAGGAGTCTGCTTCACTCTCTGGCCCTCCCCCCTCTCATGCTCTCATTCTCTCTCTCTCTCAAGTAAATAAATAAAATCTTAAAAAAAAAAAAAAAAAGAAGCACGTAGACAGACACTTAGGGAGAACGCCAGGTGACAACTGGAGGGACACATCCACAAGCCAAGGATGGCCAGCGCCACCAGCAGCTGAGAAAGGCCTGGGACACAATCAGCCCTGGAGCCTCCAGACAGATTGCCTTTGCAAGGAGCTCACCTTGCTGACACCTTGACTTCAGACTTCTAACCTCCAGGACTGCAAGAGAATAAGTGTGTGTTGTTTGATGCCACCTGATTTGTGGTCATTCGTTCAGGCTTCTGCGAAGGAAACCTACACCAGTCTTTTAGTCTCTCACAACCAGCACACACTCCCTTCTGACACCAGACATGGGGATTCTCGCACACCAAGCGATTCTCAGGCACCAAATGGGGCATCTTACAATTCAGCTCTGTCCCGGCACTATCCACCCGGAGACCACATCAGACCCCCCAGGTAAGGGGTAAGGGCTCAGCAGCCCCCAAGTCTGCCCTCCAGACTGTGCTTCGGATGGACCTGCTGGAGATCGGAGGCTCCAGTGACCCCTCCTTGGGTTCAAGCACTTTGCTAGAGAGGCTCACAGAACTAGAGAAACCTTTTATTTACTCGATTACCAGTTCATTATACAAGGACAGAACTCAGGAACAGCTGAATGGAAAAGATGCAGAGGGCGAGGTATGGGGAAAGGGCTCAGAGCTTCCATGTCCTCCCCAGGCACCTCCCTCTCCCCGAATCTGCATGTGGTCACCAACGGGGAAGCTCTCTGAAGCCCCTCCTTTTGGGTTTTTATGGAGGCTTCTTTATAGGCACGATGGATTAAATCTTTGGTCTCTAGCAGTTGGTTCAACCTCCAGCTCCTCTCCCCTCCCCGGAGGTCAGGTCGGGGTTGGGGGGACTAAAAGTTCCACCCCACTAATCACATGATGGGTTGTCCTGGCAACCAGCCCCCATCCTCAGGTGACCTAGGGGCTTTCCAAAAGTCACCTCCTGAATGTAACAAGACACCTTTAAATGGCTCTCATCACTTAGGTAATTCCAAGCGTTTTAGGAGCTTTGTGCCAGGAACTGAGACAAAGACCAAATATATATTTCTTATTGTAAATCACAATTTCACAGCGGCCCTAGCAAACTAACACACCCTCTTGTTTTCTCCCCCTGTCTTGTGAGCCAGTGAATTCCCCTGTTGCTCAAGCAAGTTTCTGTTACTTACCGCTAACATCCTAAATAACACAATGTGTTACCTACTCTATGTGATGGGGATGCAGAGACAAATTAGACCCTGTCCCTACCTTTGAGTCATCCACCCCGTGGCACTCAGCCCAGCACCATCTAACATTACTGGGGCCAAAACTCGTGAGGAGGACAAAAAAAAAAAAAAATCCAGTGTTGTCCCGGGAAGGCCCTATCTTACCCCTGATTAATGGAAGTAATTCACTAAGGACCACTCAGACTCCGATCAAAAATGTTAATGGCTTCCTGTCCCAGGCTGTATTTCCACCATCTCCTACTAGGCTCCCTCTGCTTCACAGCCTTTGTTCCAGCCACATCCAATTACTAATTAGTCCATAAGGACACCATCTGCGTTCCAAAGTTGTTACTCGCTCACAGCGGATCTGTCTGCAAAGGAACGCATCCTTCCTGCATCTCAAGGTCCTACCCATCCACAGTGGTTTCCTAGGGCTGCTGATAAGTTACCACAAGCTGGGTGGCTTACACAGACAGAAACTTGTCCTCTTGTGGTCGTGGAGGCTACACGTCTGAAACCGGGGTATTAGCAGGGCTGTGCCCGCTCACCCTGAATGCTCTAGGGGACGATCCTTCTGTCCCTCTTCCTAGCTTCTGACGGCTGCCAGTAATTGTTGGAGTTCCTTAGCTGGTAGACTTATCACTCCAATCTCTGCCTCTGTTCTCACATGCATTCCCCCTGCATATCTGTGTTGGTGTCCGGATTTCCAAGTCACTGGATGGGGGCCCACCCTAATTCAGTATGACCCCACATCTTAACTTGATCACACACCTGCAGAGACCCAGTGTTCACCCAAGGTCACATTCGCAGGTATGGCGGTTAGGAATTGAGGAAAGCTTTTTGGGGGCATGCTACCCCCCGTGGAGGCTCGGCACCTGTGTGCGGCTCGAACATCTGGTGCTCCCGAGGAGCCCTGTTGCAGCCTTGTCTCGCTGGCCCCGCAGTACGGGCACTCGTCAATGTCCTTGCACTTGTGAACCATAGGACCGGAATTCAAACCTCAGCTGGATGCTCCAAAGCCCTTGGCTAGTACCTGCTTTACAAGTCAGCAAATAATCGAGACATGTTTGTCATTTCGAATCGGGCTGATAAGGAGGACAGCGGTAAGATGAGAGACAAGAGTGGCTGTGCCGGTCAGGCTGGGACAGTTTTGAAGCCATCAGAAGGGAATAAAGTTAAAGCGGTCCTAATAAGAACTGAAATGTTGTCAGTTTCTCTCACCCTCTCTTGCACGTGGCTCATCCGCCCCAGTTCCCCACTTGCAGTAGTCAGAGTGATTGCCCTTGCATCCTCTAGATGGATGAAGCCATCCTCTAGATGGGAGGGTTTTGAAATGCTCTGAGGGCCTGGGAAGAGTCTTTGAGACCCAAGAGGGGCCCCTCTCCAGGTGCCCTATGGGCCTGGAGGCTCAAGGACAGTGAAGAATCCCTCCTCCCTATGACTCCGTGACAGCCTCCAGCCCCAGACTCTGACAGCCCAGTCGAAAACCCAAGATCAAACACACAGCAGGAAGACCTCTGTGTCAGACTGCCCGGTGGGGCAGTGTGGATCCCATGATGCCTCATGGGAAACCTGGGGCAGGTGACTGGGCCCAGATAGGGCTGCTTCCAGCCCTGAGCCGCGCTCCCTCCCACCCCTGTGGTCTTAAGCTCGAACAGCATGGGAGATATTGCAGTCTTCCTCTGAGACAAGAATAACATTGCGGAGACCTACTCCTCCTGAAATAGCTGAGAAATTGTCGCCCAGTTCCTTGACGCCTGTCTTTCAGGGGGAGACTCCTGGAGAGTGGTCCAGGAAAACACAGCTTTGTTCATTGCTCTTCATTAGAATGTTTCAGTTAGACCCCAAATCAGGCTCAGGGCTCCGGGGGGGCGGGGCCGGGTTCCTGCAACCTCTCAGTTAGGGTTCCTCTCTGGTGTTTTGGTGGTTTATGCTCAAATTGGGCAGTTGTTGTAGGGACTGATCCTAAATCAGTGTCTGAGAGCACTAGGCCTCCTTAGGAAAACTACCAAAATATTCAAGAGGAAAAGGAAATATTAACAGCAATCCTTATATAACACCGACATGGCCTTCTCAAGAACTATTTTAAGCATTTTACATAGTTAGGTACTGCAGTCGACTGGTAGGATCGTCCCAAATATTCTCTGACCCTCCTTGTGGGAGAATTCTATCTCCCCCACCATGTTGACATCAAGCTTAGCCAAGGAAATGTAAATGGAAGAGACATATGTCATTTTCAAGGACAAGTCTAAGAGCCGTTGCATGGATCCACCATCAACCACCTTTCCCCACTGCCCTAACACCAGCAATGTTCCCAACCAGAGCTGCTCTTTCAGTCGGGTCCCAGGGGGAAAAGCCAAACCCAGCCTGTAATACACATGTGATATGAGCAAGGAATAAACCTGTGGGTTTTTTTGTAAGCCACTGAGTGTTTAGAGCTGTTTGTTACTGTAGCACAACTTAGCCTAAGGTTTTAGCCTCATCCCCACTCCAGGAAGGAGAGAACCATGGTACCCAGATATTGTGCAACTTGCCTTAAGTCATGCAACCAGGATTGAAACCCAGACAGCCTGGCCTCAGAGTCCGCATGTCGTCACCTCTGAAAATGTCTTGTCGGTTTCCTGCAAGACTCCTTTAGCTGGCAGGATCCCCATGCACACTCTGTTTTTCTTCATTTCCCAGGGAGGTGATTTAAGAATAATCAGCAGATCATTTGGTCCTCAGGGGGTTTAGAATAGACCAGGTAGATAGACTAGGAGCAATAAAACACAAGTGGTTCTCGAGTGAGCCGGACTCATTGGTATAGAAACAGGAAACAACTTAATTTTTTCCACACCAGAGTCTCTCAGGAATTAAGAAACTATTTCATCATTGGAGATTTAAAATCTGAAATCAAATTTTGCATAAGAACTCTGATCTCTCAGCCGTGTAAAAGCTTCTCTCCTGCCCCTGGTTTGGGAATTTGCAACAGGGAAGGGGTCACGGGGTGGGCGTGGGGGTTGTCCTGATTTCCTCAGGCTCTTGCAGAATTAGGGTTGGGGGTGGCATGGGGAATGAGAGGCAGGGAGAGTCTTTCTTGGCTTTAGTGCCCTCTGCAAGTGGCAGGTGGTCAAAGGCTGGCTTTTTGGGACAAGGGCCTCTTGTATGAATTCCCCAGAGAGTCTCCCACTGGGGACAGCCCACAGCGAGACTTTCTGACCTGGATAATGATCCACCTGGTTAACCACTAAGGACTTAGCCATCTTCCCCACCAGCTTCTGTATCCAACCTCTGTCTGCTGGGGCAGACTGGCTCTCCACAGAAGACCCTCCTACCCAGAGTCCTTTTTTGGTTAAATAGCTTTATTGGGATATAGTTGGCATACAACAAATTGTACATAATTAAAGCATATTACATGGTACTTTTTGACTTCTGAAGGAGGCCAATGAACCAGAACCAAGATAATAAACATTCCACCCCTCCCAAAACTTTCCCCATGACCTTTGGTGATGTCTTTCTCTTGTCCCTCCCCCACCCTTGGGCAACACTGACCTGCAGATAAGTCTGCATTTTCTAGAATTTTCTACAAATGGCACCACACAGTGTGTACTCTTTGGTGGGCTTCTTTCACTCAGCATCATTCTTTTTAGGTTCTTCAGGGAAGCCCATTTAAACTAATGTAAGCCTGGCCACTTTCGATGGGAAAGCCCACTCACCTGTTTCCTGTCACATGGTCCAAGTGCGGCCCCTCCCAGGCAGCTGCGCCACCTTCATTTTCCAGGTGTGGCAGACTCTGGGGTAAGGCCTCCCTGGGAACATGGCCAGGCTCTCGAAGTACTTGAAGATCCATTTCACTTGGCTCAAGGAAGGGAAAGACACCCCTCCCATGCTTTGCACCCCATCCTGATGACTCTGGTGAAACGTTCCCCATCCCCTGTGCATACCTCAACTCCCCCTGCACGACCTCCAGGGGCTGATGCTCTGAGGGTCCCCCGACCAGCTTCTTGGACCTCTTTAGTGAGTTCTGCATAGAACTCATCATTGGAGATTGGAAATCTGAAATCAAATTTTGCATAAGAACTCTGATCTCTCAGCCATGTAAAAGCTTCTCAGCTGAACCAGAGATGACAAGGGTAAGTTGCATGTTAATATCCCGTGTGATGACTTGGAGGTTAAAGGATGCCCTTGTGTAGAAATGCCCCTATAAGGGTTCTGTACCTAATTCCGACATCGGTGTGTGTGTGGTGGAGGAGGGGAACCCCACACTAACAAGCAATTCTCAGACACCAGCTGGGTATCCTATAATCCAGCTCAATACAGACACTAGCCACAAGGCTGCCCCTTTCCCCGTGACTTGAGATACCAACTGCAAGTCCAAGTTATCATCTGTGCTTCTGACTAAACTGCTAGAGATCGGAGGTTCCAACGACCCCCTCCTTGGGTTCGATTAATTGGCTAGGGTGTCTCAGAGAACTCAGAGAAACATTTTATTTACTAGATTACCAGTTTATTATAAAAGGACAGAACTCAGGAAGAGCTGGGTGAGGTGGGTGGGAAGGGGCTCAGAGCTCCCACGTCCTCTCCAGGCACCTCCCTCACCCCGAATCTCCTCTACCTGTTCACCAACGGAGAAGCTCTCCGAAGCCCGTCCTTTTGGGATTTTATGGAGGCTTCATTACAGAGTCACGTTTGATTAAATTATTGGCCTTTGGCAGTTGATTCAAGCTCCAGCCCTTCTTCCCTCCCCAGAGGTAGGGGCGGGACTGAAAGTTCCAACCCCCTAATCACATGGTTGGTTGTCCTGGACCCCTGCCTCCCTGACCACACACTTTTACCAGGTTCCCCTCTGCAAGTTTTCTAGGACCCCGGAAGCAATGCTCACAAGAGCTACAAATCTGCCCTGATCTCCACTTCCATCCCAACCAGCCCTGTGACTCCGGGTCACTCCTTCACTCCCTTTTACCCAGGACCTCCCCACCCTTCACTTAAGCATGGCATAGACCCCTCTCTCGAGTGCCCCCAGCAAGGCTGAGCCAGACTTCTTTAATATTTAACACCAAAAACTTGGAGGTAATGGAAGGGATCGTAGGAAGGGTCTTTTCCCAGAGGTTCCCTTCTTAGGATTGCCAGGTTTAGCAAATAAAAATGCAGAACCCCTAGTTAAATTTCAACTTCAAATAAACAGGAAATGATTTTTTTTTTTTTTAGTGTAAGTATGTCCTGTGCAATATTAAGAAACACGTGATCCTTGGGGCGTACTTATGCTAAAATATTATTTGTTATTTATCCGAAATTCAAATTTAACTGAGCATCCAGCATTTTATCTGGGAACCCTGTCCCCTCCTGGTGTCTTTCTGTGGGGCTTGTTCCTGTCCCCCACTGCAGATTTCAATTTAACTTCTCACAGTGGGAGTAAACAGGAGAAACCCTCCCTCCCCAGGGTCCAGGCTTTTCAGTCCACAAGGCTCCAAGAACAAGAAATGGTTTTCCCCTTGGAGAGCCTAAGGCTCTCCTTCCAAGTTCCTATTTTATGATCATGACTGATCATGGGAACATCCATTCCTTTTAGGGGAAACCCCATCCACACCCAGAAGAATGGGCTCTTGCCTTTTGTTCCCAAAGGGCATCAGACCAATATTCTGGAATCAGCACATTTCCTGATGTCTAGATGGCATAATTGTTCTAGAATAATCCAGCCTGGGGGAATTATAAGGGGTGCCTCAGGCCATGCTTGTCTGGCTGCCTTTAGGGGATGTCTGTCAGCTGGCAGTGAAGATAAGCCTCTAGGCATCCTTCCTGGACCCTCTGATAACTGTCCCCAGTCTTGGAGAATACCGGACCACACATCTCCTTAGAAGAAACAATTTCAGACCTGCTTTGCTACAGCTCTGGCCTTGGGGAATTCACCAGTTTATATTATCATGCAGAGAATTGAAACTCCCCGTTACCTGGCAGGTGACACATTCACAGAATCAAAGACCCATTAGAACGGTTTCCCTACATCAAGGTAACAAGTTGCCCTCGGGTTAAAATCCCAGCTTCAACCTACACGAGAGGACAGCCTGTGCCTTTGAAATGTTGGTTTTCCCTGCACAGAACCATCAAACTTGCTTCAAATCTAGGAGTTAGTCTTACCCAAGACATCACCTGCTCCCCGACCCCCGTAGACTCCACTGGTGATTCCTCCAGTTGATAGATTTCTTTAATCTTTGAAGGCCTTGCTAGGTTTTTTGATTCAAAACATAATGGCGCTTCACATTTACAGCGCTGTCGGCACCCAATTCTTCAAAAACAGCTAAGTTTTCCAGATAACTGAGGCTCATCTTTACAAAGACCAATACTTTGTTCATTTTAATTTCGTTTTGATTGGGGTCTGTCAAAAATGTCACAGCACGGTGCTACGTGGCTTTTTAAAAGTTTTTTCTGTCTCCTTTAACCCCAGGCAACCAGATGGTTTACCTCTGCTGCTAAGTCAGCTGTCTTTAGCAGCCCCCTCCCCATCGCCCTGTTGAGAAGGATGTGTTAAAAAAAAAAAGGTAAATAGAATTTCCAGGGCTCCTAAACACTTTTCTCACAGATCAAGCTCTGGTCTTTAGTACGGGACTTTGTGAAGGTTATTCTAGAAGCTCCAAGGGTTTTGTTTTGCTCTGTGGCTTAATTTTACATTTCCATCATTTTGAAAGGTTAACATTTCTTCCCTTCCCGATCAGGGAGATGTTATTATCACGAAATCTGCAAGTTCCTTTAGAATGAGCTCGGGCAGGCTATAAAAGTTAGAGCCGTTGCCAAGGGAACCAGGGAAAGCTTGCTTCATGTATAAACCTGGTTATTATATTTAAAATTCAAGTAGCAGCTAGAGATTCCTGACCAGGAAAGGGAAAACCTCTGCTTTTGAAGAAGAAAGTGGGAAATCACTCCTGTCTCCGGACAGGACAGTCCCTGAGGCTCATCATTTGTGGCCTCGGGAGACAAATGTAGGTGAGTGCTCTTTCCTTTGTGTTTCTAAGGGTGGAAGAAAAGGCAAGGCACCCTTCCATTAGGGACCAGGAAGAGGGAATACCTGCACCCTTGTCTTCCCTCTTGGCGGCTTGCTGATTGGGGAGGGAGGGGCAGTCTGCAAGTATGACACCAGCTCTAGAGATCTAAAGGACAACTCTCAGACAGGGAGAACTGTCCCCAGGAGCCTTTGGATCCCGAAGCATGAAGGTCAGGAAAGAGCTAAGTATCGTTTTCCCCCTTAAAAGGAAATAGGTCTTAAGAAGATTAAGAAATTGAGATTGAAGGAAAACAACATTACGTTGGCCCTAACTGCATGCTGCTATCTCCTCCCCAGACTGCCCCCCCTTCCCCTCCACACTCCATCCTAATGCCACATCATGTGGGAGGGGGGCCACACTAAGTCCGAGAATCTCAGATTGCAAAAGATCATCTGGTTCATCACCCTTAATTAACCGCTGCAGAAACTAAGGGCCACAGAGGTCCTCATCAGGGAGGAATGTGAGTTCTAACTCCTGACCTGGGATGCTTTTCCAGCAAAGCATTTAAGGCAGGAATATCCCTGGAGAATGTTCTTGCTTCCTAGCGCTCCCTCAGAGCTTTAAAGAGCACTGTTTCCAAAGTGTGTTCCACAGAACACTAGCCCAAGAGATGCTCCAGCAATCCCTTCTGGGTATATGCCCCCAAAGGATTGAAAGCCGGGACTCAAACAGACCCTTGTACGCCGATGTTCACAGCAGTGTTACTCGCAACAGCCAAAAGGTGGAAACAAGCCGAGGGTCCACGGATGGACGAAAGGATACATGAAATGTGGTACATGCATATAATGGATATGATGCATTTTCCTCCTTAAAAAGGAGGAAAATTCAGACACAGATGAACATCAGGGACATTCTGCTGAGCGAAAGAAGCCAGTCACAAAAGGACAAATACTGTAGAATTCCACTTACAGGGGGTTCCTAGAGGACTCAGATTTATAGACACAGAAAGGAGAATGGTGTTGCCAGTGGCTGGGAGGGGGAGGGGAGTTGCTGTTTCATGAGTAGATTTTCCATCTGGGAGGATGGAACAGTTCTGGAAAGGGATGGTGGCGATCGTTATACAATGTGAACGTACTTAATACTCATTTCTCCTTGTGTATACCTTACCGCACACGTACAGAGATGCTCCCCTACTTAGTGGTATCACCGAACCCACCAGCCTGAGGAGCTCTGCATCCTCCCCCCTGCAACCCCCTCACCCACAGCTTCAGCCCTGGCGAGGCACAGAGCATTCATAAAGGACTCAGAGAGATCCTAAATCAAAGACTGTTTAATTCAATTTCATCAAGCATTTCCTCAACTGAATACAGACCCTTTTATTTTCACGGGACGCTATTCATAGCCTGCATGATGCTGCACACTCCGGAAACTGCTGGTAAAGAGCTTCATAGCTGCTCCAAGTACTTCTTTCGCTGCCAGCACGCCCTAAAGATAGTCCTTAACTGTTAGACCTCAGTAATACTTACTGATCACAGTACAGTCAGTGAGCTTATGAATTGTCCCCACTTTACTGCTGAAGAAACTAGGGCTCAGAAAAGTCCAGCCCTGGCTCAAAGCCGCACAAAGCTACTCTGCCAAGATCAGAGACAGAGACGAGCCAGAACCCCTGTTTCTTAAACCCTGGTCTGGAGTGTGGCCCCCAACCCCCGTGCGGATCACCTGCTGCCCCTTCTGGGTGCCTGGATGTGTGGGCAAGTTCACCGAAGAGCCTCAGAGTCCCCGGGGCTGCTTATCAGCAGGTGGGAGACACCACGGGTGACAGAAAGACCCCAGCATCGCAGGCTCCCTGTTCCTGACACCACAGAGCCCCTAAAGGCCGGTGCTCCCAGCCTCTCCTCCAAAACAGGGCAGGGGGAGTTTGGAGACATCCCATCCCCTCCAGCAATTCCTGAATTTTCCTGAGATAAGACTTATTGGGGTGCTGACTAAAATACAGAGGCCAGTGAACTAAGTTAAACAGAGAAAAACACTGCACAATCTCACTTCTATGTGGAATCTAAAAAAACCCACCAAACGCCTAGGAACAGAGGTCAGATTCGGGGCTGCCAGAGGCGGGGGTGGGAGGTGGAGGAATTGGGTGAAGGTGTCCAAAGGTACAAACTTCTAGCCCGAATACAGGCAAGTTCTGGGGATATCATGGACAGCGGGACTGTAGCTAACCATGCCGTAGACAGTAGGTCCTGAAATTTCTCATCACAAGGAGAACAGAAGTTTTTTGGTAACTGTTTAAGGTGATGGGTGTTAACCTACTGTGATAATCATTTTGCAACATATACGTACATCACGTCCTTATGCTGTACCCCTTAAACGTATACCGTGCTGTATGTCAATTATATCTCAATAAAATGGGGTAAATAAATAGTACTTCAGTATGCTTATCTATTAAAAAGTTAGATAAATAACAAAAGAAGACACAGATTCTCAGGCCCCTTCCCTGGAGACTCTGACTCAGTAAGTCTGGGGCAGGACTTGGGAAGGTTTGAGCATCCCTGACCTTAACACTAAAAGGATCTCCTCTGGCTTAGTTCTCAGATAGGAGTTTCCACCAAGCTAAAGTGATTGTCCAGATCCACACAGCTACTTTTTCTAGCTGCTTTTAAAACAGACACAGAAGCAGAATACTCCTTTCCTCCAGGAAACATACAAGCTTGTTAGTTTTTGGATACAAATCCATCTGTAGGCTCCCCTCTATCCGTCCCAGCAAACCACCCCGTTCCATCCCTCCCGGCCCAGGGGAGACCATCCCTCTCTCTAGGCTTCCCTGGGAGGTCCAGCCACCCCAGGAAATGTCCTGGCTACCATCTTCCTTGCTGCAGACCCAATTCTGCCTGCAGCGTTGACCCAACGCGCTTCCTGCCGGCTGATGGAGACCACATGGTGTTTGGCTCTGCTCGCCCACCCCACTTCCTTCTGAGCACACAACTATCTCAGGCTCTAACTATGCTGCAAGAGGGAGGTGGCAGCCTGGAGTTCTCCCCCTCCCTAAGAGCTCACCCCCACCCACCCCAGCTGCAGAACCTGAGCCCCAGCCCGACACAGGACGCCGGAGATGGATGAGCCGCGACGAGGCTGGGCACACGCACAACATTCCGTGGTCACTTGGCAGAGAGCCTCCTCGGAGAGCAGATGGAAAAGTCTGAGGACACTCAATTCTCCAAATTCCTTTTCTGAGAGCTCTACCCCAGCTCAGCCTCAACAAGTTAGAGTCTTTTCGGATGAGTTTCAACCCAGCTCCTCCCCACCCGTATGGACACCAATTTTCTTTCCTTCAGCTCACAGGAGGGGGGTAGCTGAGAGATCCATAGATAACTGGGTATGCTGGGCACACACACACACACACAGGCCATCCGGGGGAGGGGGGGTGTCTTAATCTGTGGATTTTTCCCGTAAAAAAAACATGGGGGATATAAGAACACCTAGAATTTGACCCAAGAATGTATAATTTGATCTGTATTGCTAAATCACTTTCCGGAAAGGTTGCATCCATTTACATTTGGACGTAAACCTAGCAGAGTGCCTGCTTCCCTGCTCTCTCTTCAATATTGCTTATAAGAGGGGTGCGTGGCTGGCTCGTCGGTGTGACTCTTGATCTCGAGGTCGTGAGTTCGAGCCCCACGCTGGCTGTGGAGGTTACTTAAAAATAAATAAGTAAACTTAAAAAAATAATGCCTACTGCAACATTTTTAAAGGCATCACCAGTTTGACAAAGTATCTCAGTTGTCCTGATTGCCAATTCTGTGATTATTGGTGTGGCTGAAGGATTTTTCATATTTACCAGGCTTTTGTATTTCTTCTTTTGTGATTTTTTTATTCATATCCTTTGTTTGTTTTTTCTTAAGGCTTCTTCACTTTTTATCAAAGTACAATATTGGGGCACCTGGGTGGCTCAGTCGGTGAAGCGTCCGCCTTCGGCTCAGGTCATGACCTCGGGGTCCTGGGATCGAGCCCCACATCAGGCTCCTTGCTCATTGGGGAGTCTGCTTCTCCCTCTCCCTCTGCTGCTCCCCCTGCTTGTGCTCTCTCTCAAATAAATGAATAAAATCTTTTTAAAAAATCTTTTAAAAATTACAATATTAATTTACAATTGATTTATTAATTTATAATCATCATATATCAAAAAAATGAACCCTTTATCTGTCATATAGGGGGTAAATTATGTTCTGACTTTGTCTTTTAACTTGCTCTAGTATATTTCACGTATTCTGATGTTCAACGTTTTTATTTTTTATTTTTATTTATTTATTTATTTTAAAGATTTTATTCATTTATTTAATTGACAGAGAGAGAGAAACACACAGCGAGAGAGAGAACACAAGCAGGGGGAGTGGGAGAGGGAGAAGCAGCCTTCCCGCCAAGCAGGGAGCCCGATGCGGGGCTTGATCCCAGGACCCTGGGATCATGACCCGAGCCGAAGGCAGTCGCTTAACCAACTGAGCCACCCAGGCGCCCCTGTTCGACGTTTTTAGGTAGTTAATGCCACGTTTTCTTTTATGATTTCTGCTTTTGATATGATACCAAAGAAGATTATACCCCAAGATTATACATTTACTTATATTTTATTCTAGCGCTTTATTTTCTTTCCTAATTTTTTTATACGTTTAGCCCGTCTAGAACTGTGCTGTTCAGTATGGTAGCCACCAGCCACAAATCACTATTTAAATTTCCATCAATTAAAATTAGCAGTTCAGGGGGCACCTGGCTGGCTCCATCGGCGGAGAATGCGGGGTTGTGAGTTCAAGCCCCACGTTAGGTGTAGAGATGACTTAAAAATAAAATCTTTAAAAATAAAATAAAATAAAATTAGCAGTTCAGTTCTTCAGTGCACTAGCCTCATTTCAAGTGCTCAATACACATGTGGTCAGTGCCTGCTACAGCTATAGATTATTTCTGTTATTACAGAAAGGTCGATTGGGCAGGGCACATCTAGAATTTATTTTGTGAATGATGGAGAAGGGTAGGAAACCCAACTTTCTTTCAAAATAGTTTAGGTAGTTGTCCCAACATGTCCCGAATAACTCCTCACTTTGATCCTGATTTGAGACATCACATTTATACTATCTGACATCTGGTAATGAACACTTGGACCCATTTCTATATTTCTTGTTCTATTCCTTCCTCTTCCTAATCTTCACCAGAGCCACACAATTCCAACCACTGTGATTCTGTATTTTAATATTTAGCGAAGCAATATTTCTTCTTTCCTCGTTCTTCTCCTTCAGAAAGCGTTCTTGGCAACCCTCACACTTATTTTTCCAGACAAACTTTGGAATCACTTCATAGTTTGCAGCTGGATTTATATCCGCACAATCACGAAAGGCTCTTACCTGGCTCCTGTTTTCTCAACTTCCTCCACCTCTCATCAAATCTTATGCTCTCACTAGACTTAGCCACTTGTCCTTCCATGAACACACTCACACTCTGCTCCCCATCCCTGTGCACTGCGTCCTCCACCTGGAACTTGCTCCTCTGGTCCACTCGGGACTCTGGCTCGTTTTTCCAGCTCAAAGCTCTCTGCCTGGGAAGCCCTCTGTGATGCCCACAGGCAGATGTATTTTATACGTTCCTATGATTATCATTGTGCATCTGTTTACAAATTCATCGTCTCACTATGAAAAACAATTTGCGGACAATCACTATGACCTTTCAGTTTTGACTTCCCATCACCTGCCACTGTATTTTGGCTCATGGTCATTTCTCAAAAAAAAAAAGAAAAATGTATGGAGTCAAAGAGCATCACGTGGGCAAAGCTGGAAAAATTGGCTGGAGAATGACAGTGGGCTGTGAGCTGGCCGGGGCCACGCCAGAACTGTACTGTGTTCATTCCATCTTGCAGAGAGGTGGTGACTTAAATGAAGCACAGAAGCAACAGGGTGCCAGGAGACCAGTGAAGAGGCCATTACAAGATTTCAGGGCTGACAGAGTCAGGCTGGAATAAGGGCGGGTGGCTGGGGCTTGGAAAGGAGGGGACATTGTTGAGAGATGATGCAGTTAGAATTACCGGGAGACTGAGGATGGAAAGGGCCAAAACTGTGACCAGGAGCTGAAAATTCTCATGGAATTTTCAACGCTTTTAAGTATTTTGTGTCACTTACAAACATCACAATGAGTTTTCCTATAAAATACAAGTGAATTATTACAATGGTACCCATGATGGTTCTGGAACCAGCTGGGTTGCCTCAGCCAAGTCTTTGTAACTGTTTCCTGGCCTGTCAAATGGGAATCATCATGGCGCCTCCCCTACAAAGGTAAGTGAGCTAACCCTTGGGACACGCTTAGAGCAATGCCTTGCACATGGTAAGTGCTCCATAACTGTTGGCTATTTTAAAAATGATTATTCATACATTTCCATCCCAAGGGGCACCCATTCATCCCTGCACCTAAGTAGCTCCCTGCTTGTGACAAAAAGCGAGTAGTCATCCAATGGCTCATGGAGCCTCATGTGGGGCAACTCATCAAAGGCTTTCTGAAGGGGGTAATTAGGGGACTAAGGGCCACACAGACAGAGAAGGAGGGGAGGTCACCTCAAGCAAGACCCATTCGTGTCCCAGGAGTGGGGCGGGATGCTATTTTTCCACATGGCTCCCAATGTCCATGGGGAGAATACGTGTTGAATGGGAGAAATGGGAACTTGAAGCTCTCTTGTTCTTCCTACCCACAGAGAAGGGTGTTGGAGGAGTTGTGATACCCCGTTAGTTAGAAACTGCTGGTGCCTATTTTTTATAATTAAAAAACTAAACTAAAATATGATTATATTTTATAATTGCCAGGGTTCGGGTCTCAGGTGCTTTGTGGACTCCTCAGAGCTGATGCGGTATTGGCTGTGTTGGCTTGTTTTCATTTTATCCATTTTTACCACTCATCTGCCATCTTGCCCATAGAGAAAGTGAGACGTAGCACCGTGTTTATTAGAGCTCTTGTCATCTTGCGAGAAGAACGCAAACCATCCCAGGAGATGTCTGTTAGAGAGTCTACCATCTTGCTCGTGACAGAAGTGAACATGGCGCAGTGTTTGGATTCTGTCCTCTTGCCCAGAACAAGGGTAAGAAGTGCCCCACGGTCTTTATCCAAGCTTCCATCGGTCCTCGTGAGGACTGAGGCTGAAATAGCAGTGAGTCTGCCGAGCTGTTCTGGAACCCTCTCTCCATCCATCTGCCCTTGCCTTCGGACTTGCTGGCCTCGGTTCTCTGGGCCGGGGATTCTGACGCGTTAAGGTCTTTGGTTAGCACCGCCATGTTTGTGAGGGGTCACACTCACAGTTAATGCCTTTGTGTTGGAACAAGGTCTCCACTGTGCCTCTCTGGGTGAAAACAAAATCCCTGAGACCCAGAGCTGACTTCCAGAAAAGGCTCCCGTGCTCAGTCTGCCAACAGACTCCACAGCTAATCAGAACCAGATGTGAGTACTTTCACTGAAATATATTGTAGTTTGCAGATTTATTTTTCAAGAGTACCTATAATAACAATTAAAATCATAAAATGTGTTTTCCCTAGATATTTTCTCCTAGTCAACCAAGCAATATAGTCTGATAAGTTGGGGCCAACCTACGCCAAAACCAACATATTTGCTTTGTTAGAAATCTGCAGAATGTGTCTGTCTGCGGAGGTGTGCTCTGGTCAGGCTAGGGACCGCTGCCAACATGCAAACAGTTTCCTAAAATACCCGCGCGCACAGGAATGATAAGCAGACTCCATGGATTTGTGGCTGGGAGGTGGGGAGAGAAAAGCCTGGGGGAGAGGCATAGAGTAAGTGGCATTAAGCATAATTCATGTTAATGGGGCAGATACTTCCTGTGTTTAAAAAACGGGGTCTCCAAAGAGCCCCGCGGCTGACAACGTTCTCCACATCAGCCTCTCCACCAAGGTCAAACGCTGGGGCTGATGGCCACCTCTGGGAAGCATGACTAGCAAATTCTGGGGGTTGTTCCATCAGGGAAAGTCTTGTACCAAGACACAGGTTTGCTTTTTTTTTTTTTTTTTGAAGACACTGTCCAGCTTTCCCAGGAGCTGATCCTCTGCCCCCAAACAGCTCCCTCAGCCAGTTGGGACCAATTGGCCCCACTTGGGTCCCCACTTCATGGAAAGTGGCCCAGTATGTGACTTGAAACACCAGCAAGCAGGGGCCTCCCTGCCCTGAGCACCCTGTTGATGCTTGACTTGCTGGCACTCATTTCTTTTCCATTATCTCCCCTGTTTCCCAACACCAGACCCCCTCTGGTCATAGCCCCTTGTCTGTGCTTTGTTGTTTCTATACCCACTACTGTTTTTTTGATGGCCACTTTCCATTTTCTCTGCTTCTGGTAACAGCTACACACCTCCATGTGGGGAGACACCCCTCCCTGCTCTCAGCCCTGGGTCCCACTGGGGTTGATGACACACCCGCCTCTAACCCCACACACATGCCCAGGCACCTTGGGGCGTGGGGCACATGCCCTAAGCCTGGCCAAAGGATAATGACAGATTTGATGAAGACAAAAGATCAGTGGAGGTTTTAGACTTCAGGTCCTTCCTTTTTAAAAAGTTAGCTTTTATTTTATTTTCTTTTTAAAGATTTTATTTATTTGAGAGAGAGAGCATAAGCAGGGGAGCTGCAGAGGGAGAGGGAGAAGCAGACTCCCCGCTGATCAGGGAGCCCGACGCAGGACTTGATCCCAGAGTCCTGGGATCATGACCTGAGCTGAAGGCAGACGCTTAACTGATGGAGCCACCCAGCTGCCCCAAAAGTTAGCTTTTAAAATAATTAATAGATTCACATGGTTCCAAAAAAAGTAACATTTAAGAAGCTATATAGTAATAAAAAACTATGAGTCTATATGTCAAAAAATGAATACACTGAAAATGTGAGACATTTACATAGTCTCAGATGATGTCCCCACAAAATATTCATTACAAAGAGATAAAGAGTAAGTTTACAGTGGGGAATCCTGGCAGACACCACCTTGATGAAGCGATTCAAGTTAACGATAACATCAGTAATAGGACAAACGAAAATCATGTTCCACCCGGTACAAGAAGGCAATGATGAGAAGATCACATTACTTCTGTGATAGTCCTGCCCAAGATTCAGAACCCAAATCTACTTGTGAGGAACATCAGATGCACCCGCATCTGTAGACTTTGTGTAGGATAACTGGCCTGTAATCTTTGTGACCGTGAGGGCTGAGAAGACATAAGTGGACTGCTCCAGACTGAAGGAGACTAAAGACACATGACAACTAAAAGCCACACGGGATTAGGAACTGGATTCTTTCATTTTTAGGAAGGACACTGTTGGGTTAAATGTGGAAATGTGAATGGTAGAAACGTATGTAATGTTAATTTCCTGATTGTGTTGATGGTCAGAGAAGGTCCTAGTTGTAGGGAATCCACACTGAAGTATCTGGGGATGATGAGGCATCTTATCCACAACATACTCTCAAAAAGAATTTTTTTTTTACCCTACTTGCAGCTTTGAGATTGAGACTGTTGCAAAATCAAAACCTTTGAAATTACCTAGTAAAAATTTTGCCTCTGATCCCTGACCCCCTCCCCTTCCCTAACAATAGGTCACCATATATCCTGGTGTATTCTTTAGAGATTCTCTTTCTCCTGGACATTTAAGAATGAAGAAGCCAATGCCCACAACTTAAGAGGCACTGCTCACTACCAGGGTCTGAACTGCAATCTGCTAGAGATCTTAAAGCTTGGCCAGAGCTCAAGACCCAGTTCTGGGCACCTTGTCCCTCAACCCCGTGGCCCTTGGGGATTTCCAGTGTGGAGTGGGGAGCACTCAGCTCACAGCTGACCCTATCCAGGTCACACTGTACTCTTCCTCAGTCCTCTTTCTCTCTTCCGTCATCAAAAGTCACACAGCTTTGTGGAAATAAAAGGGATTCCTGCTCAAAGAGCTCATCTGCCCAAGGCCACCAGCCCATGGGAAACATATAATACGGGAGAACCTCCCTTGGGGACATGGAGGGACATTTAGATTTTTTTTGAGAGTGATATTTCAAAAAGTTTGTATTGTATCCAACCATCAATTGTATCCAAACTTTGATGAATGTTAAGTTACCGCAAACAAACAGAATCGCCAACGAAGACGTTAAGTGATGATAGAGACAAGGAAGGACACGGGGCTGGGAGAGAAAGAGGTTGAGAGACTATTTCCCACACATGCGCAGGCGGGTGGCCCTGTCGGGCTCTCCTGACAATCCTGGCTTCCAGTTAGTTCTTCGTGCCCAACCTGGGGTGTGGGAAGAGGGGATTTCTCAGAGGCCTTTCCCACAGCCGAGCTTTCTCCACAACTCATCTGTGGTAATTCCTCATCGACGCTCAGTTCAAGAGCTGGATGACTGTTCCTCAGGAAGGAATTCCTTGTGTGCATCATCTCTCCCATCATGACATAATTTATGTTTTTATTTTATTATTATTTTTTTAGAGGGGGGAGGGGCAGGAGGAGGGAGAGAATCTCAAGCAGGCTCCACGCCCAGCGTGGA
This sequence comes from Halichoerus grypus, assembly GCF_964656455.1. Taxonomy (NCBI): domain Eukaryota; kingdom Metazoa; phylum Chordata; class Mammalia; order Carnivora; family Phocidae; genus Halichoerus; species Halichoerus grypus. Next base: position 153,025,306 of record NC_135713.1, read on the forward strand.
GCCTGACGCGGGGCTCGATCCCACGACCCTGAGATCATGACCTGAGCCGAAACCAAGAGTCAGACGCTTAACTGACTGAGCCACCCAGATGCCCCAACAGGTCATTCTTTTTTTTTTTTTTTTTTAAAGATTTTATTTATTTATTTGAGAGAGAGAATGAGAGAGAGAGAGAGAGCATGAGAGGGGGAGGGTCAGAGGGAGAAGCAGACTCCCTGCCGAGCAGGGAGCCCGATGCGGGACTCGATCCCGGGACTCCAGGATCATGACCTGAGCCGAAGGCAGTCGCTTAACCAACTGAGCCACCCAGGCGCCCCCAACAGGTCATTCTTAATAATAAGATAACCCAATTTTAAAAATGAGCAAGAGATTTATTTTTTTATTTTTTAAAGATTTTATTTATTTAATTGACAAAGAAAGAGAGCACAAGCAGGGGGAGCGGCAGGCAGAGGCAGAGAGAGAAGCAGGCTCCCTGCTGAGCAGGGGGAGCCCGATGTGGGACTCGATCCCAGGATCCTGGGATCATGACCTGAGCCGAAGGCAGACGCTTAACCAACTGAGCCACCCAGGCGCCCAAAAATGAGCAAGAGATTTAAATAGACACTTCCCTGAAGAAGATATGTGGATGGCAAATGAGCACAAGAAAGGATGCTCAACATGATTAGACATTAGGAAAACACACATTTAAGCAACAATGACATGTTCCATCAGAATGGCTGTAATAAAAATTTGATGATACCAAGTGCTGACAAGGACGTGAAGGAACTGGAACCCTCAGCCATTGCTGAGGGAATCGAAATGACATGGCCACTTGAGAAAGCAGTTTGGCAGATTCTTCAACATCTTAACATAAACTCACCAAAAGATTCAACAATTCTACTCTCAGGTATACACCCAAGAGAAATAAAAGCATGTGTTCATGCCAAGACTTGTACCAGAAGTTAATAGCAATGGTTTTCATAACAGCCAAAACCTGGAAACAACCCAAACGTTCATCAGCTGATGAACGGATAAACAAAATGTGGTATGTCCACACCATGGAAAACTACTCATTAATAGTATGAACACAACGTCAGTGTGAAGTACTGATGTGTTCTACGACATGGAGGGCCCGCAGAAATACTATGCCAACTAAAAGAAGCCACACTATACAGGATTACATAGAATATGATTACATTGATATGAAATTTCTAGAAAAGACAAAACTATAGAGCCAGAAAGTAGATCAGTTGTTGCCTGGGGCTAGCAGTGGGAGCAAGGACTGACTATAAATAGGCACAAAATAAATCTTGGGGGTGATGGAAAAAATTCTAAGACTGGACTCTGGTGACGGTTGTACAACTGCATAAATTTTACTAAAACTTGTCTGACTGTACCTTTAAATTGGGTGAATTCTATGGTATGTAAATTATGCCTTAATAAAGCTATTTGTTTATTTTTAAAGATTTTATCCATTTATTTTATTTTTTTAAAAGATTTTATTTATTTATTTGACAGAGAGAGACTCAGAGAGAGAGGGAACACAAGCAGGGGGAGTGGGAGAGGGAGAAGCAGGCTTCCTGCAGAGTAGAGAGCCTGATGCGGGGCTCGATCCCAGGACCCTGGGATCATGACCTGAGCCGAAGGCAGACGTTTAACGACTGAGCCACCCAGGAGCCCCTATCCATTTATTTTAGAGAGAGAGACAGCATGAGAGGGAGAAGGAGAGAGAGAGAGAGAATCTCAAGCAGAGGCCATGCTGAGCACAGAGCAGTCCGACGTGAGGCTCGATCCCAGGACGCCGAGATCATAACCTGAGCTGAAACCAAGAGTCAGATGCTTAACTGACTGCACCACTCAGGCGCCCCTTAATAAAGCTATTGAAAAAGAGAAAAGTCATTCATTTGGGGGGCAAGGTTAAAGATAGAAGACTATTTAGAAATCTCAGAGTACCTTCTCTAGTATTTTGTTCCTCAGACTCTAATCTCCAGAAGTCAATCTCCCTTAAAAATAAACACAAAACCACCTCTCCATAGAAAAGTCCAGAGTACTAGCACATCCTTACACAGTCTGATTCAGCAGACACAGAGTGTGGCACGAGGAAACCACCACAATTAGCAAATGCATTCAGGTTGTGTGGACTGCTCAGTTTGTTTAAGAAGAATGGATGGGTACCGGCTTTATACTTGAGTGACAAAGGGTCAACTCTAGTGTGTTTTGCCAAGACAGACAATGACAAAAAGCAGCTGGCCTCAAAGAGAAATTGCAAGCTCCCTCTTTAGTAACAGAAAAGTTGTTTCTAATTTTTAAATTGCAATCCCCACTGCCACCCCCTCAAAGTTTCTAAATTCATAGAGTCCTCCATCCCTCCTTACTTTGGTACTCCTCACCCCATCTAACAGAGGGAAGGTGATGGCCAAGCATATGTCAAGGACCAAGCTGCAGGTCCCTGCCCCCCCCGCCACCATGTTCTTCTCTTCCTATTCCCAGCTCCATCCCACACCATGAAGAGCCTCATGGGCACAGATGTGGATGCCCCCACCCTCACACCAAAGCTCCACCTTATTACACTGCCATCTCCCACAAACAGCCTTACCTTGGCCATCCCTCCGGCCTTGGGGCGCACACCACTCTGTGGCGAGATCCACCCTCGAGAGCACGGAACCAGGGAAGAAGCTGGCGTAGACCCTGGAAATGGACTTGGGGCCATCTGGGCAGGTACTTTTGGACTCCTGGTACCGAAAGTGTGGTCTAATAGGAAGGAGGAAGACAGGACAAGTCTTCTTGGCTGAGAGGAATCTTTATCCTTTGGGAGCAGGGCTGGAAGTGGTCAGGGTGGGAGGCTCTGATGCTGTGGCCTGAGGCCAGTACTGATTGTCTTGATAGATTGTATGAATAGACTTCCTGATACTCATCCATCCTGGTGATTCTGGAATGAACCCTGCTTAGTCATGGTTTTTCATATACTGCTGGATTCCATTTGTTAATGTTCTATGTAGGAATTTTCCATCCGTATTCGTAAGTGACATTGATCTCTAGTCTTCTTTATTTGTGCTAACATTGTTGGGTTTTGATACCAGGGTTATGCTAGCTTTGTTAATTGAATTGGGAAGATTTCCATCTTTTTCTATGTTCTGTAAGTTTTTTTGTTCCTTCTAATATGCTAGGCATTTATAAAAACATTCCCACTGTAAAAAATTCAAACCATACAGAAAAAGCAAAAAAATTCTCCTTGGCTCTCCCTTTAGATCCTAAGCCCCTGCCGAGAAGTGACCACATTATCCATTTGCTGTGTGTTCTTTTCATTTCCATACATACGTGTACCTATATATAACGTGGTACCTTTTTTTTTTTTCACATAAATGGGATTAAGTTCTACATCCTGAATTGCAAATTTTTATGTTTTATGTTTTTTTTTGTTTTTACTTAACAACTTTACATCTTGGAGAACTCACCATCATGTCAGTACATATAAACCTATTTCATCCTTTTAAAATTCTCTGTAATAGTTTATAGTATGGGCATATTTTAAAAAATTTTTAAAAAAGATTTTATTTATTTATTTGAGAGGGTGAGAGAGAGACAGAGCATGAGAGGGGGGAGGGTCAGAGGGAGAAGCAGACTCCCCGCTCAGCAGGGAGCCCAATGCGGGACTCGATCCCAGGACCCTGGGATCATGACCTGAGCTGAAGGCAGACGCTTAACTGACTGAGCCACCCAAACGCCCCCGTATGGGCATATTTAAAACTATTTCCCATTTAAACGACACTTAAGTGAGTTAGAACTACTTCCATGAGTAATACCTCAGACAATTCACTTCCTCTCTGGCCAACATCTGCTATGAACACACTTAACTTTTTGCTCAATTTAGGAGTGAAAAAATTGCATCTTATTGCTGTTCTAATTTGCACTCCTTCCTACAGCCGATCACGTGTTTATTTGCTGGCCACGTGGAAATCCTTATCTGTGAATTATTTGTTCCCATTTTTCTCCCATTTCCCACTTAGTTGCTCATTCTTTTCTTATTGGTTTGTTGGAGATCTTTCTTTATTTTGGAAAAAATTGTGGCCAATATTTTCTCCTAACCTGTTGCCTTTGCCTTAATTTTGTTTTGAGTCCCCATTAAATCCATTATATTTTAATGAGTCAAACTTGTGAGTTTTTCCTTTATGCTTTTTTCCCCCCAATTTGAATCTTGTCTACTATCAGACTCACCTCTGTGAATAATGAGAAATTTTCATACTCAGTCATCAAGACTACCCTTCCAAGGTGCTATTCTTTAAATACTTATTGGACTTTTATTTAAGAGGACAGAAAGAAGCTACTTTTCTTTTCTTTTCATTATAGTGGAATACGGCTTTCTTTACATACCACGTAAGGGATTTATCCTATGTGCCGAATGTCACAGAGCATCGCTTATTAGCATTATCTGTCCGTTAATTTTCTCTCTCTCTCTTTTTTTAAAGATTTTATTTATTTATTTGACAGAGAGAGAGACACAGAGAGAGAGGGAACACAAGCAGGGGGAGTGGAGAGGGAGAAGCAGGCTCCTCGCTGAGCAGGGAGCCCGATGCAGGGCTCGATCCCAGGACCCTGGGATCATGATCTGAGCCGAAGGCAGACGCTTAACGACTGAGCCACCCAGGCACCCCACCATTAGTTTTCTCTTGCTCACAAATAGACTCACAAAGGATGAACATGACCTACAGGATTAAGTGAAAGCCAGCTTCAAGGCAGGGGGCTCAGGATTCTGAGGAAGATGGGCGCCCACAGGACCCATGGAAGCACAGACTCCCAATGTGGGCGGACATTCTGACTCCCCACTCTTCCTTATTCCCACCATAACCTGGTGTCTCCCAATTATGTTTGCTTGGGGGACAGGGCACTAAAACATGGGTTAGGTCTTGGACTTAAAGTCTATTGCTTTATTACAGTCCAAGTTTGGGTTCCCTGGTCTAAAGTTTAAACCAGCAAGTTGAACATCTTTTATTTCTCTCTCGACAATGCCATCCCAATCTAAGTTAGCGCTAGGTGCTCAGTAGCTATCTGGCAGCAATCCTCCTCCCCCTTCCTTCCCATCCCCTCTCCCTCCTCCTTCCCCTCCTCTCTTTCTTCCTTGGGGATAAAGAGCAGCCCTTTTGAGAAAAGTCAGTGGTTCTCAACTAGGCGATGCACCGCAGAATCAACTGAGCAGCTTAAAAAAAAAAAAAGAAGCTCCTGGGCTCTACCCTACATTTGCTGAATCAGAACCACCAGGGGCAAAGGCATGAATTCTGGAATGTTGAACTTCTCCCCAGGTGACACTGCTGTGTAGCCAGGGTTGAGAATACCCAGGTCTTGAATTTGAACTTATGATATTATCCTGAAGAGCAGTTAAACTACCCAACGGGGATACAGTCAGCCAATGTGACAAATTCTATAGGACAGATGACCCAGTTTCTTCAGCAGCAAAATGACATGAAAACCAGAGCAGAAGAGCGGGAAGTGGGGTAAGTGAAAAGACTTGAAACATGTCACTCTGATGCTGTGTGCAGACCTTGTTTGGATCCCGATTCTAACAAACCCCAAATAGGCATTTTTTGAGATGACTAGAGGAAACAGAGCACAGATTATTTCATATTAAGGAATTATTGTTAGTTTTGTTGGATGTGATATTGGTACGACGGTTGTGTTAAAACAAAAGTCCTTATCTGCTAGAGATAAATACTGACGTATTTATGGATGAAATCATACATCTGAAATTTCCTTTAAATATTCCAGGAAGGAAAAAAAAAACAAAGCACGTGTGGAGGGAATGACGGAGGCAAGAGTCCCAGAGTGTTGCTAACTATTGAAACGGAATGGCAAGTACCAGGTGTTTCTCTGTACTGCTTTCTCAACTTTTGTATAGGTTTGAAAATTTCAATAATGAAAATGTTTTATTTTTTTTCTTATTATTTTTTTCAGTTCTACTTATTTAAATAATCTCTACACCCCACATGGGGCTTGAACTCACAGCCGTGAGATCAAGAGTCTCATGTTCCTCTAACTGAGCCAGAGAGGAGCCCCGTGGGAACATTTTAAAAGGACAATTGGGGGGGTGGGGGGGCACCTGGGTGGCTCAGTCGGATAAGCATCTGCCTTTGGCTCAGGTCATGATCCCAGGGTCCTGGGATGGAGCCCCGAGTCAGGCTCCCTGCTCAGCGGGGAGTCTGCTTCTCCCTCTCCCTTGCCCGCCCCCCATGTGCTCTCTCCCTCAAATAAATAAATAAAATCTTTTAAAAAAAATGGATGATCAAATCCACGAGGATCTGGAGACTGGAGCTGCTCCCACGTCTGGTATTCCTGACCCTGCCTCACCTGGGCCTCGCCAACGACCCCCTTCTCTGGGTGAACCCAGTTCCAGAAGCTTTATAGGAGTTCTTCCCGAGGTTCCCTTACCTGTTTCTACCTCCTCGGAGGGAAGTAGGCAACTAAGTCCAGGGGGGCGCTTTGTGGCTGACATTTCCCATCCTCCGTAATGTCCTGAGACCCTCATCCACCCCGGAGCCAGAAGCCTCACAGTCAGAACCATGGCGAGCACTGCCCCTTTGACCTTCAGACCTGACCTTCAGACCTAGCCTATGGCATCCCCAGTGCTGCCTCCATGGCCCCACCATGAGCTCCTTCGGTGGCGCTGCAGAATGCGCTGGAATGGAACAACAGGGATGTGAGTTCCAAGGGTGGCTACAGAGCTGAGCCACAGATCCCTCGGAGGGGAAGGAGGAGTGTGGCCAGCAAATCAAGCCGGTGAAGCAAAAACGCAAAGTTGCCTTATGCTGGAATCACCACGGGGGAGAAGGACAAGAACCGTGGGAGTCTAGCCTTTGTGAACAGGGAACCAGGGGGGACCTACAAACTGGTTTCTCTGTACCTTGCCTTGTAGGGATATTGTTTTTCAAACTCGGGTTTCTTGATTTTTAACTTGCACGTCCTATGTGTGTATGCTTCCTAGAAATGATGAGAGGCAAGGGTGCGGGTTCTGCAGCAGACTGTTCGAACACCCCAACACAGGTCCCGCTGGGGCTGCTTGCCCCCCTTGCAAGCAGAGTACATCAGAGGCAATTGTCCGCCTCTTGGACTCCCATCTCTCACGTCCAAGTCCATTAGGTCAACACATCAGACTCATGTGAAACCCTTCCCCTAGGCTCCCTCACCTGGCTGCTTGCCTTTTCCTGGACTTGCTCATTCCAGTGACTACATCCCAGCCTGCTGCGCCTACACCCACTCCCTCAGGACACTAACCTCACCGCCAAACCCTCTTCCAAGCTCAGATTCCTCTTCCTTCTGATCTTGCTCAAAAGCAGGTAGAAAGAAGAGTGGCAGGATGCAGGGAGGCTGAACCTACACACTCTCGACTTTCTGGGTTGGCAACAGGCCCCCTGTGCGCTCGGCCATCCTCCTTTGGTTTGGTTTGGTTTGTTTTTTTTCTTTTCTTTCTGCTGGGCAGAGAGGGGTCACAGTCCTCTCTCAGCTGGCTGATGTCACCTCATCTTTGGGCCAACCACTGTTTTGTGCGCTTATTACGTGGAGAAGCAAGCTTGAAACCCATTTGTTCGGCAGCCCCATGGCGCAGGGCAAGGGGAGACACCAGGCCGCTTGTGCCAAAATCAAGGAGAAAGCCAACGGCATTTCTCTGCGTGACCTCAAGCATCCTCCCAGAGCTGGTCTTGCCTGGGTTAGCCTTGACATCCCCGAAAAGACAACCGGCAGTAAGTATGGTGTATACACACCAGTGGTTGGCGATTAGGCATGTAAGCTCTTGAATTATTCCTGTTCCTGCATGTAGGTGGTGTTGGTAGGAACTTGGCCAAGTGATTTAGCTTCTCTCAGCCTCAGTTCTCTCATCTTTCAAGTGGGCAGATTAGTAGAACATGACATGACGTGTCTTCAGCACCCAGCATCGTGTGGGTGCATAGTAAGCATTACCACTATGTAAATCATCTCACCGGTCTTCAGAAAACTTCTCTAGCTCCAGATTCTGTGGTTGAAGAGACTGGGGTTTTAAGAAATTAGGAGCATTGGGTATGGGGCTCTGGTAATTCAGAGCAGAGATGAGTGAGAATCCTGACTCCCAGACCAGGGCTCCTCCTTCCTGGCTTTGCTTGGGGGACCGGAGGCTGGTCCAGGCAGGGGGATCAGGAGCTGGTGGCTTGAGTCAGATGCCCCAGGAAGAGCCAGCTTATTTTGTAGCCACGCACACATCAGATCACCCAGGAAGCTTATGGGAATAGATATAGATCACATCACAGGCCTGAGACCTACCCCAGACCATTACGTCGGAAGACGCTAGACCTGGACACCAGCAGTTTATAACCCTTGCCTTGGATTTCTCACATCAGCAGGACTGAGCACCCCCTGTGCACCCGAGACTCAGGGCATGCAGTCCTGGAAGAACCAGTCTTTATTATTTGGAGCGAATTAGAAGACAGGGGGCACCAAAGCCACCCTTTACCCTGGGTGTACTCTGAGACTGGCCTCTGGACACCGCGCAAGGGGCTGGCTGTCTTCCTAACCCTTCACATTGGAGGGTCAGCTGCTCCCATGAACACCCTCAAACTTGTGCCCACCACTCAAGGGCTGGTCTAACCTTGGTCCATCTGTCTTCACTTTAGGCTTGTGCCATCACCCTGGCAGGTAAACATGTCACCTGTGACCTGAGTCTGGGGCTCTGGAGGAGATCCGGGCTTGCGGTGTGAACCTCAGAAATCCTGCCGCCTGGGCCTGGAAGGAGACAGTGAAGTCCCCGTGGTGGCTTTGGGGGATCCCCGATATTTATTTGGGTCTCTTGGAATCCCAGGGGTTGGCTTTCTGTGCTGCCCTTGGAGCTACCTGATTCCGGTGCTTGGGAGGGCTGGGGCCTCACCTGCTTGGGAGGATGAGCCTCCAACCTCTGGCCAGGACAGGTTCTGGGGGCTGGGGCATCGTGTCCGCCGTGGCTCCCCACTTTGAATCCTGCCCAGCCTCAGGCTCATCGGCACCTGGCCAGCCTCACCTGGGCTGGAGGGGTACAGGGAAGAAGGGGATTCTGGCCAGGGCACAGATGAGGAGAGCCAGCGGAGGTGGCCCTCTGGGGTGGCGGGATGGGAAAGATTTCAGGGGGCTCTGAGGGAAGAAGGGGAGAGAAGGTGGGAGGGGGGAGGGTCATGGGATCAAGGAAGGGAAATGGCCAGCCGCTCTCTTCCCCCACATTCCTCCCGGAATTTTTTTCGTTCCCTTGGTTATAGAAGAATAGCAATTAGCAAATTCAGTAGAAAGCGCCAGAAATGGAGATTGTTTGCGCATTTGGGGGCCAACATGCGTTAGTGAAGGAATGTGACCAGAACTATATATAACCCCTCTCTTGGCCCACCCACCTGTCCGGCGGAGTGAGCGATGGTCTGTTTGTTCTGGGCTGGTATGTAGCTCATTTCACTCTGGGAGCCCACCATCTGGGCCCGAGCCTCGCAGCCAGTAGCTCTCGGTGACCATATATGGCAAAATGATATATGTGATAAAAAGAAGCCAAATTCTCCAGTTGCGTCAGCCCCCAGAGCATGCAGCCTGCGGGGCTCGAAACCCCTCCCAGGCCGCCTCCCTGCCGCCCGCCCCCCACCCGGGCTCCGGAAACCCCAGGGGCTCAGCGATTGGCTGGGGATGCGGTGGGGGGCCCAGGGGGCGGGGCCTCCGTGCCTCGCCCCACTGGCTCAGGCCTGGACGGACTTGGCCGCCCGTGTTTGCGGGGGTGGGGTGGGGTGGGGTGGGGGGGTGGAGGATGCTTAGGGGAGGCTCCGAGCTGCTGCGGTGTGTTTGATCCTGGCCCTAAACCAGGAAGATTCGAAGTTGACTGATAAACCCACATTCTTTGCGGAAAACTGCCTAGTGTCATGCCAGCGCGTATGTGGGTAACGGGGCAAGGGGCACAGTCACCCCCAATTCCAAGGAGATCATGAACCCTCATTCCTCAGACAACTCTGCAATTCCCTTGATCTTAACCCACCGGGAGAAAGTTTAGGCTAGATTGTTTAGCTGGGGGAAAGAAAACAAAAATTTTTTTAACCTTCTCTAATTCTTTCTTCCCCTCTGTCCTGTTTGCAGCAACCAAACCTCACCGCTGGGCTCACCCCGGTGCCCTGAGTTCCCACTCTGCGCCAGGCGCTAGTGCTGGGTACTGGGGGAAGGTGACCAGCGCAGGGGAGGGCCTGGCCCTCCAGTAGCTCGCCCCGGGGCAGAGATGAGTCCTTGGCCATTGCTGTCGGGGACATACAGCCCAAACACGGGGGCCCGAGGAGGGTCCTGGGAGGAGGTGACACAGGATTACACTAGTTTGCCTAATAGTGGCTGGGGATTGGGAACAGAAACTCCAGGCTAAGAGAAAGAGCAAGAGCCGGGCGAGTCTGGGGGGATGTGGGCAGAGGCCAGAGCAAGGAGCCTTTCCCTTGAGGTGCTAAAGGGTCTGGAGCTCTGCCTACCTGCCCAGCCTCCTGTCGCATCTGAGCCCACGCCCCCCGAGCACAGGCACATACCCACACCCCAGTTCCAGCACGCGCGCTCACAACCCAGGAATGTGCGCAGAGACGCATGCTCATGCCCACCCGTTGGCCCGTCACATAAGCAATGAAATGTAGCAGAAGGGAAGAAGGGGACAATGAAGTACAAGTGAGAACCAGGGAGAGAAGGCAGGCCTGGGGAAGGAACAAGGCCAGGAAGCCGGGCGCGTGGGCGGCCGAGCGGAGGTTCTTGGAAGGGGACAGACATTCTAGCAAGGTCCTCCGGGCTCCACTTGGGGAAGGCACAGACGGGAATGGAGACAGCTGGTCAGCAGAGGTGGGGGGGGGTCGCTGAGGAGAGACTATAGTAGCCCAGCCTCCCGCCACTGACCGGCTCAGCTCAGGATGTGTGTGTCTGTGTGTGGGCAGGCGTGGGGGTAGGGTCAACACTCACTTTCTGACAGCCTCCACTCCTGGCCCCTCCTATAGCTTCCCTTCTCTGAGCTACTGCAGGAGGTCCCTAAGAAGCTGCTCTGTGTGGCCCCGCAGGAAAATAGGGTCTGGGGGCTCTGCCTGGCTTTCTGCCCTCCAGGGTGCATACACTGGACCAGATGCGTCCCTGGACATCCTAGAAGGCATGAGAGCCTGTCCTGAGGGGTGAATGTCATCACTGATCATGCCTTCAGAGACCCGTGTCCCCTGAGCATTTGGAGAGGAGGATAAGATTTTAGGGTATGGTTCAATTGTCGCTTCCTGCAGGAAGCCCTCCTTGGCTTCCCGGGGCTAGGCCCAGCCCCCTCCTCTGTGCTCATTCAGATATCACAGCGCAGTTGGATATGCCCAGCGGGAACAAGGGGCAAAGCTCAGGGTCTCTGATGACCCAGACTGGAAGTCACACATCATCACCTCCGCTGTATTCTGTTGGCCTCAACGGGTAACCCTGATAGGATATGGGAGGGGACTACACAAGGGCATGATTACCAGGAAGTGAGGATCTTTAAAGGCCATCTTAGAGGCTGGTTACCATAGTCACCCAGTCTGGGGTAATTTGTTATGCAGCCATGGATAAGGAAGCCAAGCGGTGGATGCCCTCGCAAGGGGACTTGGGCCCAGGGTGACAGGCAGATAAGGTTGGGTGGGACTAAACTCTGGGTCTCTATATTAGACAGGATTCTTCCCATTGCCAGAGGAAAAAAAAAAATTCACTTTGCGGTGAAGTAGAGAAGGAAATTTGTTGGCTTCCATAACAGAAAAGCCCAGAGAAATAGTACTGATTTCAGGAGTAGCCAAAACCAAGATTTTATGAGAAAGCACACAATGAATTGCCAGATGGTGGGCATGGGCAGGTCAGAGGGGTTTGGAGGAGGAAGAGTCAGTCCGAGAGAGAATGATGGGTCTTGGAGGTTCACTGCGCTATTCTGTCCATTTCTGCATATGTGTGTGTTCAAATGTCTACAAAAAAAGTGAAAAACAGCCACAAAAAATCAGAATGGGGATGCCTCCTACGAGGGTATCACTTTGTGGGTCTTTGCACGCGCACGTTCAACCACCCTCACGTGCACATCACAACACTCTCCAAGCACAGAGTGATTCTCCGCATCAAGTTGCCCCAGAGACATAACAGGACACACTCCCTCCTTCTCCAAAGTCTCCAAGACTTTCCTGATGACTAACCTCTGCGATGGCTCTCTTCCTGTTACGGGAAGTCCATTTCCCTCTGACCCCCCATATCTGTTGCATCTATTTGCTGCTATCCAATAATCGGTTCAGATCGAGGGCACCGGCCTTGCCGAAGAGATTGGGCCACTCGGCTTCTTTGGATGCAGGGATCGATTCTGAGGACAAGGATGGCGTCTGTCATACTGACTGCACTATGTGCAGTGCTCAGGACCAGGCTTGGTACACAGCAGATGCTCCATAAATATTTGTTGAACGAATGAAATAATTTCAAGAAAAATGGAGTTGGAAGGACACAGAAGGTCCAGAACTAGAACTGGAAGGCAGAACAGAAGCAACCCCAGGGACCACCAAGGCGGTGTTGCAGACTTTCTCCCTCCCACCGCTGCTCACTATATATTCCCTCCAACCTACAGCCTCTCCCCAGCTTCCTCTGCGGCATCCTCCACTGCCGATTCTCAAGCCCCGCCTTCCAGGAACCCCATAACTTCCCTGACCCCCTTCTCTAGTTGTCCACATCCTCATCTTACACGACCCCTCAATCACGTTGGATGTAGTTGACCCATCTGTTCATGAACTCATCTGGTCCCTCTCCCACCCCTCCATCTCAGCCTCTTTCATGGGCTCATCCCCTCTCTCAGGCTGGTGGCATTTCTCAAGGCCAGGCCCCAAGGCCCCCGTGTTATCCACTCTGTCCTCTCTCCCTGGGCAGCTCATTCACATTAGGTATTTATGATTCCTGGGATGGTCACCGTCCCTTCTCCTCCCCTGCTGAGAACATGTTAGGACTTCTCCATCTCCTTGGGACATGGTCATGAACATGAGCACAAGTGAAGTATGACATTTCTGGGCAGAAGGTTTAAGGATCAGTCTGCAGGGACACCTGGGTGGCTTGGCCCATTGGGTGTCAGACTCTTGATTTCGGCTCAGGTCATGATCTTGGGGTTATGAGATCAAGCCCCACATTGGGCTCCGCGCTGGGTGTGGAGCCTGCTTAAGATTCTCTCTTCCTCTCCCTCTGCCTCTCCCCACCCCAACTGCTCGCATGCTCTCTCTCTCCAAAAAAAAAAGAATCAATATGCAATTTACCATTTCTCTGTCTTAATCCTAGTGAAAGCATGTGTCAAGATGGATGTTTCAACAGCCTGGTCCCTGAGTGTCTATGACAAGCAAAGCCTTCCTGATGACCTATTTCAGATATATGGGAGAGTAAGAAATAAATCTTATTGAATTGAGATATGGAGATCTGGATTCTATCCACCCAACCATCTGTCCACCCATCCGTCCATCTATCTACTTATAATGTCTTCATTAAGTTTTGGTGTCAGGGTGTTGCTGGCCTCATAAAATGAATTGGAACATGTCCCCTCCTGTTCTATTTTTTTCTGATAGTTAGTGTAATTTTAGTGTTATTTCTTCCTTAAATATTTGATAGAACTCACCAGTAAAACTATCTGGGCTTAGAGGTGTTTGTTTGTTTGGTTTGGTTTGGTTTTGTGGGAAAGGTTTTGACAATGAATTCCATTTCTTTAACAGATAAAATTATCTGGATTTTCAATTTCATCTTGTATCAATTTTGGTAAGTTGTAAATGGTTAAGCAATTTGTCCCCTTATCTATGTTGTCAAATTTATTGGCATGAGGTTGTTCACAATGCTTTCTTATTGTTCTGTTGTCTCATTTTTATTATAGGCTCTGTGATGATATCTTCTCTTCTATTTCTTATATTCATAATTTATTCTCCCTCTCTGTCCTTAATCAATCTGGTTAGGAATTTACCAATTTTCTTGATATTTTCAGTTACTCAACTTTTGGCTTTGTTACTTTTCTGTTATCTGTTTTCTGCGTCACAAATATTTGCTCTTATCATTATGTCCTTTCTTCCTTCTACTGACTGTGAGTTGACTTTGCTCTTCTTCCTCTAGCTTGAAATGGAATCTCAGACCATTGATTTTATATCTTTCATCTTTTCTACTAAAACTAAATACTTTCCCTTAAGCACTCCTTGAGCTGTATACTACAAATTTTGATGGATTATATTTTCATTTATCATTCAGCTCAAAATATTTATTTCCTAATTTTCCTTGTCTTAAAAACAAGAGGCTCCAAATGGAGCCACTTATGCTAAGCCCAACGTCACCAAACCGAGATTTTATTTAATTACAGTCTTGGTTCTCTCAGAAATGGAATCTTGAACCAGTCAACAATCACCTGATCGACACTAGTTGGGTCATCTGCCTGGTAGACCCCAGCCATTCATTAAGGGAACTTCCTTTCTTCTGCTCTCCTCTGTGTATAAAAGTCTTTCCTCAGAGCTCTTTTCTATCTGCGAAATGGGATGCTGCCCGATTCATGAACTGTTGACTAAAGCCAATACAGTCTTTCAAATGTAGTCGGTTGAATTGTGTTTTTCAACAAGAAGCAGGTGCCCAGATGATGTGAAGGGGGCAGGGTGAAGGTGGGGAGCCTGTGAAAGGAGAGAGGAAGGACGAGCTTCGGACCACACTGCAGCCTCGAGAGTGTCCCCACCAGCAGGGTGGGCCAGCCGCAGAGTCCCCACTATGCTCGGTCATTGACTAGGAGCTATCTGGGGAGGGAGTAACCTTGGTGTGAACACTGGGGTTGATCTGAAGGTGTGGCAGTTGGGGGCTCTCAGCCAACTGCGTTCTTTGCAAGAGGGCCTCTTGAAGGGACAGGTGACTAGTCCCCCTCCATGGACACATGCCTTCCTAAACTGGATCACGATCCTTTTTTTTTTTAATTTAATTTAAATTCAATTAATTAACATAGAGTGTAACATTAGTTTCAGAGGTAGAGTTCAGTGATTCATCAGTTAGATATAACACCCAGTGCTCAGTACATCAAGTGTCTTCCTTCATGCCCATCACCCAGTTACCCCATCCCCCTACTCCCCTCCCCCTCCCCTCTAGCAACCCTCAGTGTGTTTCCTACAGTTTTTTTTTCCTCAGATTTTATTTATTTATCCGAGAGAGAGAGAGAGAGAGATCATAAACAGAGGGGGGAGGGGTAGAGGGAGAAGCAGGCTCCCCGCTGAGCAGGGAGCCCCATGAGGGACTCGATCCCACGACCCCGGGATCATGACCTGAGCCAAAGGCAGATGCTTAACCAACTGAGCCACCCAGGCGCCCTGTTTCCTAGAGTTGAGAGTCTCTTATGGCTTGTCTCTGATGTTGTCTGATTTTACTTCCCCCCCTTCCCCTATGCTCCTGTTTTGTTCCTTAAACTCTACATATGAGTGAAATCATATGGTATTCGTCTTTCTCTGACTTAGATCGCTTAGCATAATACCCTCTAGTTCCATCCATGTCATTGCAGATGAAAGATTTCATCCTTTCTGATGGCTGAGTGATATTCCATTGCATATATGAACCACATCTTCTTTATCCATTCATATGTCGATGGACATCTGGGCTCTTTCCATAGTTTGGCAAGGATCACAGACCTTTGATACTGTCCTAGAATGATGTTCTTTCCCTTCAGGAAACTTACTTCTGTTGAAACTAAACCACTTGTGAGCATTATTTCTGTTTAAGGTTTGTCTCTCTTTGAGAACAAGGGCAATAGATTCGCTTGCCACTGTGTCTCCCATGCAGGGCCCTGTCTTCAATCAGTGCCTGGGAGGGAAACGGAAGCGTGAACAAGTGATGAATAATCCAGTCTCTCAGAATTCCCCAGGAGCAGGCTGGACACCTGGGGGCTATGTCGGCGAGGGCAGATGTGCAGTACAAATCTGCATGCACAGTGCATATTTCTAGAATGGACATCTCGGAACCTCCACGAGTCTCTGTGTATCTTCCTTGTAAAGGGGACCTCCACCTGACTGGCTCCAGAGACTGGTCCCAGTTGTGAAGAGCAGCATAGATGTCTGTGAGTCCCCATCTGCCAGAACCAGCCACAAGTCCTTACACCTGATTTTATATACACATACTGTGTCCCCTTACCATCCCCTCTCCTTCCCCCCAACCTGCCCTTTGTTCTGTTTTCTCTGAGATGGGTCAGCTGGGACAAAGGCAGCCTCTTGGGGCCAGTAACTCCTTTCTGGAACTTACTAACATGGGATGAAAATGTAGCCGAGTGTTAGGAATGTGGGCTCTAGATTCAGATCCCAACTCCTTCCCTTCCGAAGCAAGTCCTGGGCAAGTCGCTTAACCTCTCTGAGCCTCATTTTCTCATCTGTAAAATGGAAATAGCGAAATGGCAGAAACCAACGCTGTTTTGAAGGGTAAGCAGAATGTCTGTGGCTCTCTAGTCAGGGCACATCAGTGTTTTAAAGGCTCTGAGCAATCCTGTGGTAAAGAAATCCAGCTGCCCCCAAACTTATTGGACAACAGGTTGACGAAGGCCAAGACCACATGCGACCCTATGTTCCATGGAGAGCAATGCGGGAAACACCGCTCTAGAGGGGTTAGCTTTTATCTTTAGAATGCTGTGGACCTTCAGAACAATTGCAGATGAGATCCAGATGGCTTGGCCTCCTGCAGAATCATTCCGAGTTGAGTTTGGGGGGTTATGCCTCTGGGTTTCACGGAGGGATGCTGGAACTGAAACATGTCCCACGACCGTTGTTCTCAGAGTTGTGTGGACGACACTGTGTGACACTCCTCTCTTTAATACTAAAAGGACCATTTCTCTAGTAAAGATGGTCACGTTCATAGAGGCATGGATTGTTTTAAGTGGGCTGCACTGTGGGGTTAGAGGCCCACTCTGTCCACTCTTCATTTTAAACAGGGCAGATGGGCTCAGCTACAAAGTCAAGTGACTTGCCCAAAGACATGTGGAGGTGAGGTGTGGAGGTGAGGGCAGAGCCCAGAGCCCAGAGCCAGCTGACTGATGCGTATCACGTGGACGGAGCTGGGCTCTGAGGAAGATGGCGTCTCCTTGGCTCCAACGGGCCAAGTGAAACGGGCCAGGGGATTAGGAGGTCCCTTGGCTCCATCTCCCAACGTGGCCATGTGGAAGGTGACAGGAAGGGTTATGGCTGAAGGTCGGGGGGTTAATAGGCCTGAGTCCAGATGGCAAGCAGCTGGCTGAGGCACAAACCAAGGACGGCTTCCTCCCCTTTCTGGTGATTGCAGAGATGAGAAGACAGGGAAGGAACTTGCCACAGATGGGAGAGAGACCAGAGGAATTTGGAACGCGCCCAAGGGGCCCGGCTCTGGGGCCGGGAGGGCGAAACATTTTCTGCTCAGAGAGAACATTATTTACAAGGAGAACAGGGACCAGGTCCTTCCCCGGGGAGACTGGTGGGCTCTGGTTGCTGTTTCTTGGCCACGACCCATCATACCAATTCCTGTTTCTAAGGCAACTGGAGAACCAAATAGGAAGAACATGAATGGTGATAAGAGGTGGCTGCCACGGGCCAGGCCAAGCCAGACAAGTAGAGCTCAAAGATCAGAAGTTTTGAGGCCAGTTCTAAATTTAGAGTCCAATTTTGGAGGGAGCCAACATGAGCTCTCCCTGCACGAAGTGTGTCAGAAGAATAGAAGATACTGATTCCAGGGAGCGATTAGTACGGAGCGGGGTGGGGAGCCCCCTTCCAGCCAGAGATGCTAAGAATGAGATCAACCAGGCTCTTTCCTGGTTCTTTTTTTTTTTTTAAACTCTGTCTTTTCAAAGTAAGAGCTTTGAAAGAACTGCCTATCTCATCTTCCTGCCCTTCTCTCTTCCCTGCTGCTTTAAAAAATGTTTATTACTCGGAAAGACCCTCAGAGCAACTCCGGGTACGTGTGGACGCGGCAAAATGGAAGCCTCCATGTCCCGGTCCACACCCAGCCCCCATCCAACCCTGGCTGGCCCAGGCCCCACTCCCTGGGGAGAGAAGAGGGCCTGTCCCCCACCGGGGCGGGCTCTTTCTGTTGGTTCAAGCCTGGTCATGCTCTCACTGCACAGTGCACCGGACTAACACCCATACCAGGCTGATACCAACGTGCCCCGCAGAGAAGTCAACGGAGCCCCAACTTTCCTACTTCCCACCACGAACACTCCCACTGTGCCTGAATGGACTCGGGGTCCAAAGACCTGGACTCTGGGCGCCCCCACCCCCACTTACACTTTCATGCACTGGCCTCTTACCTTCCGCCTTTGCTCGTTGCTTTGCTGGGAGATCCTGGAGTGCTGCCCTCCCAGAGCCATGACTTCCTCACCTGTGAAATACCAGGTTGCCGGGTTAGGTCAGACCCACCCCGTGATGTTTCCTACCTTCGTACCCGCCCCTCTCCTCCCGTCCTATGCCGTACAGGTCAGATAGCATCACTCCCGCGGAGGGTCCGCATTTACTGGGCTGCCAATCTCCCAGTCTCCCGAGAGCGCAGTCCAGGACGAGTCACTCTCCTGCTCCAGACCTTTTCGTAGCTTCCCATGCCCACAGAGTCAAGTCCAGCTAGCCTAGCCTGGTGCTCAAGATCATCCACGGTCTGACCCCAACTTCTCTTTTTTCCCTCGTTCTTATCTACCAGCAAACGGAACAATGACACTCCAGATGTTCATGTCTCTGGGCCCTCATGCACATGCTTCATTGTATCTGAAATGTCCTTCTCCACATTTCTGTGCCCTGCCTACTGCCCACGGCCTCATTATTAGCAGTATGACCTTGAGCAAAGTGATCTGAACTCCGTGTCTGTGTAAGATCGCTTCCAAAGACGACTGGAGCAATTCCTTCCATCCTGCATGCCCTTTGCAGTGTGACTTTGATGCTCCTGGCTTGTTGACCTCCCTTCCCCTTGAACCTGGGCTGGCTCTGTGATAGTCACCGACCCATTGATGTTGTGTCACGTGCGGCTTCCGTGTCTACATTCTGGGAAGCCAGCCGGCCGCTGGGTAAAGAAGTCTGGGCTCCCCTGCCGAAGACAGAGGTCACATGAAGGACGGCTGAAGTGCCCCAGCTCACGGCCACCCTGAGGTCCCAGCCATGTGACAAAGCCATCGTGGTCCTCCAGCCTCAGCCTCAGCCTCAGCCGGACTAACCCTGTGGGGCAGAGATGAGCTGTCCCCACTGAGCTCTGCCTGAATTCCCCATACACCAAATAGCGGCATGATAGAGATGGGGATATTGATGGTTTCCTGCTTCACAGAGGGCTGGGAGGATTAAACCGGTCAGTCCAGGTTTAACACTAGAACAGTCAGCACGTCGTAAGCTCCCAGTAAATGTTAGCTTCCTGCAACCTGCAATTATCTTGCTTAGTTCTTTCTTGCTCACCTCTAAGCACCCCCCGGCGCATAGTAGGTGCCCAGTAAACACAGCTGAATAGCAAATGTCCCCTCCTTCAGGAAGCCTTCTCTGATCTCCTTCCACCAGAGGGAGATCACTCTCCCTCCCCATGCTCACTGCCTTTATCAATGCCCCTCCTGTGAGGTAGATCACATTCAACCCCAGCTCTGGCTGCTCGTTTCCTCTAGCGACCGTGAGCTCCCTGAAGGCAGAACCTTGCCCATAATACAGGAGCAAGAAATATTTGTTGAATGAATGAAAACTGAGAGCCATGGCAGCTGCCTTATCAGCCTCAGCAGACTTACTGGAATTGGAAAGGAGATCAATAAAGGTGTACTTGGGCACCTCTGGGTTTCCTCTATCTAGCTGCCATCATGTTGCTTCTGTGTCTTCTGGTCCCATCTGTCTGAACTTTATCCTTTAGGGCCAGAGAGAAGCCAACACAGGACTCTTGAAGGAAGTCTCCCTATTTCCTGCCCCGAGAGCTGGCTGACCCCCCAGGCCGTGGAAGGACAGGGTGTGACGTCACAGACCTGGGAAGGAGCCGGTGACCCACCCCAAGTCCCTTCCCATTGCTGACGGATGCCTGAAGTTCTACCCCTAGATGAAAAACAATTGATTTCCTAAGCCGTGATTCCCTCAGATATCAGTTTCCCATCTCTAAAGCTTGCCTGGTCTAAAGACGCTGTCAGAGTATGAAAGAATACACGATTCCATCTGTTTCAAAGATAGAAATGACTTGACTCATCTGAAGAGCCAAAGACATGCAGAATCAAATTGGGCGGTAGCGTTTCCTGGGTGGGGGTGTAAGATCGAACTCAGACGTAGGCACCCTAGGCCATATGGCACCTCCTTTGGATGGTGGGGTCACCGACACAACAGTGATAGGCCAGAGGAGAAGTTCTAGAATCTCAGAAGAGTCAAGAAGAAGGCAACACCCAAAATGGAGTGAAACAAAGATGAGAGTTTCCTGGTGAGTGAGATCTTTAAAGATTTAAAATTAAGTATAGATAATTTAAGGGAATCCAAATCATAGCATTAATATTTTTACTTAAAAGAATCTATGAACATTTGGTATTTCTGTATTTAGGGCTCAATAGGATTTGGCCTATTTAGAAGAAAAATCTTGGAATTCCGGGACACCAGCTGACTCTATCAGAAGAGCACGTGACTCTTGATCTCGGGGTCATAAGTGTGAACCCCACTTTGGGCATAGAAACTACTCATAAATAAATAAACTTGAAAAACATTCTTGGGATTCCAATGGAAAGTGAGTATGTAATTGATTCAGATTCACAATTTTAAACTGAAAATTTCTTAAACTTACATCTAATATTGGAGCTTTTATGAGAACACAAAGTTCAGCCTATTTTTAAGTTTAATTTTTTTGGACGAATAATTTAAATGTAAATACTTGGAAAGATTTTGTTTGTCTCATCAGACCGTGAAAGTACGTAAGAGGGAACCGAACACAATAAATGTTTACATGTAATTTAAAATGTTTAAGGGAGTTTAACTTTGTCACTGGATCACACATTCAAACTCCTTTCAGAAGTGATAGTTAAAATATGTTGGACAGAAATAGAATAAGAGTAAGCCAAAGCTTAAGGAAGAACTTAGATGTTTTGAATTGTAAGGTCAGCAAGTTAAATACGCATTTTAAAAGTCAGTTAAACCTCTGAATCATTTTGTCCAGAAAATGAGATTTACAGTAAAACCCACCTCGTAGGATTATGGAGAGGATTGTATTCAAGACACTGGGTTTATTTATTTATTTATTTATTTATTTATTTATTTATTTATTTTTTAAAGATTTTATTTATTTATTTGACAGAGAGAGACACAGCAAGAGAGGGAACACAAGCAGGGGGAGTGGGAGAGGGAAGCAGGCCTCCCGCGGAGCAGGGAGCCCGATGCGGGGCTCGATCCCAGGACCCTGGGATCACGACCTGAGCCGAAGGCAGACGCTTAACGACTGAGCCACCCAGGTGCCCCTTTATTTATTTTTTTTAAAGATTTTATTTATTTATTTGAGAGAGAGAGAGAGAGCACATGAGAGGGGGAGGGCCAGAGGGAGAAGCAGACTCCCCGCTGAGCAGGGAGCCCGATGCGGGACTCGATTCCGGGACTCCAGGATCATGACCTGAGCCGAAGGCAGTCGCTTAACCAACTGAGCCACCCAGGCGCCCAAGACACTGGGTTTAAAGGGTTTGGCATCATGACCGTTACATGGAGACCATTCAATATGATGTGCCAGGGATTATTAGTGTTACTAACTCTTTCTTAAAGGAGAGTCTAAAAATGTTCAGAGGTAAGAGGGATATTCTGAGATGCAGGATATGAGACAGAACGTCGTGGTGGCCGGAGTAAGATGTCCACGGCACACTGTCATCCCTCAGTCCCTCTCTGGCTGGAAAGGCTCGCTCTCACCGTGTCCGGGTCTCCCCAAAATATGGCCAAGCTCTCTAGCAGGGGTGGCATTCAGCTCATTATCATTACACCCTCCAGCATCCCCTTTGCCAGTGCCCGCGGGAGGCATTTCTCTGGGTTTGCTCCTTCATTCACTCGCTCACCGATCCTACAAACGTCTGGTGGTGTTTGCACCAGGCATGGGTCTAAGGAGTAGAACGTTGCAGTCAACTCTTCATGGGGCTCACGTTCTGGTAGAGGCGACACATGCTGCTCAAAATCAACAAGCAAATCCTGCAGTATGTTCCGAGAGGATACTTTATGGAGAAAAATCTACAGGGCCAGGGGATGGGCGTGCCAGGGGTGGGGATTGCTCTTAGAGAATGGGTAACCACGGTGGGCCCCACGGTGAAGGAGACATCTGAGCTATTTGAACCAAGACTTTAAGGAGGTGAGAGGGAATTGTGTGCACAGGGAAGAGCAAGGGCACAGGCCGTGAGGTGGGAGTGTGTGCTGGGTGGTGGAGGAACGTGGAGGTGCGGCTGGAGAGGAGTGAACAGGGGGAGGTAGGAAAGGAGGTCAGAGAGGTGATTGGGGGGGGTGGTGAGAGCTGACCGTGGAGGGCCTCACGGCCTCGGCAAGGACTTTGTCTTTTACTCTAAATGAAGTGGGGAGCTGTTGGGATATTTTGGGGGAGAACTGGACAAATTTATAAACTGTGTATTAGATATTATTTAATCCATATTGAATTCCTGGGTGTGATAATTCCTAATAAATTGAAATAAAATTCTTCAGTGTTACTGTTCTTAGAAAAACATGCTAAAGTATTTAGACTTGACGGGTCCTGATGTCTGTAACTAATTTTCAAATTATTAGGAATAAAAGAAAAAAAAAAACCCTAGTTATGTGTAATAGTTGTCCTCTACTGAGTAATAAATGACCTCAAACTCAGGGGCATAAAACAATAAGATCGCACATGTCTTATGAGGGATTCTGAGATTCCCTCTGTTCATTTTTCACCTCTTTACTGTCTTACAAAAAGGATTTTTGGCCTGGAATGTTAACTGAGCTGTGATCATGTTCAAGCTACTGCGTTTAGAATTGTGGAGATCCGAAGATGAACATAGGTCCTTCCATGAATATATGCTTCATTCATTTTATTCATCCCGCAAACACTTAATGAGTACCTACTATGTACCAGGCACGGCTCCAGACAATGAGTACACATCTCCGAGTAAGACAACTATTCCCGCTCTCATGGAGCTTAAGTCACAGAGGAGCTAGCTAAACAATGCGCAAATAAGGAAATTATGTCGAAATAGGTGGTATAAAAATACGATGGGCTTATATCCTAGAGAGTGTCAGCCAAGAAAGGGCTGAGAAAGGTCACAAAAAAGAAAAAACAAACAAACAAAACAACCAACCACCCCCCCCCCCAAATGTTATTATCTCACATGATTTCTGAGGATCACGAATTTGGAGCAGCTTAATTGGGGGATTCTGTCCTGGGTCTCTCATGAAGTGCAGTCGAGGTGTTGACCAGGTTACAGGCATTGGGTAACTCATCAGAGGTCAGCAGACCCACTTCCAAGATCCATTCACATGGCTGTTGGTGGGAGGCCTTGGTTCTTTACCATGTGGACTTCTCTACAGGGTCGCTGGAGTGTCTTCCAGGTGTGGTGGTTGGCTTCCCCACAGACTGAATGAACTCAGACAGAGAGAGAGAGAGAAAGGAGGAAGCCACAATGCTTTTTATGACCTGGTCTTGGATGTCCAAAACCTTCCCTTCTGCCATATTCCATTCTTCCAAAGTGAGCTGCCGAGTCTAGCCCACACTCGAGGAGAGGGAGATTAGCTCGACCTCTATGAAGAGCAGAATATCAAAGAATCCTCTTTGCAAGTGCTATACAAGATTTTTAATTTAAATAATTATTAGTATTAAATTAGTATAATTTAATAATTATTAGTATCAGTATTTTGCACTCTGCTGGTACCTCCCATGAGGAGGGGTACCGCATAGACCTTCCACTAACCCAGGGGATCCTAGAGGGCATATGTGGGAAAAAATTATGGAGGACAGAAGAATGGGCAAAAACATGGCCTAGAAACAACCCTTACCCTCTGTCTTCATCACACCCGCTGTGCCCCAAGAAGGAAGAAGCCACCTTGACATTTTCAGGGATTCCTTCCCCCTGGGATGGCTGGGGCTGCACAGTGGGGTGGGCACCTGTTGTCTACAGCATCCCCTCTCTGGCCCCTCACACTCACACTTGGGAGTATCAATAGGTCCATGATGAGGACGATGCTGAAGGTTCTCACGCTTGCTGTTTGTTGACATGGCTGAATCTTCCTGTGTGTTCCCTCCTGCTGCTTGCTCTTTAATTAAGGACCCCAGTGTTGCTGGAGACTGGCATCATGGACCCATCCTCCAGGCTCCTCATGAGCAGAGTGAAACAGAATGATGGCTCCTGAATTCATTCAGTCACTGGAATCACAGTGACAGGAAATACTCCATACTTCCCGTGTCCCAGGCTCGGTGTGAAGTGATGCATACATTAATTGATTTAATCCTCAAAGCAACCCTATGAGCTGCTTGCTATGATTTCCATTTTACAGAGGAGGACATTAAGGACAGAGGCACACGGAGATTAAGAAACATGCCTGAGGTCACGGCGGTCAGAGTCTGATCTGAGAGTCTGTGTTTAAAACCATTATGCTAGATTGCCTCTTAAAAATTGCACAGGTCATGGGGCGCCTGGCTGACCCTGGCAGAAGAGCATGGGACTCTTGATCTCGGGATCATGAGTTCGAGCCCCACGTTGCGTGTCTAGATTACTAAAAAAAAAAAAAAGAAAGAAAGAAAGAAAGAAACTTTAAACAAAATTGCACAGTTCATCTTTAACGTTGTAAATTGCAAGCAGGAGACGGCCTGAAATGGTACATAAATAATCGCGCGTTAAGATTTAGGAAATTAGAAAGCCCGGGTAGCATTCAACGCTAAACAGGCGGGAGCATAGGAAAACACTGAGGCCACAAAGTTTCACACTGGATTCTGAAGAGCTCCAGGCTTCCTGAGGTGTCCCAGGATCTGCTGCCGGGAGCAGGGGGAGATCTGTGGGCTCTCCTCCCCCCAACCCCCCCACAAGACCCCACGTGGGTCTATTTCACACGTTGTTCCTCTGCAAAAGTCCAGGTTTGCGAAGACCCCCCCAGCAGCCCCAGGCTGTCAGGGACACGTGTGGCCAACTTTCGAACAGGGAAGACTTGGAGGATATTACCGCAACCTTGTAGAGATAGAAGGTAACTTACAAAGGGGATGCAGGGCGCCTGGGTGGCTCAGTTGGTTAAGCGACTGCCTTCGGCTCAGGTCATGATCCTGGAGTCCCGGGATCGAGTCCCGCATCGGGCTCCTTGCTTGGCAGGGAGTCTGTTTCTCCCTCTGACCCTCCCCCATCTCATGCTCTCTCCATCTCATTCTCTCTCTCAAATAAATAAATAGAATCTTTAAAAAAAAAAAAAAAACAAACAAAGGGGATGCAAAGGATTTCTGGTCATAGAAACTCGAATGAGTTTTGGACCGGGAAGATGCAACTGACTTCCGTCCTGTGGCAGAGATCATTTTTTGCGTCTATGAGCAAAGTAGCGTCAACTTTCCGGACTATGTGTCTGTTCTTTAAATTCTTCTTTGAACTGGGTTTTACATCATACTGGGTCTTTCAACTGATGAGCTCAATACAATCTTCAAGATGCATGCATTTCGTATTTAAATGGCAGTCATATATATATATTTTTAATTTAAGTTAAAAAAATGATCCTTTAGCAATATGGTCTCCCTGCAGCCACTCTGGCCACCCTCCTTTGTGCTCCATCCAGTCCATTCCACACACATAGCAGGCAGAGCTGTCTTTTTCAAGGTCACATCTGAAGGTCCTCCAGCCCGGCTTAAGACTGGCATGCTGTGTAGACCGTGGACAGCAGTGGGAGCTGTCATGCTGAGTCGGGCACCTTGCCCCCCAGGGAAGGCGCCCCACCTGCCGGGCTGAGACCCTGCATCCCCCTGATGAAGCTCAGATGTCGTTAGACTTGCCTTTCGAGCACAGGACAGAGAAGGTTTGTGGGTTTTGTTTTGCTTTTCAGATTTAAAGATCTACTCCCTTTCTCCTCCCCCAAACCTCATTCCCCAGATCCTCGGTTCAGTGCCAAACTGGGTTTCTTTCTTCTTCTCTTTTTTTAAGATTTTATTTGTTTATTTGAGAGAGAGAGAGAGAGCGTGTGAGCATGAGCAACGGTGGGGGGGGCGTGGAAAGAGAGAGGGAGAAGCAGGCTCTCTGCTGAGTGGGGAGCCTGACGCAGGGCTCGATCCCAGGACTCCGGGATCATGACCTGAGTTGAAGTCAGATGCTTATCCAACGGAGCCACCCAGGTGCCCCGCAAACTGGGTTTCAAACCTCTCACCATAAAACAAAAAACAAACTTCTACTCAGAATTTTGGCCTCTTGTGCTCAATTTCTTTCTTTAATAAAACCCTCTATGTGGGGGGTGGGAGGGATGGGGGGCTGGGTGATAGACACTGGGGAGGGTATGTGCTATACGAGCGCTGTGAATTGTGTAAGACTGATGAATCACAGACCTGTACCCCTGAAACAAATAATGCATTATATGTTAATAAAGAGAGAGAGAGAGAGAGAGAAACCCACACAAAAACAAAAAACCCTCTACATGCTCTTCAGGCTAGAATAAAGCACAAGATCCTTGGAAAGATCTCCCCAACAGCCCTGGCATGATCCAGGCCTGCCTATCCTCCGCCCTCCCTCTGTCTGGTCCAGCGACACCCGCCTCCAGAGCGAGCTATCCCTTCCAGACCCAGTGAGTTCCCATTTCGTGTTAGGACAGCCTTACTCTTTTCTCACCATCATCTGGCTAAAACCCCTCGTATTCATTCCTTAAGTCTCCTCCTAAACATTACACAGCATCCTCAGAAGGGTTTGGTTTGTTCTTTACCCCTTATGTGATCTCAGCACCCAGTACTTCTTGACAGCTGAGCAGTGATCATTAGTTATTTAACTATTTATAACCACTGGTTTAATGTCTCTCCCAAGAGACCATGAGCCCTAAGAGCAGGAACCCACACCAATTGTTTGCTATCTGTCGCTTTCGTTTGGCATACAGAAGGCATTCAATGACGCCACTGTTTGTTGATTGGCGGGAGGGTTCTGAAGCCCAGGTGTGAGGGTAGAGCGTGGGGAGGATGGATGGCACATGTGGGGGCTGCCAAGGGAATTACGTGTAGGGCTGGGTGGCTGCCTGGTCCCTACCTCATGGTCCAGCCTCCTTCCCCGGAGCCTGGACAGCCCGTAATTGGGTGTTGTATTCACCCATCTCCAACTGTGTTCCTGGGTCACTGTTTCATAAGATCCTGGTTTTTCTTCAGACTCTTCCTTCCCAGCTGGCCTTCCTTTTTTCGAATTTGCTGTTAATCCTTGAAATGAAAGTGCGTGCCCCCCAGAGTACCTCCATATGCAGTCGTTCCAAACAGCTTAGCACTTCCTAAAAAGGGGAAGCAGAGTTACCGTATGAACCAACAATTCCACCCCTGGGAGTATGACCCAAGAGAGTGGACAACCTACGTCCACAGAAACCCTTGTCTGTGAATGTTCATAGCAGCATCATTCATAGTAGCCAAAAAGGAGAAATAACCCAAATGTCCATCAACTGATGACTGGATATGTAAAATGTGGTATATCAATACAACGGAATATTATTCAGCCATAAAAAGGAATGATGCATCAATTCACACGATAGCACAGATGAACCTTGAACCTGTTGTACTAAATGAGGCCAAAGGCAAGAGACAACATGGTGTATTCCACTTACATGAAATGCCCAAAATAGGCAAATCCAGGGAAACAGAAAGTAGATTCTTAGTTGCTTAGTGCTGGGGGTGTTTGGGAGAAAATTGGAATGACTGCTAATGGGCATGGCAGGTTTTTTGGGGAACAGGGATGAAATGTCTGAAACTGATTGGGGTGATGGTCGCACAACTCTGTCAACGTACTAAAAACCACCGAAATATAAACTCTAAGTGAACAAGTTATATGGTATATGAGTTCTACCTCAATAAAGCTGTTAAGTTTTTAAAGAGCAGTACTTCCTAATCTTGTTAGGTCAAGATTCTTGGAAGAATCTACGGACAGATGTGGACTTTCTCTTGCCCCCACTCCCAATCCCTCACTCATGAGAAATCCCTACATGCATGTATATAAAAGCTTCATGAAACATCAGGAGATTCCCAGACTGACTCGTGTCCATTTATAGACCCCCTAGAGGGCAATAAACCCCAGGGGAACCCTGTATGAAACTATCACCAATACATAAATGCTGGGTCAGGTGCACAGCTGAAAGATCTCCTTCCCTCCACGCCTCAACTTGGCCTTTGACCCCCTCCCTTGTCACAGTCCTCTCTTGCCCCCTCCCCCTCCCTCCTCAAGCTGTTTTGATGTCCTTTCTTGATCAGTGTGGAAGGCAACGTTTTAAGATGGCGCCCGGGACCGTCACCCCCCCCCCCCCCCCCGGTGTTACTCCCATGTTCTGTGGTAAAACGGAGATCATCTAGATAAAATTCCTCAAATGGCTACTCACCCTCTTATCATTCCTGGTCTACATTGGGAGCTGTCTCAGTGTCAAAACGTTAAAAGTTCCAGAGAGGGAAAGCACATGGCCCTCGGTGTGGGAGAAGGGGAAGGGGAGAAGCCCGGAAGGTTCCAGAGCGCCTCCAGCTTGCACAGAAGATGTGGGACCCCAGCCTGGAGTCTGGGAAGGGGCTGGGCTCCTTCCTTCACGCTGAGGCCCACCTCCTCCCCTCCTTTCTGTCTGGAAGAGCTAACAGGTTCAGCGGGGAATGGGGTGTTCTAACTCGGACAGGGAGTCTGCGAAGGTCTCCCTTCCTCTTGCCTCCCTTTACCCATAAAACACCCAGAGCCCTACTTTCTGCCTTTGCTGATGAGAACCACTCATTTCTGGAACTAATCACTTCTTTCTGCTTTAACGAGCTGGTGTCTTTTCTTGCCACGAACGCTCTAATCAGGCCCTTTACTCCATCTTTTTCTTGGAAGGTGACCTCCCTTCATCTGGGAGCCCAAATCTGCCCTCAACAGGCGGTCTTGGGCTTCTTTCTGTGGGTCCTGGGCCCAGGGCAGAGGTGCCGAGGGGCTGAGGGAAGGAGCGGGGGTCTGTCCTCGGATGCTGCCCTCCGCCACTCCTCAGTGAGAGGTTCCAGAGGATCCCTGGGCTTTCTGCTCAGGCTCTGCCCCTGTCTGGGCCTGGGAAGGAGTTTGCGGGTTTGTGGCTTTGCTTGTAATCAAGAAATCTGCCTAGACCCACAGAATTTCTTCTCCCCGGCCAGGGCTGGGCCCCTTGGAACCTGAAAAGTGCAGTGGTATCAGAATGACTTAGCAACACACGTGTGAGCACGTGTGGGGTGAGCTAAGCCTGTGTGTGATCACAGGGATTCTAAGTGTGACCCCACCATTCCCCCGTTTCAGTCACGCAGGAAACCTGACACTCCAAGGAGGAGGAGCAGGAGGGAGGGGAGAGGGAGAGGAGGAGGGAAGGGAGAGGGAGAGGAGGAGGGAGGGGAGAGGGAGGGGAGAGGGAGGGGAGAGGGAGGGGAGAGGGAAGGAGAGGGGAGAGGGAGGGGAGAGGGAAGGAGAAGAAAGGGGGAAGGAGAGGGTTGAGGAGAAGGGAGGAGGGGAGGAGGGGAGGAGGGGAGGAGGAGGGAGGAGGAGAGAGGGGGAGGAAGGAAGAGGGAGGGGGAGGGAAGCATGAGGAGGGAAAGAAAGGGAGGGAAAAGAAAGAGGTAGGGAGGGAGGAGGGGGTGGAGGGAAAGGGAGAGTGGGAGGGGAAAGGGAGAGGGCAGAGGAGTGGGAGGAGAGGGAGGGGGAGGGGGAGGGCCTGGGGCAGGGCTGAGGGGATCCTAAGCTTCCCAGGAAGTGAGTTCAGTCCCGGAAGTCTGGACATCTCGACCCCCACCTTGCAGACACAGCAGAATACAGGGGGGATTTGTGTCTTGGGGGGTTGGGGGAACCGTGTGTCCTGCACCCTCTCCCACCTCCCAGGACACAGCCCAGGAGACTCAAAGGGGAGGGGAAGCTATTTTAGAGGCACACCCTTCACCCACAAACCTGTTTCCGGAGGGCCCTGACGCCCATCTCCTTCCAGCACCACTACCCACTGCCCCGGGGGGGAACACCCCCAGACCTCACCATCCTGGGTTTTCAGGATGGCCTTTGCCCCCAGCCCCTCCCAGAGGCCACGGCCCTGGCCCTCACCTGTGACACAGAGGAGGCTTGGGGCCAGACTGCCCTGTAGTTCCCAGAGTTTCTTTTTATGGCTGCTTCCGGTGAGGGGGCGTGGGAGACCCCCCCCCCCAGAGACTCTGTGGGAGGTTTGCCCCCCCCAGTGAAGCTCACACCCAGCCACGTGAGGCCAGGTCTGCTGCACCCTCCCCGGGGGACCCCCCTGCAGCGTCTCCCACTTGGACCCTGGGCCAGGTGAATCACTTGGAGGGCTTATTAAAAAGCCTGGGGGGGGCGGGGCCTGGGTCCCACCCTCAGCGTTTCTGACTCTCAGGCCTGGGGCAGGGCCTGAAAATTTGCATTTCTAATAAGTTCGCAGGTGATGCTGATGCAGCTGGTCTGGGGAGCACATACCTGCACCTGTGGGTTGTCTTCCCAAGTGAGGGCTACCTGCTGCCCCCAGCGGGATCCCCACAGGGCACGCTGCCCCAGCCCTCTCAGTGGGGACCCCTCGTCCCGTCCTGCTCTGCTACTGGCTTTGGAGGGGAAGGCGACAATGCTCCCACCTTCTGAGAGGCAGCCTGGCGGAGGGGGCACCGGCCCAGGACGGGAGGCACCACTGTGAATCCCGACCTCGTCATCTGTAGCCAGCGACCCCGAAGACAGGGATAGTGGTGCCCCGCGGGGTTTTCACCCGGATGATGTGTGCATGAATATATGTTCAATAAATGCTGTTTTCTTTGTCTGCTCTCTGATCTGGCCTGATTTGAGTTTTTGACCCTGAGTGCGAAATTTTACATTAATCTCTACTCGGTTCAATTTTGCTGGTTTCTTTTTTCCCCTTTAAGATTCTATTTATTTATTTGAGAGAGACAGAGATAGCAAGAGGGGAGGAGAGGGAGAAGCAGGCTCCCCGCTGAGCCTGACGTGGGGCTCCTTCCCAGGACCCCCGGGATCATGACCTGAGCCGAAGGCAGATGCTTAACCGACTGAGTTTTGCTGCTTTCTAACCATCATTCCAACCTGCTGAGATGTGTCCTTCGGCAGCCTGCCTCCTATTCCCACTGCGTGTTGTAGGGTCCCGGTGGCTAGGGCGCAGGGCTTGGTCCCTAGGTTGGGGACAGTCCTGGACTCACCACCTATGGCACTCCGACTTGGGAAGCTGCATTCGTAGTTTCTAGTGAGTCTTTGAATTTCCGGTTAGAAACCCCAACTTACAAAAATAAATTTTTTTTGAAGTGATAGAGGAAAGAAGGGTCCTAGGTACTCACCCCGCTGCTGGTCTCTTTCTGTGTGCAAGTCCAAAGCCTAGGACATGCCAGGCCCAAGATTTGTTTTCGAGTCCCTGGGCTGCCTAAGTAACCAGCTTCAAGAGGGGGTGCTTTTCTCCCCTCAATGGACCATCTTCCCCGTGAACAAACCAAAAAGGGACAGAACTTAGAAACAAACATCTTACAGAATTTAATGTTTTCAGGGACGGGAGGGACTGAGGCCTGAGGCGGGAAAATGGCAGGGTGTTCGCCAGCAGAAAGGCACAGGGGTCCCCAGACAGCTGGACTGGGCTGACGGGACCGCAAGCTCACCATGAACCCATCTTCTCTCCGTCTCTGTCTCAGAACATTCTGGAACCGCGGCTGCTCCCTAAACCCGGACTTGCTGTTGTTCTTTCTTCCTCACCTCTGCCCAGATGTCCGACAGATCCTGGATAAACTGCTGGATCTAACAAGGCAAGGGGACCCGAGTTAGCCCACCCAGCACCAGGCCACCCTGTCCCCACACGGAGCACGTCGGGGCATAACCTAGAAGGAGTCACTGTTTCTCTGGGACTGACTTCTTGAAGCATTTAACTTTCCCTTACTTGACAGTTATTCTAGTTGAAGCATCAGGCTTAGCAGACTGGGAGGCACAAACAGGGAGCTCCTGGGGGCCGACATGGTGACAGCATGAAGAATGGTGGACAGTCTGATGGAGGGAAAGACGAGAGGATGCTGAGCAGACTCCGGTACTAGAAGCCTCTGGCAGGAGGGGGCCAGCAGTGTTGGGGGAGACGGCTACCCACAATTTAATAGCCTTCAAGGGGGGCATTTACTTGGAACCCAGAACCGATGCCCGTTTTGACAATCCTGAGTCACAAGGGAAGCTTGAGTTCTGTTCACTAGCTTCTGTTTCAAAGAACACGGGCTCCGCGTGCCACGTGGGGACCTGGTCTACTGATACGGCTCTGGGCAAATCAGTTCATCTTTCTGGGACTCAGCTTCTTCATCTTCAAAAAGGGAAGGGGGAGAACGGGTTGACCTCGATGGCCTCTAAGACCTCAGTTCTAAAATCTCTCATTTTCGAGAATGTTCCTGGAGATGGGACTACACAGACCGTCCCAAACTCTCGACAACCCTGTCTGCCATGAATATTGTTACTATTATGGATACAATTCCTGTTTTGCAAAAGAGGAAACAAAGAGTCAATGAATTAAAGTCTCTTCCCCAAGGTTACTGAGGAGACAAGCCCAGAATTTTCCATGTTCTGTGTTCTTATAACCAGTCATCACACTCCCCCACAAAAAGGTTCTGTGGTCAAGTTAGCTTTAGAAATGTTATCTGCTCGGAGAGTCTCAGGGCAGAACCATAGCAAAGACGGTGGAGTCCTGTGTGCAAAGACCATCTAACTTTGCTTCACTGAGAATTTTCCAAACCTATTAGTCCACGAGCTCCTTTGATTCCCTCATAGGAAACTTAACCACCTCTTGGGGTCCTAGGATTTGCCAAGCACAATTA
Organism: Halichoerus grypus; assembly: GCF_964656455.1. Classification (NCBI taxonomy): domain Eukaryota; kingdom Metazoa; phylum Chordata; class Mammalia; order Carnivora; family Phocidae; genus Halichoerus; species Halichoerus grypus. The sequence continues at coordinate 153,058,147 of NC_135713.1, forward strand.
GGAAAATGCCACTCCAGAGAGCTTGGGTTTTGTTCAGGGATCACGCTGGACCTTCCAAGACACAGTACCATTGAATTCAAATTCAGCCTTTTGCAAAATCATGCTTCCTAAGTTGTACTGTGGGACCATGCTCCTCAATTCTAGATAAGTGGCTGCCTTCCAGAGCTTGTGCTTGGATGCGTCATAGGGATGTTTTTGGGAACATCCATGTGCTAGGAGTCTCTGCAGCCTCCTTGGGAAATTTCAATTAGAGTCAAGCACCGGAAAAGGTTTGCTCTGAGCACACCTACGTTTTCTCATTTTGGTACAAGAACTATGTGTTGCTTTTCCTTCTTGTCATCAGGAGGCACAGAACCAACTACTGAAGCTCTTGAGCTACTGTCCTTTATACTCCAAGAATCTGCAGTCTGTATTTCTCGCTCGGGCCTGGACCTTCGGTTGTAACGTTAATTTTCCGAGGTCCTTGTTTTTAATTGTTTCAGGCTAGTTGATCATGTGTATATCTGTCCGTAGGCTCCCGTCCTATGGGGATGCTGTGGGATATTTTTAAAATAACAACTTGAGCAGAAGGAAGTGTTCCTATAGAAAGCTCAAAATCGGGAGTGGACGGGCTGGGAGCTAGGGTCTGAGCAGGGAATGCTTGGGCGGGTTGGGGAGCTGGAGATGAGCACCTCCTTGCTTTACAACAGCTAACAGAGAGGGGCCTGAGGACCTCCAGGAGTCCCTGAGACCCTTCTGCCAGGGACAGGGGTTTGCAGGGGCAAAGTCCTTTTTTCAGTAATACGAAGACATTACTTGTCTTTTCTTTCATGAGCATACAGCGGCTTTTTATCAGACTGGGGTGTTTCAATGACATAGGGCTCTATCACAGCAGGTTGAATGCAGAAGCAGAGAGGAGAATCCACCTGTCCTCCATGAAGCCAGACATTAAATGGATTTGTGAAAGTGCAACTTATCCCACAAAGTATTATTTCGAAAACGTGTTTTTCATCAAGCATGCCATTGATGTTGATCAGCTTCTTCTTATCACTTAAAAGTGAATTCTTTTTAATTTATCTGCTTGAGTTTCTGATACGGTAAATATCAATAGACAAAAGCTCTTTGGGGGTCTTCAATCAACTTTAAGAGTATGCAGGTCTCCTGATACCAAAAAGTTTGAGAATCGCTGCTTTGGAACAAATTTTCTTATTAATTTCCTTCATAGTCTTTCAGCTGTCAATAATTCTGCTCTACGTACTTTGAGCTGCAGGCTGATTGTCCAGTTTGGGGAAATCCCTCTTCTGGGCTGGTCAGTGGGTGAAATCCTTTACATTTCATGAGTTTTACTTTTTTATTTATTTTTTAAAAGATTTTATTTATTTATTTGACAGAGAGAGACTGTAAGGGAGGGAACACAAGCGGGGAGAGTGGGAGAGGGAGAAGCAGACTCCCCGCCGAGCAGGGAGCCCGATGCGGGGCTCCATCCCAGGACCCTGGGACCATGACCTGAGCCAAAGGCAGATGCTTAACGACTGAGCCACCTAGGTGCCCCTATTTTTGTTTTTTTAAAAGATTTATTTATTTATTTGAGAGAGAGGGGGCACACACGAGTTGGGGGAGGGGCCAAGGGTGAGGGAGGGAGAGAATCTCAAACAGACTCCCCACTGAGCGCAGAGCCCCACGCGGGACTCAGTATTACGACCCTGAAATCATGACCTGAGCTGAAACCAAGAGCTGGATGCTTAACTGACTGAGCCACCAGGGCACCCCAAGTTTCACTTTCTTGTTGTTGTTAAATAGGGCAAGTACCTTCCAGTCCATGGCTTTTATTGGCTTGTGTTTCATATTCATTCACCAAACACTTATTGAGCACCTACTGGGTGCCAGGCACTGTTCTAGATACTGAGATACAGTTGGGAACAAGGCAGACACAAATCCCTGCCTTCTGGAGCTTAAATTCTATTATTTCACGGCAGAGCCCGAGGCTTTTGCCAAAGGAATGAAGAATCAGTCAAGTTCTCTGCACGGCACGAGAAGCATGGCTAATGCATCTGCCCTCACCGAGTTTCCCCAACTGTAGGATATATGCACCTGTGGTCAGAAGTGAGATGATTTGGGGGTGGTGCATGCACATGGCATTGAACAGCTTTGAATCATGTAGTGAGAAAGGTTTTTCCTTTCCAATTTCCTTTCAGTTACTTTATTTTTTTAAAAGTTTTACTTATTTATTTGAGAGAGAGAGAGAGAGCGCGCGCACACAAGCAGGGGAAGGGGCAGAGAGAGAGGGAGAAGCAGACTCCCCACTGAGCAGGGACCCCAGGATCATGACCCGAGCTGAAGGTAGACGCTTAACCAACTGATCCATCCAGGTGGCCCCCTTTCAGCTATTTCAAAGAGAAACGTCAGATTGGTACTAATAAGACCCTAACACTTCCGTAAACTTGCTGATTCCTCCCCCTACCCCCAACCCCCAATTTTCTCTTTTCCCAGAGTGGACCTTGGGCATGAGCCTTCAGCCTCTTTCTAGAATGCAGTAGAACTGTTTTGCACAAGTACTGAGTTCAATAGTGGGTCCCTGTCATTGCCCGTGTTGACTACGACCAATGTTCTCAAGGTGTGGAACCCAGACCAGCACCATCACCTGGGAACTTGCTGAAAAATGGAAATTCATGGGTTCTCATCTCAGACATACTGAGTCAGACACTCTGGGGCTGGGGCCCAGCAACACTCCCCAGCCCCCAGGGTGACTCTGATCCTGTTAAATTGGAGAACCAGTTCTGTGGGGTTCATTCTTGCCTTGGACCAATGGACAACCGTCTTAGCTCAGTAGACCCAGCTGGCCAGGGCACTTGCGCCCCCTCTTACCATGTCCAGCTGTTTGTGCGTGTCCTCCAGGGACACGGTGGTGGTCTCCTTCAGCTGCTTGCTCACGATCTGGAAGAGGTTCAGTGTCGCCATCTTAATGGTGCCAAGCAAGAGGGTCTTCTTGGCGGCAGTGTTCTGGATGTGTGCCCAGCGAGATTCCTGGGGAGGGATTGGGGCCGGGACGTGAGCAGGTGTGTGGCGCACGTGTGTGGTCCCTCGCTCACCCCGCGCCCAGAAGCCCCCCAGCCACGCCCCCCGCCCCCGCGCTCACCCAGATGATGACATCGCTGCGGGCGCGGTCGAAGCGCATCTGCAGCCGCGCCAGCTCGTTGTTGTGCTGCAGGATCTCGTCATCCTTCTCCTCCATGTAGCGCGCCAGCCGCGCCTTGGCGCGCTCGATCTTCTCCTGGCCCTCTTGCGCCGACCGCATCAGGTCCTGGTGCATGCTCACCAGCGTCTTGTAGCGCGCAATCACCTCGTGGATCTCCTCGAACTGCGGCAGGGGCTCCGTCACTACACTGCTGCCCGCCCCAGGCCCCATAGTGGGTGGAGCCCCCCCCGCCCCCCGCCTGCCAACCCCCTGCCTAGATGCCTCCGCCTAGCGGGGAGACCCTAGGCCAAGGTCAAAGGGCAGAGGCCGTAAGGACGTTGGAGTCCCCCCTCCTCGCCCTCCTGGGTTGGGGGCACATGCAACTGGAGCTGGGGTCCTCGGTCTGCATGTTGGGATCACCTGGGAGCTTTAAAAAGGACACCTGTCTGGCTCCACCCCCGAGAGAGTCATTTTAGTTATTTATTTATTTTTAAAGGTTTTATTTATTTATTTGAGAGCGAGCGAGCGAGAGAGCACAAGCAGGGGGAGAGGAAGAGGGAGAAGCAGGCTCCCCGCTGAGCAGGGCTTGATTCCCAGGACCCGGAGATCATGTCCTGAGGGGAAGGCAGGTGCTCAACCTGCGGAGCCACCCAGGTGTCCCCAAGAGATTCATTTAAATAAACAGGTCCGAGGTGGTCCCTGGCACCTGAATTTTGCAAAAAGGTCCCCCAGGTGATTCTAGAGGGTTGCTGGCTGGGGCTCGGGGGTTGGAGAGGTGCATTTTGAAAGGTCTCCCAAGGCAGTAATTACCCTGTCCAAGGACGTACCGAGAACCACTTATAAGCCAGGCAGTATGCTAAATGCGAGGGACAGAGCAGGAGATAAGGAAGCCAGACCCTGCTCTTGGGAAGCCTACAACTTGGGCTGGTGTGGAGGGAGGACAGACAGACAAGGAAAGAGTTACAACACGGAGTGATAAGCCCTATCTATGACTGGGGGGTGGGGCTGGTCAAAGATGTACGGTAATATCTTCAGCATAAGGCTTTCTGGTATTTGTTCACATTTGCTGAGGTCCCCTCTCCAGTGGGGGCTGGAGACGCTACCAGCAGGGCGGGTGGCCTGCCAGGCACAGCTGTCTCCTTCGGCATGGACCTGACCTTGCAGGCCACCCTCCCTCCGTAGAAGGTGGTGTGAACGCTGGCCTTTGCATCGATAAAGCCTCTGGGGGGGGGGGGGGCGGGCGGGCATCCAAGTCAGCATCAGAGGAGGTGGGAACATCCAGGAAAGGTCTCCTGGGGTAAAGGATGGCTGCAATGAGACCAGAGGTATGAGCAGAAGCCGCCAGCCAAGGGCAGGTGGGGGAAGGTGAGGACAGGTAGAGGGAGTAGCTGCCTACAGACCACGGGTACGTGTGGCATGTTCAAGATGCTCACAGGAGCTTAGTATGAATAATAGCCTGCGTTCAAGATGGGGAGGGACAGATCCACCCAGAGGAAGTAACAAAAGTGCCCAGTAGCCCCCGAGGAGGAGTGTGGGCTTCCTCCATTAAAGGGCTTTAGGAAGCAGAGAGATAACTTTATGTCTGCGTTTCCGAAAGTTCACCGAGTACACACACGATGCGACAGCACGCGACAGATAAAGCGAATGGAGCTCCCAGGAGCATCTGTCGAGTACTTGGTGCTGGTGTCCAAAGGATGCAGGTACCAACCTGAAGAGGCTCCCGCTGTTTAAAGATGGGACACTTTGCACATCAGTGAGAAAAAGGGCAAAGGATCGACACACACCAGATATGTCAACAATCCACGAATTCATAACATACTAACAACACGACGGGTCACCTTTGGAGGATGCCAGAGAATCAGTTCATGACTCTGGAAACTGTAATTAAGAATCAAGCACTTAACGAGTTTTCCTTTAAGACTCACAAAGTCATCAAACAGCTGATGAAAGGAAGATTCTCCCAATGAAGTCTTTGTTGGTGGTAGTTTCTTAGCTAATACGTGAAGAGACGACAGAACGTTTCCGGCACCCTAGAAGGGTCTACCGCCCGCTTTCGGCTCAGTGTCTGCCCCCACTACCAAAGAAACCAGAACTGTGGCTTCTATCACCAAAGATCCACTTTTACCTGTTCTTAAATCTATCAGTGGGATCATATGTATGTCCTCTTTTCTGTCTAGTTTCTTTGGATCTGCATCAGAATGTCTGTGACACTCGAGACACAAACATATCAACCAAATGCCACGTAGGGACCTTGTTTGGACCCTGATTGGAACCAACCAATTGTACACAAAGCACGTGTGCAACAGTTGGGGAAATTTTAACATTGACTGCAGACTTGATATTAAGGAATTACGATCACATTTTTACCGGGTGTGATAAGGGTATTGGCCTCATCTTTGAGAGTCACATACTGAAATACAGATGAGAAAAAATATCATTTGCTTCGAAATGGCCGAGGTGGGAAGGTCCGGGGGATGATCTGATGAGTCGATGATTGTCAGAATTAGGCGATGAGTAACGGGCATTCAATAGATGATTCTATTTTTGTATATGTTGGAAAGTTTCCACAATAAAAAAAAATTTTTTTTAAGAAAAAGCATCATTGAGAACCATGAGAGACGATGGACTCTGAAAAACAAACTGAGGGTTCTAGAGGGGAGGGTGGTGGGAGGATGGGTGAGCCCGGTGATGGGTATTAAAGAGGGCACGTTCTGCATGGAGCACTGGGTGTTATACGCAAATAGTGAATCATGGAACACTACATCAAAAACTAATGATGTAATGTATGGTGATTAACATAACATAATAAAATAAAAAAAAGAAAAAGCATCATTGATCAGAAAAAGCAAGTCACGAAGAGACACGAGCAACACCCTTCATAGTTTATGGATATGTACTATGTGGCCAAAATAATAACAAGCATGAGCATGAGCAGTTTAAAAATCAGGATGGTGGCTGCCTCCTCAGAGAGGGGAAAAAGAAGCAGGTTTGGAAGCGGGGGCCCACAAGGGGTTTCAATTAGCGGTAGTGTCTTAAGAAAAAAGGACTGGAAGCCAATAGGGGGAAATATTAAGATTTGACAAGGTGCAGTGCATACCTGGGTGCTATTATATATTTCTCTATACTTTTCGGTGTGCTTAAAATATTCTGAAAGACGTAAGGGAAGAAGGAAAGAGAGAGGAAGAAAGCGGGGCGGGAGATCACGCTGGGAGGGCATGGGACAGGCTGGTGGCCAGGAATAAAGCAGTGTTGAACTCCGGATGAGGTGCACTGGGGGTCTGGATGAAGAAGGGGCAGGGGCGGATTCCAGAAATACTTAGGAGGCAGAATAGACCAGATCTGCTGATTGATGGGCTGTGGGGAGGGAGGAGGGGGAGGAGGCGAGGTTGAGGCCCCGGTTCTAGCAGGGCTGAGGGTGGGAGGCCACGCCATTCACAGAGCCAGACACACACAGTGGGAGGACTGGCCTCGGGTGGCAGGGAGCTGATGAGCTGAGCTGGGGACTCCAGACCATGGGTGTAGGGGCATGAAGCTCAGAGCCACACACAGGCCAAGCTCCTCGGTTATAAGACACACCTTTCCCCCAGCCCTGAGTCTGAGTCCTCTCTTATAATTTATCTGCTGTTTTGATACGTAGTCTCCCCCACTCCCCCCCACCCCATTATGAATGAACCATTTATTGTACAATAGGTACCTTAGAATGGAACACATAACACAGATTTGGGCTTCACACGTGCATAAATTAGTTCTAGTACAGGACTTCAGAAATTACCTGGGACTTTAGAAAGCTGTCCATCCTTTGTCCCCCCTGGCGCCGCCCTCAGGACACTGACGCACACCCCCCAGAGGGCATACCCCGTACCTGGCACATACCCCCTCCCCCCCCCCGCCCCTGCCGCTGTGAGGGGCCCTGCCTGTTGCTGTCACATGGGGGATGTGGGAGGCATCCGTGGGAGGTCCCTTGAGTTGTTCAGGGAGAAAAGTGGAGGGTCAGGGACAAAGACCCGAGGACCGTTTAAGGAAGGAGCCAGGAACAGGAGCCCCCAGAGGAGGCTGAGGAGGAAGGGCCAGAGGTGGGAGAAGGGGAGGAGACAGGGGAGGAGCCCCAAGGAAAGGGCAAAGCCCTGTTTCAAGGAGGCGTGCGCACCAGCCCAGGGCCCGGCCTGTGCACTGCGCTCTCTAACTGCATTGCGTTCTCTCCGTGCTTCTCTCCGTGGACTCCCAGGTAAACAGAACACAGCAGGGTGGAGGGGGAGCAGGGGTGGGTGCCGGCCACATCCTGCTGCAGGCAAAGCTAGTCATTGGTGGTCCCAAGCGAAACCTCGCTCCCCCAACATAAACACACACAGACATACGCACGCCGCCCAGATGCACCTGCAGACCCCGGACCCCTGAGAAACAAGCCCACCCCCCCCCCTCCCAGGGGCCTCTCCCACCATCCTGCGCTGGCCCCAGGCCCTGGGGAAGTCCCCCCGCCCGCCCCCCAGCTCACCTCTGAGTTCTCCACCACCTTCTCCAGGTACTTGTTGAAGATGGAGTAGTCCTGCAGCTTCACGCTCAGCTTCTGGTGCTCCAGGCGCAGGGCCACCATCTCCTGCTTGGCCTTGGCCAGCTCTCGCACGCGCTGCCTCTTCAGTTCCCGCTCCTTGCTGGCTTTCTTCAGGGCGCGGATCCGCTTCTGGTCGTTCTCCTGGGGCGGGGGAGGGAGGGAGGTGGCACCCATTGGACACTGGAACCGTCCTCCCCTCTGTCTGTCGGGGATGGGCAGGGATCGCCGGGCCGCCCCTGTGGGCAAGGAGGCCCGGATTCCCTCCCCATTTGGTGCTTGGTACTTGGTGCCTCAATTTCTCCAACTGTAGAAAGGAGAGGCCCTGGGCAACCGTGCTCCAGCTGGGAGAGGCATCCGGCTGAGGCCGGAGCCGACGATGCAGACTACTGATGTCCTCAAAGAAAGGGCATTCGGGCTGACACCCCCTTCTCCTTCATTCTGCAAAGCCCTCCCCGCAGGATCAGGGGGCACTCGCATCCCTCACAGTGCACCTGTGTGGTTCCTGTCCCTCTTCATGGATGGAGGACATTCAGAGGCAGGTGGAGAAGGCACAGGGAGGGTTCGCACTCTGCCCCGTGAGCCCGGGAGAGGACCCAGCGTCCCCTAAACCAGTCCAATTGTGCATCATAATCCCCCGGGGAGTTTTTTAAAAATGCAGTTGCTGGGCCCCCCCTGAGGACAATTGAAAGCACAGAGAGAGTCCCAGGGGTCTGTATTTGTGACAGTTTTCCAGGATTTCCAGGCTGCTGGGCCTCTGGCAGCCCTTGGAGAAGCTCTCAGTCCCATCTCCTACCACCCCACCCATGCCACTAGCCTTTCTCTGGCCAGTAAGGACCTGACCCCTGGAGAACGTGCCCGGCCCCCATCAGCTTCCTCTCCCACCTGGAGAAGGCGCAGAGCAAGACAGAACTGCTTAAGAGCAGGGCCACCCCCTCGAGCGAGTGGAGGCCAGGGATTCCGCCCCCCCCCCGCCCCCCCCACCCCCTGCCCCGGAGCTGGGCCAGGCCCCCTCAGGGCTCCATCAGGGCTGGTCTGGAGAAATCTGGGTGGTCAGATTGCTGCTCTAAGGACTGACTGAAAGGAGTTGTCTCCGGATGGACTCTGGGGCCTGGTCCTTCAACCGACCCCTGGTCCTTCAGCGGAAGGATGGAGGGGTGGGTGGGTGGCCGGGACTGAAGCCCTGGAGTCGTCTCTGTATCCCCACGTGTTCAGCCCTGCCTGTCATCCTCCACCCATTCATTCATTCCCCTGAGACATTGCATGTACCAGGTGCAGGTGAGGAAATGGTGAACCGCAGTCTAGAAGGGCCGAAAGTGACAGGGAAACAGGAAATTACAAACCGTAATGAGTGGGGACGTAAAGGGAGAAGCCCCAGGCCTTGTTGAGCAGTGAAGAGATGCTAACCCAGGGTGAGGAGTCAGCAAAAGCAAGGAAGATGGGGAGGAGGGGGAGGAGCAATTTGCAGCCTGGGGGCCCTCATACCTGGATGAACTGCTCAAACTTCTGGATGTGGGCCTTCAGCTGGGCCTCCTTGATGCCCAACTCCTCCCAGCGCAGGTTCAGGGTTTCCATTCTACGCTGAAATGTCTTGGGGTGGGGGCAGCAGAGAGGTCAGGAGGGCCCCTGCACCTCCTGCCCCCAGGGCCTCTGCCCCCAGGCCTCCCACCTTCCACCCTGCACAGGACTCCCGGCTCCAGCCACTGCCACCCACAGAATGGGGGGAGGGGAGGGTGTCCTCAGGCTCCAAACCCTGCGGCCCTTCCCGCACTCCGCGCCCGAGTCCCCACCTCCTTCTTCTGCTCCATAGCGCGGTGCATGATCTTGGCCTCCTTCTTCTTCTCCAGGAGCCGGATGGATGGGGACTCCGACTGCTCGTCAATGTTGGGGAACTTCCTGCCAAGACATGGGGTGGGAGAGGCTGGTGGGTGCTGAGAGCCCCGGGAGCAGGCTGGGGCTGGGCCAGCCCGTGGGGAGGCAAGCGGGGGGTCCTGTCCCCCACGTGAGGGAAGGGAGTCATGTGTGGGGAGGGCTTTGTTGGCATCTGGGAATGGGGGGCACGGCTACAAGGGCTGGGGGTCTGGGTGGGGCGGTGGATTGGTGTCAGGGTCGGGGGCAAGTGACTTGGGGCTCAGAGTTACAGGGGGTAGGGGCAGGCTGGTGTCAGGGTCGGGGGCAGGTGACTTAGGGCTCAGGGTTACGGGGGGAGGGGCGGGCTGGTGTCAGGGTCGGGGGCAGGTGACTTGGGGCTCAGAGTTACAGGGGGTAGGGGCAGGCTGGTGTCAGGGTCGGGGGCAGGTGACTTAGGGCTCAGGGTTACGGGGGGAGGGGCGGGCTGGTGTCAGGGTCGGGGGCAGGTGACTTGGGGCTCAGGGTTACGGGGGGAGGGGCAGGCTGGTGTCAGGGTCAGGGGGCAGGTGACTTGGGGCTCAGGGTTACGGGGGGAGGGGCAGGCTGGTGTCAGGGTCAGGGGGGCAGGTGACTTGGGGCTCAGGGTTACGGGGGGAGGGGCAGACTGGTGTCAGGGTCAGGGGGCAGGTGACTTAGGGCTCAGGGTTACGGGGGGAGGGGCGGGCTGGTGTCAGGGTCGGGGGCAGGTGACTTGGGGCTCAGGGTTACGGGGGGAGGGGCAGGCTGGTGTCAGGGTCAGGGGCAGGTGACTTGGGGCTCAGGGTTATGGGGGGAGGGGCAGGCTGGTGTCAGGGTCAGGGGGCAGGTGACTTGGGGCTCAGGGTTACAGGGGGGAGGGGCAGACTGGTGTCAGGGTCAGGGGGCAGGTGACTTGGGGCTCAGGGTTACGGGGGGAGGGGCAGGCTGGTGTCAGGGTCAGGGGGCAGGTGACTTGGGGCTCAGGGTTACGGGGGGAGGGGCAGGCTGATGTCAGGGTCAGGGGGCAGGTGACTTGGGGCTCAGGGTTATGGGGGGAGGGGCAGGCTGGTGTCAGGGTCAGGGGGCAGGTGACTTGGGGCTCAGGGTTATGGGGGGGAGGGGCAGGCTGGTGTCAGGGTCAGGGGCCAGGTGACTGGGGCTCAGGGTTATGGGGGGGAGGGGCAGGCTGGTGTCAGGGTCAGGGGCCAGGTGACTTGGGGCTCGGGGTTACAGGGGGTAGGGGCAGGCTGGCAGGGGGGGCACGGGGGCTGTGGGAGGCCCTGGACCCGAGAGACTCACTGTAGCAGTTGTAACAGGCGCTCCCCATACTGCAGCCGGAAGTACTCGGCCAGGTCTTCCTCCTCCATGATGCCCAGACTCATGCTGCTGCTGAGCCAGGGGGCCTGGCGGCCGGGTCCTCGCAGTGAAACGGTGGCTGAGGGAGCCGCAGGTGGCCTGGGGGTGCTGGCTGGGCTCTTGCTTCTCCCTTCCTCCTGCTTTTTAGGGTCCCACGGAGGGAAAGACGGCGGGAGGCTGGTGGGTCAGCAGCTCAGGGTGCCGTGTTGGCAAATGAAGGGAGATCTGGTTACCTGGCAACAGGCCTTCTGGTTCTGTGGACCACCCACGGAACCCAGGCTTTGCTCTCTGACCCTTGTCCCCGCTGACCCCAGTCCGGCTGGAATCCTGCGCTCTGCTCCTGCATTTACTCTCCCCCCCCACCCCGGGAACTCTGGGGAGAAGTTAGGCCTGATTAGATGCTGGTGTCCAGGCCTGGGAGGCAGGGTCTGGGGGTCCATGACCTAACAGGGGGGTTCTGGTGGAGGGGTGTCTTTGGGGGTTCAGGTGTGTGTGTGAGGGTCAGAGAGGGCCTGGGGCTGGGACAGATGGCCCAGAAGAAAAGGAGGCAGGGGTGGGGGCCGGTGGGAGGGTGGGAGGAGGCCTGAGCTTGAGAACCAAGAGGTGGGCGAGGGTAGGCGGGGAGCCTGGGGACCAAAGAGGCCACCCCCCAGGATGTGGAGGGGGGGCCCCCGGGTGGGGGAGCCGACTCAGGGCCAGTGCCATCAAAATATGAAGAAAAGCCACACCCTGGTACCGTGACCGTCACACACGTGTCCCTCACGAGAGCTGCCTTCCCTGATCCCGTCGGAGCACTGGGCACGAACTCACTGAGGCCCGGGGCCGGCGCCCACACTGGAGACCCCGTGGGAGGCGGGCGCCGAGGGGTCCCGGGCGGGGGTGACGGCCGCGACCTCGAGTCCCCGCTGCGGGACACAGGCTCCCGGCTGCGCGCCGTCTCCTCTGTCCCCCGCCCGCGCCGGCCGCGGGGCTCGGCCCCTCCGGGTCTGGGGCGGGGGGGCGGGGGGGTGGGGGTCCCTCCCCGGCCCGGCGGCGCCCGGAGCAGATAAGCCCACCCCGCGACATTGCCGGTCCTCTGGCGCCCCCTGCTGGCCGCCCGACGCGGGGCCCCGAGTGGGAGGCGCGGTGGGGGCGCTGCCCAGCCCCCCTCCCCCGCCCTCCCTTCTCCCCAGCCCCCCTCCGGAGCCGTCCGCCGCCCCCCGGGGCCAGGGATGGGGGAAGCAGCACAGCTCCCACCCCACCCTCAGGCCCCCAGCCAGCAGTGGTTCTCACCGGGGGCGCCCCAAGGAAACGGAGCCAGCAGGGTGACTCTAAGGTCCGCAAAAGGGGATGTTTCTCTCCTTGTGCATTCCTAGAGCCGGGCACAGTCAATTTGGGCTTTCCCTTCTTCTTCCCCTTGGGGAGGGGGCTGTCTGCTTCTCGGACCCCCGGGTTGCCCTGGTACATCTGGACGCATCCTTGGTGGCATCTAAGCAATCAGGTGGCCCAGGGCCACGTTGGTGCACAGAGGTGGCAGCTGAGGGCATCCTCACCTCCTGTGCGGGCACCCCTTTTGTCTGGGAGCTCTTTCTGTTGCTTCCTCTGGACCTCGCTTGAGAACCTCCCTCTCCATTGCCCACCACCGTCCTTCTCTGGGGTCTCACTGCCCTTTTCGGGGGCCATAGGGACGATGCAGGGCTGCCTGGGATTCACAGAACTCCCCCACTCTTCCTTCCCTGGGGGAGCCCAGCTTCCCTCCCCGCCCCACCTCCACCCCAGCCTTTGTCCATCTTGCTATTTGCCTCTGAGGCATCTAGAAAATCTCCTGTTGGATTTAGGCTGTTGGAAAACAATAGGCATTTCTGTTTTCTGTCCCATCCCACCTTCCCTCTGAGACAATGATCTGCTTTAAAAGGACAGGAGGAAAATATCAGGAGAATAAAAGCTCTATCTAGGTTCGTATCTTTAAAAATGTTATCCTGCGTATCCATACAGAACAGCATAATGCTCGGTATACAATCAAGTACTGGGTGTGAGGAAGTCACATTTTGTCCATGTTATATTCCAATTCCATATATGTCTTATGGTCCCTGTAAGTGGAGTCACACAGATGAATTATATTAAATATGTTTCAAAATGATTGTTATGGGAAAACTCCTTGTATGGGTTCAGTATGTTTCAATGGCTTAACAAGGTCTAACTTTGTCAAATGCTTTTTCTTTTTTTTTTTAAGATTTATTTATTTATTGAGAGAGAGAGCATGTGGGGGTGGGGGGTGGGAGGGAGGGTCAGAGGGAGAGGGAGAGAGAAATCTTCAAGCAGACTCCCCGCTGAGCGCGGAGCCCAATGCAGGGGCTTGATCCCATGATCCCCAGACCATGACCTGAGCCGAAATCAAGAGTAGGATGCCTGACCAACTGAGCGACCCAGGTGCCCCTCAGATGCTTTTCTTTCTTCCTTTTCTTTCCTTCTTGATTTTATTTATTTGAGATAGAGTGAGCGAGAGAGAGAGCATGAGCAGGGGGAGGGGCAGAGAGAGGGAGAAGCAGACCCCCGCGGAGCAGGGAGCCTGATGCGGGACTCGATCCCAAGACCCTGGGATCATGACCTGAGCTGAAGGCAGACGCTTAACTGACTGAGCCACCGAGGCGCCCCTCAGATGCTTTTTGTACACGTATTGAGATGATCATGTGTCCTTTATCTTTTATTCTGTTAATATGGTGTCTCACGTGGAATGATTTTCACATGGTAAACCAAACTTGCATCCCAGGGATCAACCCCATTTGGTCTTGGTGTATACTATTATTGATGAGTTGTTGAATTCAGTTTGCTAGTATTTTATTAAGGATTTTTGCGTCTATGTTCATCAGAGATATTGGTCTGTAGGTCTCTTGTGGTGTCTTTCCCCTGACTTTGGTATCCGTGTGATGCTGGCCTCATAGAATGAGTTTGGAAGAGTTCCCTCTTCTTCTATTTTTTTGGAAGAGTTTGAGAGGTTTTGGTATTAATTCTTAGGATGTTTGGTAAAGTTCAGGCGTGAAGCCATCAGAGTCCTGGGCTTTTCTTTGGAGGTTTTAGATGACTAGTTCAATCGCCTTATTTGTTATTTATCTGTTAAGTCTATTTCTTGTTGATTCACTCTTGTTAGGTTCTATGTTTCTAGGAATTTATCAATTTCTGGGTTATCCAATTTGTGTGCATCTAATTGTTCATAATAGTCCATAATCCTTTTTATTGCTGAGGCATCTGGTGTGATGTCTTCTCTTTCATTTCTGATTTTATATATTTGAGTTTTCTCTCTCTTTTTTCTCAGTCTAGCTAAGGGTTTGTTGATTTCACTTTTTCAAAAAACCAACTCTTAATTTTATCGATTTTTTTTTTCTATTCTCTGTTTGATTTATTTCTGCTCTGATCTTTATTATTTTCCTTCCTCTGCTAACTGTGGGGTTAGTGTGATGTTCTTCTTTTTCTGGTTCCTTGAGGTGTAAAGTTAGGATGGTTTGTGGTGGTTGTTGTTGTTGTTGTTGTTTTGAGATATTTCTTTTTAATGTAGGCATTTATTGCTATAAACTTCCCTCTTAGTACTGCTTTGGTGCATCTCATAAGTTTGTCCTTGTTTTTGTTTGCCTCAAGATAATTTTTAAGTCTCCTTTTGACGTCTTCTTTGACCTAGTGGTTGTTCAAGAGTCTGCAAGCTTACATTGCAGATGGTTATTGGTCTTAAGTATAAAAGTAAATTATGTTTTCTGCCCCTAGTGAGAGAGCTGTCAGAATATAGCCTTGATGCAAAGAGGTGCATAAGCCACAGGTGAGCTTCTGGAGACAGTTTAAAGTCTGACCAAAAGCATATGGAGTCTTCATTTTCCTGCATCCACATCAACACTGTATATTACCAGTCTTTACATTTTTTTTTTTTTTTGCCAGTCGGGAGAAAACGATAGTTTATTGTTGTTCTGTTTTAATGTCCCTAATTATTGGTGAGGCTATGCATCTTTTCATGCATATAGCCATTTCTTCTTTGTGTTTCCTGCTCATATTCAATGCACATTAAGAAATTGAGTTTTTTTGTATTTTTGTTGATTTATAGGATATAACTGATATGTAAGAGACATCGATTATATCAATATATGTCAATATATAGGATATATTGATTCTGGATAGTAATCCTACATTTTTGATGCTCTTCTCTACCAATCCTTTTTTTTTTTTAAGATTTATTTATTTACTTATTTGAGAGAGAGAGAGCGGGAGAACAAGTGAGCAGGGGGGCAGAGGGAAAGAGATACTTTAGCAGACTCCTCACTGAGCTCAGAGCCCGATGTAGGGCTCGATCCCACGACCTGAGATCATGACTTGAGCTGAAGCCAAGAGTCAGACACTCAACCGACCTCACACCCCCAGGGGCCCCACCAATCCTAGTATTTTTGAGTCAGTTGGACGAGCATTTGATGCAAGAAGAGATAGGGAAGGCAATAAAGGGCTAGATGGTCAACAGCTAGTAACCCAAGGTGACTTACAAATCACTAGAATGAGTTTTATCTTCTTAAAAGCAGAGATGGCACCAAGATGAAGAGGGGAGGCAACTCTGTGCCCCCATCACAGGAGACACAGCAGACCCGCAGTCCCCAAGAACATTTTGAGCTCTTAGGCTCAGTGCAAGTCCCTTTTATTAATAAGCCTAAGTCTAGGGGGCGCCTGGGTGGCTCAGTCAGTTAAGCGTCTGCCTTCAGCTCAGGTCGTGATCCCAGGGTCCTGGGATCGAGTCCCGCATCGGGCTCCCTGCTCTGCGGGGAGCCTGCTTCTCCCTCTCCCTCTGTGTGCTTGCCCTCGCTCTCTCTCTCAAATAAACAAATCTTTAAAAAAAAATAAAATAAAATAAGCCTAAGTCTACCCCTTTGTGAGTGCCTTCTTTGACATTGCACAGACTCTTCCCAAACTCCTCTCAAACCTGACCTGCCTCCTTTGCACGTGGTTTATGGTATCAGTGACACCGGGTTCTGTCCTGTGACAGAACCTGTCTGGAGTGGTACCTGCCCATTCCATTTGCTTGAATAATTGGGTTCTCGGCGCAGCCACTCTGGTGGTTACAGAAACCTCAACCTACTGCAGCCTCCTCCTCCTCTTTCTTCCCCCTCATCATAGCTGTTTCTCCCAGTCTATCCTCTGAATTCATTGACTTTGGTCATTCAATGTCTACTGACTACACACAATATACTTCCCTCCTCCCATACCATAGCTTTCTCTTAGGACCAATACTGCCCAATACATATATGCAAATATTTTCTCCAAGCTTATTGTTTGTCTTTTAATTTGCTGGTTTCTTTTATCATAGAAATTTAAAATATTTATCCAAATATGTTGATCATTTTTTTTATTTTTGGGGGTTGGGACTTTGGTGCTTTGTTAAAAAAAAAAAGTCTTCCATACTCAAAATTATAAGTGTATGTCAACCCATTTACTTTTAGAATTATATTATTTTAAAATGTGTTTTGGGGAGCGCCTGGGTGGCTTGGTTGGTTGGGCGTTTGCCTTCTGTTCAGGTCATGATCCCAGGGTCCGGGGATTGAGCCCCACGTCGGGCTCCCTGCTCAGTGGAGAGCCTGCTTCTCTCTCTCCTTCTGCCCCTCCCCGGCTCGTGCATATATATATATATATATATATATATATATATATATATATGTGTGTGTGTCTGTGTGTGCGTGCTCTCTCTCTCTCTCACTCTATCTCAAATAAATAAAATCTTTAAAAAATAAAAATAAAATGTTGTGTTTTTTTAAATTGTGGCAAAACACACATCACATGAATTTGACCATCTTAACCATTTTTAAGTGTACTGTTCAGGATGGTTCAGTATATTCATTATTGTTGTGCAACCAACCTCCAGAACATTTTCATCTCATAAAACTGAAACTCTATAACTATTAGTCAACATCTCCCCATTTCCCCCTCCTCCCCAGTCACTGGCAACCACAAGCCTACTTTCTGTTTCTATGAATTTGATAACTCTAGGTACCTCGTATCAGTGGAATCATACGGTACTGTCATTTTGTGACTGGCTTTCACTCAGCATAATATCCTCAAGGTTCATTTATGTTGGAGCATAAATGAAAGGATTTCTTCCCTTTTCAGGGCTGAATAATATCCCATTGTATGTATATACCACCTTTTGTTTACCCATTTGTCTGTTGATAGACACTTGAGTTGCGTCCACCTTTTGCCAATTGTGAATAATGCTGCTATGACCACGGTTATGCAAATACCTCTTTGTTAACCTGTTTTCAGTTCCTTTTGGGTATATACCCAGAAATGGGATTGCTGGGTCATATGGTAGCTCTAGTTTCAATATTTTGAGGAACCGCCGTACTGTTTTCCATAGTGGCTCTGCCATTTTACATTCCTACCAGCAGTGCATGAGGGTTCCGATTTCTGCACACCTCCACCAACACTCCTTATTTCTGTTTTTTTAACAGTAGCCATCCTGATTGGGTGTGAGGGGATAACTCATCGTAAAATTATATTACCTTTTAATTACAAGAGCAATAAGAGAATACATTCTCATTCTACATCATTCAAATGATACCAGTCCAGCTGGAGCCCAGTTTATCCACCATCCGATCCTGTGTCCCAGAGCTGATGGTGAACTCAACGAAGACTCATGTTGAGTACCTGACACTCTACTAGGTAGGGGGATGCAGCAGTGAACAAAACAAAGTCCCCACTGTTATAGCAGTTGAGGGAGGAAGCAGGGAATAAACAGACTCTGGTGCCTACTTCTGGGGATGCTGTCTTCAGGGCACTCCCATCACTATCACCACAAGCGACTATGGGCGGGGAGGGCGGAGGAGGTGGGACAAAGGAACCAGTCAGGGCCCACCGACCCAGGCATCTCCCATTAAAAACTCCCCAATGGGTTGTTTATCCTCCAGGCCCTGTAGATACACAGTTCAGGGTCTATGAGGTTCTCAAGAGCCTACAACAATGTTTGAAGCCTGGAAATGATTATTGGCTCTCAGATACAAAAAGGAAGCCACAAAATAAAGGATAAATGTTTAATTAAAAGCATACAAATGTAATATTCCAACTTTATGAGTTTTCAACTTTAGCATTTCACACATTTGAAAGTAATCTGTGGATCTGATTTTCTCACTTCTCAAGAATTTCCAATTCTGCACAGATTTTTGGAAAAAAACCAAAGCAAATTGAGAACTAAATGAGTTACTCATTGACAATTTCAAAAGTGAGATTATGAAAATCCTCTCACTTCCCCCCCCCCGCCCCCCGGCCTCAAATCGTGTTTAGTGTTGATGGGAGTGCATTTTAATTTGTTTGCTACGGTGGGGTTTAGGCCTTAGTTATGTTCCTTGTAAGGTCAGGTTTCTAAGATGGCCCATGTGGGTTTTCACTAACAGAGTTGTGCAAGACAGCAGTCTCATTGAACCCAGGAAAGATTCTGTTACTCTATTTTGGCAGTTTGCTGAGCCTGAGGATGACAGGCTCCAGCAGAGGTGGTTTCAAGGACATCTTGCAGCAAAAGGAAGAGGCTTCTGCCTCTCATTGGCTAGCCATGGGCCAACTCTGATCTTGGAGCCTGGCCCCAAACTCAGCTTGCTCCATGGTTTGTCCTTGAAATAGTAAATGACTCCCTGCTGTGCTCGGATACCCAATTTCCCACTGCTTATGTTTCTGAGAACAGAATTCCCACTGGTCCAAACTAAAAGCTCAGCTCAGCAGTGGCTGAAATTATCCCTTTCCTTCTGACCTTGATGTTCTAGGAGTGTGGCCCTCTCCCTGCATCAGGAAGCTGGCCATTACTCTTGGTCCAACTGTGGGAGCTTCACCAGTGACCCTCATCACCTAGGAGAGACCTACATTAATAGGAAGAAGCTTCTTATGCTCTGATCCAAGTTATTCCATCCATTTTATTATTCTCCTTGCCTGGGACCCCTTCAGCGAGGACACTTCGCTTTACTTCAAACAAGTATTTCAATAGTTATACTTCTCCATGTTCAAACATCAAACCTGATTTTTAAAAGATAAAATGTTGCCTTTGAATACACATATATGTAATAAAAATGTAAAGAACTATGGGGAATGATAGTCGATAATTCAGGATAACAGTTACTACCTCTCGGTGCTGATAGGGGGAGGGTTACTATAAATTGGTAATGAATATTATTTTAGACTGGGCACTGGGGACACAAGTGTTCATTATATTATTCTGCATACTTTTGCTATGTCAGAAATATTTAATAATAAATTTAAAAGGAAATATTTTTGCATCTGCTCCCATGGTGGTTAATCGTTTGTTATTCTCAACACTTGCTGGTTCTCCTCTTAACCTCTATTCAATCACAGGTTTTCCCTTTCCTTGTGAACCTCTGCCAGCATCCTCCCTCTTCCCCTTGTTCCTTGAAACTTGATTGACATCCCTCCTCCAAATTGACATCTATTCTTGCTAATAACTCTCTCATTGGGTGTTCCCCCATTATGCCTCTTTATCTCCTTGGAAACTGTATAGTCTTAAAATATCAATGTCTCTTACCTGCCACCTCTTCATTTACTGCACAGAATCACAGAATTTTAGAGCTAGAACCACTTGAGATCATCTATTCCAAACTTGTCATCATGTAGAAGAAAAAAAAAAGGACACTTGGAGATTTAAGTTCATCTTCAGCAATAGCAAAGCCAGGATTCCAAATGGGGCTAACTTCAAGTGTCCCATAAGATTGAAAACCAGGAGAAGGTCTTTGTTCCTGTCCCTGGAAATGCTGTGGAGGTGGGAAGGAAGTGGATTCCTAAACTGAACACAAAAACTAAGAGGAAAATATTTACATTTGCACCAAAAAGAATAAAATACCTACAAATAAACTTAACCACGGAAGTGAAAGACTTATACTCTGAAAACTGTAAAACACTGATGAAAGAAGTTGAAGATGACACAGACAAATGGAAAGATATTCCATGCTCATGGATTAGAAGAATTAATATTGTTAAAATGTCCATACTACCCAAAGCAATCTACAGATACATTGCAATCCCTATCCAAATACCAACAGCATTTTTCACAAAACTAGGACAAATAATACTAAAATTTGTATGGAACCACAAAAGACCCTGAATAGCCAAAGCATTCTTCTTCTTCTTTTTTTTAATAGCCAAAGCATTCTTGAGAAAGAGAAACAGAGTGGGGGTATCGTAATTTTATATTTCGGGATATACTACAAAGCTGTAGTGATCAAAACAGTATGGTATTGCCACAAAAATAGTCACATAGAGCAATGGAACAGAATAGAAAGCCCAGAACTAAATCCACACTTATATGGTCAGTTAATCTATGACAAAGGAGGCAAGAATATACAGTGGGGAAAAGACACTCTCTTCAATAAATGGTGCTTAGAAAACTGGACAGCTACGTGTAAAAACATGAAACTGATCACTTTCTAACATCATACACAAAAATAAACTCAAAATGGATTAAAGACCTAAATGTGAGGCTTGAAACCATAAAAATCCTAGAAAAGAACAGAGAGAGTAACTTCTCTGACATCAACCATCACAACAATTTTCCAGATATGTCTCCCAGGGCAAGGGAAACAAAATAAAAAATTAGCTATTGGGACTATATCAAAATAAAAAGCTTTTGCACAGCACAGGAAGCTATCAATAAAACAAAAAGGCGAACAAATGAATGGGAGAAGATATTTGCAAATGATATATCCAACAAGGGGTTAATATCTAAAATGTATAAAGAATTTATACAGCTCAACACCAAAAAAACCCCAGTCTGATTAAAAAATGGGTAGATGACCTGAATAGACATTTTTTCCAAAGAAGACATACAAATGGCCAACAGATGCATGAAAAGATGCTCAACATCACCAATCATCAGGGAAATGAAAATCAAAACCACAATGACATACCACCTCACACCTATCAGAATGGCTAAAATAAAAAAGACAAGAAGTAACAAGTGTTGGCAGAGATGTAGAGAAAAAGCAACCCTCATACACTGTTGGTGGGAATGTAAATTGGTACAGCCACTGTGACAAACAGTATGGGGTTTCCTCAAAAAATTAAAAATAGAAACACCATATGCTCCAATAATTCCACTACTGGGCATTTACCCAACGAAAATGAAAACACTCACACAAAAGCACCAATTCAAGAAGATATACGTGCCCCATATGGTTATTGCAGCATTATTTACAAGAGCCAAGATATGGAAGCAACCTGTGTCCATTGATGGATGAATGGATAAAGGAGATGTGGTATATATATATATATATATATATATATATATATATATACACAATGGAATATTATGCAGCTATAAAAAAGGATGAGATCATGCCATTTGTGACAATGTAGATGACCTAGAGGGCATAATCGTAAGTGAAATGAGCCAGACTGTAAAAGACAAATACCTTATGATCTCACTCATATGTGGAATCTAAAAAAAGCAAATAGATAAACAAACCAATAACAAACAGAATCAGACCTATAAATACAGAGAACAAACTGACAGTTGCCAGAGGGGAGGGGGCGGGGGGATGGACAAAATGGGTGAGTGGGAGACATAGGCTTCCAGTTATAGAACGAATAAGTCATTGTAATAAAAGGTAGAACATCAGCAATATAATCAGTGGAATTCTAACAGCATCGTATGGTGGCAGACAGTAGCTACATTTGTAGTGAGCACAACATAACGTATAAACTTGTCAAATCACTATGTGGAATGTCTGAAACTCAAGTAACAGGGTGTGTTAACTCTATTCAAATAAAAATTTTTTTTAAATAAAAAATGAAGGGGCGCCTGGGTGGCTCAGTCGGTTAAGTGTCTGCCTTCGGCTCAGGTCATGATCCCAGGGTCCTGGGATCGAGCCCCGCATTGGGCTCCCTGCTCTGCGGGAAGCCTGCTTCTCCCTCTCCCACTCCCCCTGCTTGTGTTCCCTCTCTCGCTGTCTCTCTGTCAAATAAATAAATAAAATCTTTTAAAAAAATAAAATAAAATAAAAAATAAAGAGGTGATTATGGTAAAATAAGATCATTAAGGTGGGTCCTAATTTAGGAAGACTGGTGTCCTTATAAGAGAGAAGATTAGGACACAGATGTGCATAGAGGGAAGACTATATGAAGACTCAGGGAGAAGCAGGCCATCTGCAAACCAAGGAGAGAGGTCTCAGAAGAAACCAAGCCTGCCAACCTTGACCTCAGACTTCTAGCCTGCAGATTTCTGAGAAATTAAATTTCTGTTGTTTAAGCCAAACAACAACAAACAAAAAATCTGAGAGGAAAACCCTAGTGAGGCAGAAAGTGGTTGGTGGTTGAATGCTTCTCTCTCTCTCTCTTTCAGCAGTCTAGAGCAGAAGAGGGCCAGATACCTAGAATAGAGGTCATTTCATTTCTTTTCTCTCCTTCAATTGCTGTGGGAAGATTGCTGTACACCCTATTGCCACTGGGTAGAGAGAATTGACATCTTTGTGATGTTGAGTCTACCTATCAAAACACATGATATTATTTTCATTTGTTCCCGTCTTTTTTCTTTGGTCCTTCAACAGAGTTTTAAAGTTTTCTTTATATAGGTCTTGTACATTTTTTGTTGAATTTATTCTCATATGTTCTATTATTTTGTTGTTGTCAAAAGAGAAAATTCTAAAAGCTTCCTGAGAGAAAGCAGATCACCTACAAGAAACAATAAATATGTTGACATCAGACTCCTCAACATCAAACTGGATGCAAGATAACAATGGAGTATTTGAGAGGACTTAAGAACTTTTCAAATCCTAGAATTAGTTCATGTATTTTAACTGTTATTAAATGTGACCATGAGGGATGCTTGAGAGGCTCAGTCAGTTAAGCATCTGCCTTTGGCTCAGGTCATGATCTCAGGATCCTGGGATCAAGCTCCCCATTGGGCTCTCTGCTCAGCAAGGAGTCTGCTTATCCCTCTCCCTCTTCTTCTGTGCTCTCTCTCTCAAATAAATAAATAAATAATCTTTAAAAAAAATGTGACCATAAATTAAAAATATTGTCAGGCACATATATCCTCAAAAAGTTTACCACATCAAGATCCTCTTTGAAACCATTTAACAAATTATTTTCTTAGTGGCTGCCCTGGGGATTACAATTAGCATTTTAATTTAAAACAATCTAGTTTGGATGGATAATAACTTAATTTCAATAGTCTACAAAACTTTTGCTCCAGTATACCTCCATTCCCTAACTCCTCCTTTATGCTAATATTGTCATATGAATCACATCTTTAGACATTATAAGCCAATTAATAAAGTTTTATAATTATTGCTTTATGCAGTTTTTTTAAATGACATAAGAGAAGAATTATAACAAGAATACATTTATATTGTCTTCTATATTTATGTATATAATTACCTCTCCTAGTGCTCTTTATTTCTTCGTAAGAATCAAGTTACTGTCTAGTGTCCCTCAGGTTACTGTCTAGTGTCCCTCATTTCAGTCTTAAGGATTCCCTTTAGTATTTTTGAACAGATCTAGTGACAAGTTCTCTGTATTTGTTTATCTGGGACTATCTTAATTTCTCCTTCACTTTTGAAGGAGAGTTTGGCTGGGTATAGAATTCTTGATTGATGGTCTTTTTCTTTCAACCCTTTGAAGATATCATTCCACAGTCTTCTGCCTCCATGATTTCTGATGAAAAGTCAGCTGTTAATCTTACCGAGGATCACTTGTACATGAGAAATGGTTTTCCTTTTGCTGCTTTCAAGATTTTTTGGTCTTTGACTTTTACCAGTTGGACTATGATGTGTTTACACGTGGGTCTATTTGAATTATTTTACTTGGAGTTTGTCAGGTCTCTTGGATGTGTACATTAATTGTTTTCATCAATTTGGGAAGGTTTTTAGTCATTATTTTTTTCAAATATTCTTTATTCCCTTTATTTTTCTCTTCTCTTTCTGGGACTCATATTAGGTGTATGTTGCTATCCTTGACAGTATCTTACAGGTCTCTGAGGCCCTGCTAATTTTTCTTTCTTTCTTTCTTTCTTTTTTTTTTTTCAGTCTTTTTCTTAGGCAGGATAATCTCTATTAACCTATCTTCAAGTTTGTTGATTCTTTCTTCGGACAGCCCAGATTTACTATTAAGTCCCTTTAGTGAATTTTTCATTTCAGTAATTGTACTTTTCAACTCCAGAATTCCTCTTTATTTATTTATTTTTGGTAATTTTATTGTTGTTGATATTCTCTGTTTGGTAAGACACTGTTTCATACTTTAATTCTTTTTTAAAAAGATTTTATTTATTTGAGAGAGAGAGAGTGCACAAGTAGGGGGAAGGGGCAAAGGGAGAGGGAGAAGCACACTCCCCACTGAGCAGGGAGCCTGATGTGCGGCTCGATCCCAGGACCCTGGGATCATGACCTGAGCTGAAGGCAGACGCTTAACCGACTGAACCATCCAGGTGCCCCTCTTTTAATTGTTAAGAATGTATCCTTTAGTTCTTTTTTTTTTAATTTCTTTTTTTAATCTTTTTTTTTTTTTAAAGGTTTTATTTATTTATTTGAGAAAGAGAGAATGAGAGACAGAGAGCACGAGAGGGAAGTGGGTCAGAGGGAGAAGCAGACTCCCTGCCGAGCAGGGAGCCCGATGTGGGACTCGATCCCAGGACTCCAGGATCATGACCTGAGCCGAAGGCAGTCGCTTAACCAACTGAGCCACCCAGGCGCCCTTAATTTCTTTTTTTAAAGATTTTATTTCTTTATTTGAGAGAGAGAATGAGATAGAGAGAGCATGAGAGGGGGAGGGTCAGAGGGAGAAGCAGACTCCCCGCTGAGCAGGGAGCCCGATGTGGGACTCGATCCCAGGACTCCAGGATCATGACCTGAGCCGAAGGCAGTTGCTTAACCAACTGAGCCACCCAGGCGCCCATATCCTTTAGTTCTTTAAACATATTTATAATAGCTGATTTAAAGTCTTTGTCTACTAAATTAAACATCTGTGCCCCCTTGGTGATATTTTCAGTTGGCTGTTTATTTTACTGTGTATGTGGCATACTTTTCTGTTTCTTTGCAGAGCTTGCAAATTTTTGTCTAAAGTTAGACATTTAAAATAATATATTGTAACAACCTAAAATTGGATTCCCTCTCCCCAGGTTTGTTGTTGTTGCTGGGTTTTTGGTTTTTTTTTTTTTATTATTATTGTTTTTCCTGTGGCTGCTTATTTGTTTAGTGAATTTCCTAGATGAATTCTGTCAATTCTATATTCCTTGCAGTGTGCAGCTCTTGACTTCTCTGCTAGCCTTTATTTTTTTTTTTAAAGTTCTTATTTTTAAGTCTGGTTTTCTAGGGTTTACTCTTGGTTCAGTATAATTTAGTGGTGAACCAATGATCAGTCCAAAGATTTCCCTAAATGCCTTGTCTATATGTCTCCTACCCTTTTACAAGGGGAGCTGTGTCTGAAAGCACACAACAAACTTCAGTTTACAAAACAGCTTTAGCTCTCACTTCCTGAGTGCACAGGGCCTGAAGGTCAGCCAGAGGTGAGTGATTGGGGCTTTCTTCTTTCTGAGGTCTCTCCCAAGCATGCACACTGTGCAACCTTCTAGATCCCCAGGAACATGTTGGAGCTTTTCAAAGTCCTCTGTGGTTTTCTAGTTATCTAGCACCTACTTTTAAACTTCTGTTGGTGTTGGCCAGACTCTTGTTTCCTCTAACCAAAATCACAGGCTTTGGCAGCTGATGTGTTGTCAGCAGATTGCTATTGTTTTTGGTAGTGCCCTAAGTATAGTTTTTATTTCCCCCCTGAGCCGAGCTGTGAGTCAAATCAAATAAGTAGCCACGACACCTTGGCAATGAAGGTTTTCCAGGGAGCTGCGAAAGTGCACCAAATATTGACTGTGTTCTAGGGATGGGGCTCTTAACAGAGCTCCAAAAGAAGTCAGTCGTCTCCATTAGCTTTGAGACTGTTGACTTTTCATGGCTACTGGGCCACCAAGCTGGGGATGGAGAGAGGATAAGAATAACCCCAAGTTAAAATGTGACAGGCACCACTGTCTTATTGAGGCTCAGTAATTTCTCTTGGATAGGTGATTCCCAGTTCATGTGGTAGCTTTGGCACATTTCCAGAACTCTGAGATGTTGATTTTAGCGGTTTGGCCTGTATTTTTGTTGTTTTTATGGGAGAGTGGTTCGCCAAGGTCCTCACTTTACCATTCCAGAAGTCAATCTCCCTTGAAAGCATTTTTAAAGGAGAAGTGCTTCAGCAAGATGGGAAATAAATCCAGGATGAAGCAATGAGTTATGCAAAGTAAAAGAGAGAACATAACTTAGAAAAGTGTAATGTTACTTAAATCAGCAATGCGTCCCTCCTGAAAAAAAAAAAAGTATATATTACAGATAACTTAGAAGTAACGCCCTAGATTGGAAGCATGGCTGGGGAAGGGGAATGGGAAACTGGTGGGAGGAGGAAAGACTGGAGGGTGATGGAACATGTCTTGTTTAAGCCAACATCTAGAGCTGTCAAAGTTAAGAAATTGACAAGGGAA
This sequence comes from Halichoerus grypus, assembly GCF_964656455.1. Taxonomy (NCBI): domain Eukaryota; kingdom Metazoa; phylum Chordata; class Mammalia; order Carnivora; family Phocidae; genus Halichoerus; species Halichoerus grypus. The sequence continues at coordinate 153,084,568 of NC_135713.1, forward strand.
AGAATAAATGTAAGTAAGGGTCATGATACATTAGGGTTAACCATGAGAAGGGTATAAATAGGATGTATTATTTTCTACAGAATAATTTGGTCTTGGCAACAGAAAGCAGAAAAGTCCAAGGAAGGAAATTTTGAACTATTCCAAAGATGGAAAGGAGTAAAAAGAAAGTACAATAAATAGAAAACACAAAATGATTCAGCAGAACTATGTCCTAAAATAAAGTTAATAAATATAGGTGAGGATGAGTCATACTCACAGATCAAAACACAGAGAGGTTCTGATTAGATATAAAACCAAGATACAATAATATATTGTTAGCAAGGATCACATAAGCAAAATTGGAAAACCAAAGGTTAAAAAAGCCTGGCACATTAAGAAAAGGAATAACTCTAGGGTAGCAATTTTAACATCAGAAGAAAAAAAAATGAATTTAGGGTAAAAATAAGGGACCAATGGAGAGGTTATATACTAATAAGGAATAATAAAGAAATACCAATCATAAGCATATGCGTACCCAGCAAGGTAGCCTTAAAATACATAAAGCAACAAATAGCTAACATGGGGAAATGGATATATCAGCAATTATATTTGGAGGTTTTAGCACAACTTTTTCAGAAGACGATACAGCAAGCAGACCCAAAATAAGCAGGATAGAATATTTGACTAATACAATCAATAATCTTGAGCTAAAATGTGTGCACACTTGCACACACACACCTCTTTATACCTAACAAACAAAGGAAATCTCCACATATTACAAAGGGATGATATTGGTTACATTTTCCAACTATAATGAAATAAAGATACAATCTAGTAAAAACAGAACATTTAAAAATCCCATATTCCCAGGAAAAAATGAAAACTATCTTTGGGCTAACAAAGAAACAACGAGGAAAATCACGAAATACTTGGAACTGAATCTCAATGTCAAAGTTTGTACTAAAGCAATACATAAGGGAAACTAACGTTTTTGACATTTATTGGAAAATAAGAAATACTCAGACCAAAAGAGGTGAGTGTGTAACTCAAGGGGGAAGAAGCAGCAGAGTAAATCCACAGAAAGAAGAAGAAAGGATGCAATAAAGCTAATACCGAAATGAAAAAAGAAAACAAAAACAATGCATAAAATTAATAAAACCCAAAGGAGGTCTTTTGAAAACTCTAAAGACAAATGTCTGATAAAAGTAGCTAAGCAAAAAGGACTGTATTCCGCTAAGTGTGTGTGGTATTTTTTGGTTCATGCTTGTCAACTTACAGTTGTGAGATGGCTGTTTCTCCCCCAAAGAAAGAAGAGGAGGAGGCGGGGCCCCTAGAGGAGGCGGGGCCCCTAGAGGAGGCGGGGCCTATGCCCAGGAAAGCAAAGACTTCCCCAGACATCCTGTGCAGATTTCCTCCTGCAAGGGAATTTGGGAAGGTAAGCATTCCACTTGAACAGAGTTGCTGGCAGGAACACAATTTGGGTAGAGGAGAGAGAAGAATGAGTGTTGAGTAGGAAAGCAGCAGTTTCTGTCTCAACAACAATACACCAATGCATTTGAAAGCTTGAGTAAAAAGGATACAGAAAAACGTTAAAAAGTCACATGAATAAACCAAGAACTGTGCCTATATACAGGAAAACGTGTTCTACTGACAGCCCGCGACAAACAGTTCTACCATTCGTTGACCAGATGAGTCTTATCTTATATGAGTTGTTCCACAGAATAGAAAATATAAAGGGGAGACTGGTATAACCATAACGACAAAACTAGCTAAGGAAAAAAAGGCAAAGTGAACATTTATGCAAAAATCTTCAATAAAATGTTGGCCAGCCAAATCCAACAGTGTGTTTTCTTTTAAACACAATTTATCAGGACCAAATAAGGGTCATCTAAGAATTCATGGTTAGTGTGAAATTCACCACACAAATGGACTAGAGAAGAAAAATCGTATGACATTCTCAATAGATGCAGGAAATTCTTGATAAGGTTTGTGATGCAAATATGAAAACGAGGAAGAAAAGGGAAGGTTTTTTTTTTTTTAACTTAATAAAACCTTCAGCGGACATCATACTTAAAACTTTAGATGCATTCTTTTCAAGGTCTGGAGCAAAATGAAAACGGTTGCTTTACCATTACTATTCAATATGGTATTAGAAGCCCTTGCTAACACACTTCCTGCCTGGACAGTTGCAATGGTCTGCCCAAAACAGACGGCCCAGAGCCCGAAAGCTCCCCCCAACTCAGACCTATTGTTCACAAGGCAAGTGGCAAGAGAGGGTCAAAAGCTTTCAGTGCATCCCCAGTGGCTGGTAAAACCTCCCAGAGGCAGCATGGTGTTCAGAGGAAGGACCATGAGGTTTGCAGTGGTCCGATCTGCACTCAAGCCACGCTCTACCATCTACTAGTCGTGATGCTGGGCAACTAGGTCAGTTAATCTCTCCGAGACTCAGTTTCCCCTGCTGTAAAATGAGCATTAGTGCTGTGAAAATTACAAGCATTACCGTATGCAGGTGTTAAGCCCAGAGAGGGAAGGCACGGTTCATCCTATGAGAGTTCCCCTTCTCTTAGGTTAGCAGTCAGGACATCCACAATCTGGACCCAACTCATGTCCCCAACCTTGTTGTCCATGACTCCGCATACAAAATCCACCTGCAGACTCAGTGTCTCTTCCCCGCCACGTCCCTGCCTCTGATCCTTGCTCCCCGGCCAGGAATGCACCCTCCACTTATCTGAACCAGTTGTAACGTAGAGCCTGATAGGGTGGCTCAAACAGACCTAGCTTTGAATTTAGTTAGTTCACCAGTAAAATGAGTTCATGCTCTGATTTAATGGGACAAGCTTAGCCAAATTCTTAGCACGGATTCTCAGGATCCTTGCCAGTCTGGGGGTGGGAGCCCAGATTTGTCCCCAAGCACCGGCTCTGCCGGGTTGAAAAGGTCACACGGAGAACTACCAACATTGGCATTTTCCAAAGTATTATCCAGGAAATACTAGTTGTACAAGATAGTGATGTGTGTTACCAGAAAGGAGGTTTCGGCACCCCACGGGTAAGGGGAATTACAGGTCCGACAGAGCTAAACGAGTGGGTTGACTACAGGGCTTTACGTAGCTTTTACTGCTAATATGTGTTGTAACCTTGTAACTCCCACCACACGAGGACTGAGTGTTCGGCAGGACTCACTTGGAAAATAATGGCCTAAGTAAGCCTGAGCTTAAAGTTTAATGGCTCATTCAATGTTTGCTTTCCTCTTAGATGGAACCAGGATATGCTAGAACTCAGTATCTCTGATAGCCATAAGGCCGGGAGCTAGGAATTTCAGTCACTTTTGATTTTATGAATCTTCACTGACCTGCCGGAGAGATAATAGAGTAAAAGTCATACCTCGAGTCTTTAGGACTTGGTCCTTCCTTCAATCATGCCTCTGTAATGAAGCCCCAGTAAAAGCCATGGACACCGAAGCTTGTGGGTCCCCCTGATTATTGGCAGTACTCTGTGTAACATTGCACATCAATGTGCTGAGAGCATGCTGTGGTCCAACTCCACGGGGCTGGGGGTGGGGTCGGGGGGACACATGACCCTTCACGTCAGGATCCTCCCAGAACTTGCCCCACACATCTTTTCTCTTGGTTGATTCTTTTATTATTATTATTATTATTAAGTAATCTCTATGCCCAACACGGGACTCGAACTCATGACCCCCAGATCAAGAGTCGCGCGCTCCACCAGCTGAGCCAGCCAGGCACCCCTCTTCTGGCTGATTCTGAGTTGTCCTCTTTGGCTCTAACAAATCTGTCATCACAAGCGTTAACACTTTTCGGAGTTCTAGGAATCGTTCTGGTAAATTCTGGAACCTGAGGGGGGTTGGGAACCTCCAAATGTGCAGCCGGTTGGTCAGAAGTGAGGGTGGCCTTGGGGGTCCGAAGGGAGTTGGGGGCAGTTGGGTGCCCTTAACCGGTGGAATTTGACCTAACTCAGGGTGGTTGGTGTCAGAAGTCACTGCGATTATGCTGAGTGAAAGAAGCTAGACAGAAAATAATACATACCATAGTCTTTGGTGTGTATTACCAAAATGCAAACCACTACATGGTGACAGAAAACAGATTGGTGGCTGTTTAGGACCAGGGTGGAGGAAGGATTACAAAGGGGCAGGAGGAAATCTGGGGGGTGATGGATATGCTCACTATCCTGATTGTGGTGATGGTTTCAGGGGTGTGTATTTGTATATATGTCAACTTGTACCATTTAAATACGTATACGTTATTATATGTAAATAACACTTCAATAAAGCTGATTTTTTTTTTTTTTAAGTTTAGTGTAGGGGCGCCTGGGTGACTCAGTCAGTTAAGTGTCTGCCTTCGGCTCAGGTCGTGGTCACAGGGTCCTGGGATTGAGCCCCGCATCGGGCTCCCTGCTCAGCGGGAAGCCTGCTTCTCCCTCTCCCACTCCCCCTGCTTGCGTTCCCTCTCTCACTGTGTCTCTCTCTGTCAAATAAATAAAATCTTAAAACAAACAAACAAACAAACAGAGGATTGTCACATATTAACTAAATAGCCCAAACACAAATTTCTCAGTACCTTCCCCGTAAAATCTTTTAGATCCTTAAACTGACACGTCACTTAGCTCCTCCTGTTCCTCTTTCTCCTCCTTCCTTCTGCAGGTCAAACCACGCTTCCTAACTTCAGTCCTTCCTTAAACCAAGTCCTGTTCCTCATCCTTTTGTTTGCATTAGGGGGACACACCTGTGTTTGGGTTTTGATAGTATTGTATGTTCTGTCTGCTTAGGAAGTTCTGTCTCCTGTCCAGTAAATTTCAAGCGCTGGCTACCTTAAATCCTAATACTGAATTTCCCTCCTTTTCTCCCGTTCCTTAGCTGTAGAGCATGGTGATTAAAGTCTCAGGCTGTGGTGCCACCAGGCTGGATCTGAGTCCCTGCTCTGCCACTTCCTAGCTGTTGATCTCCAGCAAGTTACCGAGCTGTCACTTTGTCATCTGTAAATTGGAGGTGGTGACACTGGCTGCATCCTAAGATCGCTTTGAGGATGAAGTGAGCCAGCTCATGTCAAGTATTCACAACAGTGTCTAGCACACGGTGACCCCTCAGCAGCTACGGTGCATTTCCCTGCATGCTAGAAGCATTCCCCAAGGACTGGCGAGACAGACAGGGCTGGAAAGGGCACATCCCAATCCCTCGGAGATTGCATTAAAAATACAGATTTCTGGGCACCAGCCAGCAGGTTCTGATGGAACCCAGGAACCTGTCTTTTTGGATCTGCTCCCTAGATGACTCGGATGGACAGCCGGGCTTGGGAACTGTGGCACCACAGAAAATGATCAAAATTTGGGGGAAGGCGATTAGGGCTCTGGTGGTGTTTCCACCAGCGACCCAATGTGTGACTTTTCTGAGACTCTTGTCTTCTCCTTTGTAACATGCAGATAACAAATTTGGTTGAATCGCAGGGTTGTTGGCAGGGGAGTGGAATTGTTAAAGCCATTTAGGCCGGGGAGCCTGGCTTACCGTGCAGGGAGGAACACAGACTTTGCAGTGAGACAGGCTTGGATGTGAATTTCACATCTGATACTGTGCTAGATCCGATCCGACGTTCAGCCGCCTCTTCTTCCTCACACAACCCTGACTTTGCTTGGAATGTAAACGTGCCTGGCGGAAAATACTCCACCTCCCAGACTGCTTTGCAGTTCAGGGTGGCATAAATCTGCAGAGGATTTCTGGGAAGGCTTTTGTTCCCCTGATATAGGCACTCATTTCTGTTTCTCCCTTTTCCCTCTTCTTCCTGCCTGGAACACGGATGAGAGGCCTGGAGGTGCGGCAGCCATTTTGTTATTATGAGTGGACAAATACGGGATCTACGAGGTGAAGGTGATGGGAACAGAGGGATGAAAAGATTTAGGTCCCTAGTGTAGCACTGCTGAAGAGCTGTGTCAGCTCTGGACTGCCTACCCCCAGACTTCTTATGTGAGACAAACGAATCCCTAATTATTTAAGGCAGAGGTTAATTTTTTGTTGGTGGTGGTTATTTATACCCTAAAGCTTTGCAGGGAAAATTGAAAAAGAATCAATTTCCTAGAACCGTGTCTGACCCAGTGGACATTCATGGGTTCGTCCCCCTTCTCCAGCTATGAGACGTTTTCACATTTGTAAAGTGAGGCCCTTCTAAATCCAATATCCTATACTTACCTGATTATAAGGTAGAAGACTTGATCTCTGGCTTCTGGAATAAAGGGCCATTTCCTGGGGTGGGGGGGAGGGTTTGAGCAGTCACCCAGCTGAGTGGCTAAGCACAGGTACAAGTGTGGACCACCTGTGGGGCCCCAACCCTACAGAGGCCGCCGCACCCCAATCAAGCAGATGCAAACAATCTCCATGACCTTGTGCGGGGCGGAGCGTGCATATGTGCCCAAAGACATGAAGCCGCCCTTGCTCGGATATAAGTATGGAAGGCAATTCTAGGGATCGTACCCCCAGTGACACACACATCCGAGAGGAAGAATGAAAACGTATTAACCTGAATCCCTGCTCCCCCAACACAGAGTACATTGCGTAGCATTGGCTCTGGTCGGGAAACCCAGGTACCTAGGTATGAGTGTGGACACCTGCTTGGTTTTCATTCCCATTCTTACCTGCCCAAGGCATGGCCTCTATAGGACCAGGCTCCTGCTTTTAGGACCCATGGCAACGCACGTGACTCACCAAACAAAGCCAGCTGCCCCCTCTGCCAACTGAATCCCGCGGGTCCCCACTGTCTGAGCACTCCAGCCGTGGCTGAAATCAACAGTACCAGAGTCAGTACCATCAAGCTCTTGCAAACCTTAGACGCCAAAACATGGTGAATACAAAGGGCACTTTTTTTTTTTTTAGCAAATGTATTCTTCTTCCATTATTTAAAAAAGATTGAACAGCAAAAAGTTAAATCTCCTTTTACCGTAAAAGTAAAGAAAATCATGCAATGAGATGATCCCCGGGGTGGGGGGGTGGGGGGATTCTGCACAAACTTACTCTCTCTCTCTCCAGACTCCCCTGCAGCCCCCGGGCAGGACGCAGGGTTTGTCCTCAGCAGGTGAGTTCCTGTCCAGCCCCTCGGGCGCCTTCCTGGGTCAGCGCATCTTGACCTTCTCTCTGCCCTTCTACTCTGAGTACTCCTCCCTCATGGCCTTCACCAGCCAGTCCCCCTCCGTCCCCTGCTCAGAGTCGCTCGTGTCACTGGCCTCCATGACCAGCAGTTTCGAGTAGTTGATTTTCTGCTCTTGGGGCAGTCTGGGCTGGATGGACAGGAACAGGGCCAGCCAGAGCACCAGGACCACGCAGCAGGCCTGATACAGCACAGCTAGGCTGAAGGACGACGCCACGAAGCCCCCCACAACGCTGCCCAGGCTGGACCCTCCCCCATAAATGTGGCCTCGGAACATGGCACCCAGAGGTCTCTCCGTCCCGGGAGTGGCCAGGTCCTCGACGGAGGCCTTCACGGCCCACCACAGGGCCCCGTTGCTGATGGCACTCAAGATCTGAGCGGGGAGGACTGACCACCAGCTCCAGAGGAAGGAGTAATAAAGCAGCTGGGCTGCCAGGCAGCCCAGCCCCAGTCCCACCGTGCCCACCCTCGACAGTTTCCTCAGCAGCGTCGCTTTGAACGGATGGAGTAGAATTTCCCCCAGCAAGCCCAGGGCCACGGAGAAACCCATGACCAGCTCGCTGCTCCCGTGGTCTTCCATGTACCAGAACAGAAAGTTCTGCACCGTGCTGCTGGCCGCGCCTATCAGAAACACGGTGAGGGCTAGGAGAATGAGCCGGGGGTCGCCGCCCACCAGGGACAGCGCTTTGACCATTTTGCAGCTGGGCTCCCGCCGCCTGCAGACGGGGACGGGAAAGGCAATGCTCACCAGTAAAGCCAGGGTGCTGACCAGCGAGTAGCCATAGAAATGCAACACACCCCGGGGGCCATTTGTCCTCAGGACGCACTCCAGCTGCCCCACCAGGGCCGAGATGCCACACACACCTGCCGACATGCCCAACAGCCTCCAGATCCACAGGCTTCTGTAGCGGTCCGTGGCGTCCACAAAATCCAGGTATTCATAAAGGCTGTCGTCGGCCACCTGCTCCAGAGGGGCTGTCAGCAGCTCCCAGAACACCAGGGACCCCAGGGAGAGGAGGAAAGTCCGGCGCAAGCCTTCCAAGGAGAGGCCAAGGGTCCGGGCATTCCCCTGGGCTGCTGATAAGTTGGCCGGACTTCCCGGGGCTGTACCCCCAGCAAGCAAAGGGGGGGCCGTCCAGCCCGCCTTCAAAGCACCTTCCCCAGGAGTATCCTTCACCCCTGAAGTGTCAGCATGGAGAACTGGGGACGTGGTCCTGGCTCCTTCCACGGAGCGCACGGCGTAGCCAGGCGGCCGGCCGGACGATTGGTGGCCGCTTCCCGCAGGTGCCGTTCTGAAGCCGGCGGCGTCCAGCGTCCCAGTCCTGCTCTCGCCCGGGGGGCTGGGCGCCCCCGCCGCGTGGCGCGAGGCGGGCTGTCGGGCCGAGGCGACGGTCACAGTTCGTGCGGCCGCCGGCGGCAGGGCCGTGGGGGTGGCGCGGTCGTTGGCTTTACAGGAGCGGTACGGCGGGTCTTTGTCCGGCGGCGGCACCAGGACCATCAGCAGGCTGGCTCCCACCGAGCCGAGCAGCGAGCCCATCAGAAGCACCCTCCTTCTCCGGTAGCTTTTGGCCAGGAAGGCACAGCAGGGAGCCCAGAGGGCCGCGATCAGGTGCTTGGTCGCCAGCAGGATGCCCACCCAGGGCGCGGCCAAGCCCAGCCGCCTCAGGTAGAGAGCCAGGAAGGGAGTCACGCAGGCGTCCCGGACGCCGCACACCAGGTGGAAGAGCCTGGCCACCCGCAGCGCCCTGCTGATGTCCCACTGGGGGTTGGCGCTCATGGCGGCCCGGCTCCGTCAGTCCCGGGCGGGCGGGGGGCCGAGCTGGGCGCGGGGCGGCCGCGGGGGCATGGCCCGGGAGCCGGGGCCGCGGGGAGTCGCCTCGGGCCTCGGGCGGCGCCGCGGTCACCCGGTCAACGGCCGCGGTCCCCCCCACCCCCCGCCACGTACGGCAGCCGGCCCGGAATTGGCCCCGCCCCCGGGACGCCGCACCTGGGGGGCGTGGCCGGCGCACCTGCCGGCCGCACCTGCGGGGCCGCGGCCGTGCGCGCGTGCGCGAGGGTGGGGCCTGGGGCCCGCGGGGCGCGCTCGGAGCTAGGCGCAGGGTCGCCCGCAAACCTGAGTTAGCGCCCCGAGTTGCCTCGGGCAAGGAAAATTGGTGGACGGTGGGGGCAGCGGGAATGGAATTCGTGATGGGGGCTCCCTCCCTCACCTTCTTCAGGTCTTGACGCCCCCTCCCCCGTCAATGACCGCCCTGTTACCTTCAGGGACCGTCCCTGCCCACCGTCGCTGACAAATCCCACCCCGTCCCCTGCCTTATTTTTCTCCGTAGCACGCATCACCGCCCAGCACTCCACGGCTTTCTGTTGCGCGTGTTTATCTTGTTTCTTGTCTGTCTCCATCAGAATCAGAACTCCAGGAAGGCGGCTATTTTTGTCCCCGGGGCATTGAGCTGTTTCACTGGATACCAGCTGCCCCCGGAAGAGGCACTATGGGTGACAGTTTTCTTTTCTTTCTTTTTTTTTTTAAAGATTTTATTTATTTGACAGAGAGACACACAGCGAAAGAGGGAACACAAGCAGGGGGAGTGGGAGAGGGAGAAGCAGGCTTCCCGCGGAGCAGGGAGCCTGATGCGGGGCTCGATCCCAGGACCCTGAGATCATGACCTGAGCGGAAGGCAGACGCTTAATGACTGAGCCACCCAGGCGCCCCTGGGTGACAGCTTTCTTGAGCGGAGCGATCCCCAGAGGGCGGACAGCTGAGGGCTGCCTTGGGGTGGCACTCTGCACCCCATCCAGACAGCCGTCCCAGCCCCTCTAACAGTGTGTGTGTATCAGAGAGTTTTAATCTACACCTAAGGGTGCTCCGTGGTCCAATTAGGGGGTACACCCTCCAGAGGCAGTTAGCTAACATTTAATCCAAAAGCTGCGCTCCGGAGGCAGCGAATACCAACACGTCAGCAGTCTTAGATCAACCGAAGGGGTTTCGCTAATTAGCCTGATAGATACTGGTGAAATGTCACTGGTGATATTAGTGGTGTCCGTGTCACGTGGATTGGTTATAGTTTTCTCGGAGGCGTTTGCTCCTTGGGCGAGCATTTACAGGAATCTGGAGATCCCAAGTGGTCCAGCCCTTTGAAATGGTGTCATAGGCTTTACTCCCAAATGGTCCAACATCCAGCCACCGATTCCGTGAAATTTTCGTGCAAGGTGTGCTCAGAGCACCTAGTTTGGCTGGCGGGTGGGGTTGAGGGGGATGGCGGCTTGCCAACACCCGTCTGAATGTGTAGCAAAATTTGGTCTGCAACTTGCTTTCCATGGTGAGCTGGTAGAGAGATTACTGCTGGGGGAGCCCAGAGATCTCACCTAATTCTAACAACTGGTAAACTCTGCAAATGTTTACTGAAAGAATCTAGTAACTGTGTGAATGCCAAAATCGATAGGAATCAGTGTATATCACGCCAAGAGCAGAGAAATAATATCTAGCCACCTCCAGGTGAACTCACTCAAATTCAGTGATATCAGTCATTTCCGGTTTAAAACCACTCAGGCTCACTGGGGACTGTCCCTAATCCCTCTCTCCCTGGGTTCTGTTTTGGGAGGGGGCAGCTTCAGTGGAGGATCTCACATCCATCCACTCCTCCGTCTTCACTCCGTCCAGGGCTGATGTCCAGTGAGGGGCGGGAACACTGCCATACTGGTGTCCCTTGGACCCCTCTGCCTAGACCCCCAGGAGGCCCCTCTCACAGGGAGTCTTCCAGACTTGTCCCCACTCCCCGGGCAATGAGGCCGGAAGTAAAGCACCTACCTCTGTACTCTTGGATCCCCGAACCTGAAAGGGATTCTTCCACACCCTCCTCCCACTCTCCCCTGGGACCCTGCCCTCTCCACTTTCCCTCCTGCCCCCCACCTAGTCCTGGCGGTGAGGATAGAAGTTCTGTGTCCCTGATCTTCCCTATTTTGCATCTGGATATAAGTTTTGGAACTCAAAAGCCAAGGATTTTCATGTCTTTACTATCTGGCTCCTTTGAAATGACTTTGCATCCCCATCTCTGTTCTGGGACGGTGCTGGTCAGAAGTCCCTAAGTCCACGTGAACGGGGAGAGCGGTGGGCGCCAGAGAGAACGCACCAATAATACTCCACAGAACTCCCAACTGGCCTAAGAGGACTCATTAGGTCAGATCACGTACGGCCCTGGATCTCTATTAAAATCCAAATGTCACTAGGTATTAGATAAAAGCAAAAGGGCTTTAGTGTGCCTTTATTGAATCTGACATTTTCCTCTCCTCCAGGAGAGACACCTGCCTGGGCACGCAGGGTGTGGGTGGTGGCTGGAGGGAGGAAAGGAACAGACTCAGGAGAGAGGAGGTGCCTTTGCCCTGCTTCCCATTTCCCCCAGGCCATGGGGCCTGGACAAAACAGCAGCTCTCACTTGGGTTTTAAGGGGCGAGGGGGGAGCTTGAGTGGGAGAGGTGGGGACTAAAAATAAAGACGTGTGGACATTTGTGCTCAGAGCTGGGTCTTGCTTGTGTGTGTACAGCTTTGCTGGGACCATCTTTGGGCCTGGGTGTGGGCCCTGCACCATCACCTGCCACGGCCAAGCTCCCTGTGCTCCGGTCACTCGCTGGCTCCTACTCACAGCCAGAAGCCACCCAGGGCAGCCAGGCCTTGTCCCGGCTGCTGGTGTGAGGGTTTGGAGGCCAGCGGGGTAGTATATCCTTCCTCTTGGTCTGGGGCTCTCAGAGTTAGCGCTTCTGCCGCCCCTTCGGGCTCACTGGACGATGCCGGAGAACGTGTTGATGGGCATCAGAAGGGGCTTGGGCTTGGCTTTGGTCCCTTCCACCTCCAGCCGGGGTGAACCGAGCCATGGCGCCTTGGACTTGTGCGTCCCGGAACACGGCTCTGGGCAGGGAGCAACCTCGAACCTGTGGGTGGAGAGAGGCCGGCTCAGGAGACCCATCTCTGGGGTCAGATCGGCTGGGGCATTGTGAAGACATCCCCTCTATTACAGGATATACGGGAGGAGGCCTTGCAGACAGAGGAGGGGGAGTCAGGGCAAGGAAAGAGCACCCAGGCCAGGGGTGGACCCCGGGAGAGGAGGTTTGCCTGCGTGGGTCCCTCTGTGTACACCCCGTCCATACCCAACTACTCCGCCCCGGGGGAAATGGCTAGGGGCTTGCATTAACTGGGGCACAATTGCCCCAGAAAGCCAGCCTGTGTGGGAGGGATCAGTGCCCGCACGGGGGGTTGCATCTGTGGCTATGGCCGCCGGCTGAGCAGATGCAGAGGAAATCTCCGGAAACATTGGTATCCTCGGCTGCCCCATTCATTTGCTCTTTTTCCTGGATTCCCAGGAAGTCACCGGGCAGTGGCCTCAGTCCACGCCAGCAGGTGGACCCCACCTGCCCGGCCCCAGGCTCTGCCTCCGACAGGTGTCCTGGGCTAGAGGCAGGAGGTGGTAGGGGATCGCTCCGTGGGGCACGGAGGGGTGGCGAGGCCCGGCCTCACCTGACCACATCCCTGTACGTGCGCCGACTGTCCTTGTCCAGCAGCAGCGTCAGGAGCCTCTGGTCCTGGCTCTGGATCTGGATGGTGGCCGTCCGGAAGGTGTTCGTCACCGTCTACAACAGAGAGACAGCTCGTGTGCGTGTCACCTTCACGACCTTCACCTTGCCAACACATCCTGCCTCTGCGGTGTATTTCCACAGGCTAGCCCACGGGGTCCCCAGCTCTCTTCCTGCAAGTGACTTGGAGCACTGACAAGTCTGCAGAAACTGCATCTGGGCTCCCCCCGGCCCTTGGGTCTCTCATTTCTGCAAGTCTTCTCCCAATCTGTTGTCCTAAATTTCAAACCACCGCGAATGCTGTGGCTGGTGCTTGCCAGGTTATCCAGGTGCCTCAGCACCCCCATATCCCAGGTGCATATATCACAAGTGCAATGTTGGGGGGGCAGTATTTCAGGGGTTCTATGAGTCCTGACTGCCGATCTCAGAGTTGGATTACATGCAAAATTATTTCCCTGGGAAGCAGCCACCTAGTCTCACGACGCAGACCGGGCCTGTATCTGTTTGTATCGTGGAATCATCTAGGGGTCAGATAGTGGGGCAGTCAGATGGCCTTTCCAGGTGGCCGGCGCCCCCTACGTGCAGACAGCAGCTTTGGTGGTTCATCCCCACAACGTTCTGAGCCTTTAGGATTCATTCTCATTCAAGAATTCGCAAGTCCTGGCTGCTCATGAGCATCACCTTTCCAAAATATAAAATTAGAGATTCTGATTTAAGTGATCTGGAGTCGAGCCCAGGCAAGGACATTTTTTTTTTTAAGAAAGATTTATTTATTTATTTGAGAGAGAGAGAGAGAAGAGGGGGAGGGCCAGAGGGAGAGAGTCTCAAGCAGACTCCCCACTGAGTGTGGAGCCTGATGCGGGGGGTTCGATCCCACAACCCTGAGATCATGACCCTGAGATCATGACCTGAGCTGAAATCAAGAGTCGGATGCTTAACCAACTGAGCCACCCAGGCGCCCTACAGACAGACTGCCTGGGTTCCGGTCTCAACTCTGCCACTTATTAGCTGTGTGACCTTGGACGTATTTCTTAATCTCTCTGTGCTTTTATTTCTCACCTACCGAGAAAACAAAAACAAAACGTGGTAGTAATAGCAATTACCTTGTAGGATTGTTTTGTGAAGATTAAAAGGGAGAGAATATACCACGTGCCCGAGACACGGTAAGCCCTGTATTTCTGTTGGCCCGTTGTTACTCTCCTTCTTCTTAATTATAATTGTGCAAGAAGGAGCCAGGCATGAGTAGCGGCTTCAGTTGTCAGAGGGGATGGGGACCCCACTGTGGGTTCTTTTGCTGCTCCATCTGTCTCTTAGCCCAAGCCCCCTCCTGCCATCCCTCCATCTATAGACTCCTATGAGTCAGAACAGGTGGGTTTGAGCAAAGGCAGAAAGCCTTAAGCCTTGCTGGGACAGAGAGTGACACAAGGGGAAAGGGGACTTCTCCCCTGTTGTGCATCAGGACCCACGGCAGCATCGGGGCCTGGGGCCCTCAGCTATGGTGGGCAGTTGTGGTCCATGACCTTCCAGAAGTACCTGGAGAGAGGGAGGCTGGAGTCCTATGCGGGCTGGGGAGTGGGGAAAGCCAGATGCATTATGATAGCTTAGGGGGCCCCACCTGAACTGACCCCCGCTGGTGAGGGAAACTCCGGGTTCCCACAGAGGACAAGACCAAGGTCCGGAGGTATTGACTGTGATCTTCTAAAGCTTTCACAGTAGTAGGTGTGGGATGTATCTCCCTGACTCCAGACACAGTGCTCTTTCTCTGCATCAGGCCGCTCTAGGTAACTCCCAGCAGGATCTGGGCTCCCATGACCCTGCCCTCCCGGTAGCCAGAGGCAGTCTAAAGGCCTCCTTCCACGTGCTTGCTGTGTAGACAGATGCCTTCATTTCCCCTTTGTGGCCTGCATGCCTGGACACATGCAGACCTGCCTGGCTTTGGCCCCGTGGGGGACCACAGGACTCTGGGATTTCACTCTGTAAGTGCAGCCGTGGAGGTCAGTTGAAAGGGATCCACCTTGGGGCTTGAGGCTCGCGCACAGAGCTGTCCAATAGGAAGGCAGATTTCAGCTGGGGGGGGGGCAGTGGAGACCTCTCAGCCAATCAGAGCTCTCCTACAGTGGACAGGCTGTCCCAGAAATAGTGCACTATTTAGGGGTGAGGTGCGGGGGGAGGGATGGGAGCCACACTATGCAAAACTAGAGGGTTTTTCTGCCCTTCTGCCGTGGAGAATGGGAAATGACAGAGGGGTTTTAGAAAGAGCACTCGGGCAGAGATGTGGAGGGTGGACCTAAGGGGCATTGCAGTGGCATGAGGGGGACCAGCTAGGAGGCTACAGCGTTTGTCCAGGAAAAGGGGATGGTGAAGGTCTGGAGCAAGGGTGACCAACCCGCCCTGATTTGCCTGGGACTGTCCAGGCTTTAGCACAGAATGTCCCATGCCCCGGGAAGCAGTCCTCGGTCCTGGGCAAATTGCGGTGGTTTGTCAACCTAGGTGACTCAGAAGGAGGGGGATGGGGGAAAGGGCGAGGTTCGAGAAGTGTTGAGAGAGAAAAGCAGCAGGACACAGGGAAGGGAGGAAGAGGAGGAATCTGAGGGTTCTCCCAGGATCCTGGCAGAGGTGACTGGGTAATGATGATACCATTAAGTGAGAGGTCAGCCACAGTGGTGAGAGAATGAATTAAAAATCATTGTTAGCACATGCATAGCTTTTACTTGGCCACACACTCTTCTGAGAGCTCTGCATGTGACCATCACTTCATCCCCGCAACGACTGGGTAAGTTCAGTGCTATTACTATCATCCCCATTTACAGATGATGAGACTGAGGCACAGGCAGCTTGATTAACTCGCCTGAAGTCACACAGCTGGTAAATGGCAGAGCTGAGCTCCGAAACCCAGGCTGTCTCAGTCTGGTTCTAGAGAGCTCTTAACTATCTGAAAGTACTGGCTTTGGTTTTGCAGGTCTTGAGTGTGGAGTGTTGTGGGACGTCTGGTTCATGCGGAGTTGAATGCAGAGTCAGAAACTCGGGGTTTGACTACCAGAGCAGGGGATAGAGATTTGGGTGTCCTGAGCACATCGGACTCAAACCACATATGTGGGTTAGGTAGTCCAGGGAATGAGAAAAGAAGTGAGCTGTGAATGAAAGTTGAGAACAGTAGCTATTTAAGGAACGGGTTTAGGAAAAAGAGCCCAGGAAAGAGGCCAAAAAGTCACAATTCAGATATGTAGAACTTTGAGAAAAAGAGGGAAGAGGAAGGAAATAATTTTTAAAACTACATTAGGAAATATGTTAGAGCCAAAAGATGGGAGTCTCCAGATTGATAATGTCCTTTAAAGATCCACAATAATGAATGAAAAAGATTCCACCAAGGCATGTGCTTGTGATGTTCCAGAACCTTCTATGAAGTGAAGCATCAGAAGCTTCTAGAAAGGGAGAGAAAGGAACAGTCTTATACAAAGGCTGGGCAGAAGGAGGCATCCTATTCCACAGCAGCAGTATCAGAAACTAGAACACTCAGGTTTGAACAAACTGAGATCAAACTGATAAAATCAAAGCCATACTGGGAATGCGGACAAACCTTTCTTGTTTTGGATAGATGAAGCAGACCAGCATTTCTACATGGCAGATTTGAGTAGTATGATGTGTTTGACCTAATAAGTACCTTAGTTTGTATTCTGTAGACAGAAAACACACATGTCCTCTTTAGTTATCACAGGATATTTAAAAATCGATCATATATGGGGCAGTGAAGACAATGCCATATAAATTCTAAAGTTGAAGTCGTGTGGGTCACATGCTTTGTTGTCCCAGGGTCATTTGGTGATGTCAGGAATCAAGGGGCTTAGGTTTCAACAGCCATGGGGACCAGGGGACAGGCCCAAGGGATTGGAAACTGAGATCGCCTTCAAGAACTCTTGAAGGCCATGCTCTTAGCAAAAGACTCGATTAGAAAAACAGCAGCTGTGCTATGGGATGAGGAGAACGAGTCTCCCCTGGGAATTCCAAGCCACGTCTGCCCTTAGGGGGATCTGGGGTATACGTGTTCACTGTTTGCATGGTCTGGGAATTTCTGAGCCTAGAAATTAACTCCAAATACGGTCCTGGGCTGATGATATCCCGGGGGCCCGTGGCAAAGGCAGATACAGAATTCTCTAGAAGGTCAAGGTTTCAACCCAGATTTCCCACAGAGAAAACCCCAACAGGTAGGAGCTCCCAGTTGAGGAGACATACAAGGAAGTAAGCATCCATGTGTCTATAGCTATCTATTATGTACAGATATACAAAAAAGAGGCTGGATGTTTGCACCTTGGAATAGTAACAGTCATCATCTCTAGAAAATGGGACTCGAAGTGGTTTTACCTCTTTGTGCTTTTTAAAAATTTTTTTTGCATTTCTCCCATATCACTAAACTTTTGTTTATAGGTTAAAACATTATTGGGGCGCCTGGGTGGCTCAGTCGTTAGGCATCTGCCTTCAGCTCGGGTCATGATCCCAGGGTCCTGGGGTCGAGCCCCACATCGGGTTCCCTGCTCTGTGGGGAGCCTGCTTCTCCCTCTCCCACTCTCCCTGCTTGTTGTCTCTGTCAAATGAATAAATAAAATCTTTTTAAAAAACAAACATCATTTTTAAAGGGGAAGAAAAAGGAACATTAAGGACTCGAAGGTGAACTTTGGTCTTAGTGGCACGGAGGTGACTTTACCAAGGTGGGGTGGGCTGTATGCAGATGGCAGTGGGGAGGAGAGTCTTTGGCAAGGGACTGGAAACTCCTGTGGGGTATCTCTCAAGACCCCTGACCAGGAAGAGAAGGAGTACAGTGGTAGCTAGAGAGGTAAGTGGATCATGGTAGAGATTTTCCTTCTAGGATGGAAAAGACCCGAGCACATTTCCAGGCTACGAGGGAGGAGTGGTAGAGAGGGTCCACGCTGGAGAAAAGGAACTAACATAGATGAACAAGAGCCCAGAAGAGGTGCAAGAGAAGAGGGTTGAGCGATGCCAAGGGTCCTGTTGAGGTGGGAGGTCGGGTGTTTGCTCCCGTGGATGTAGAATTTATTCCAGAAGAAGCCACTGGAGCCAGACTGAGTAGGCGGCTTGATCCCAAGGGAGTGTCTGCCTGGTCGGTGGTGTGGGGGAGTGGAGGGCGTCTGGAATAGGGTTCAGGTGTAATCATGGGATTCACAGCCCGGTTGAGTAGGGAAGTGAAGTCCAGAGAGGCCATCAGATAGGGAGCATATGGGCAGGTCCTAGGTCTGTACCGATAAGGGAATCCAAATCAATAAGTATCAATAAGGACAAAGGGCAGCGAGGTTAAAAGAGCTGGTTCGATTTGGTCCAAGGTTTGTTGCATAGGAGTCTGACTGCTGGGTCCTACAGGGGAAGCCAGAATGTGCACGCAGTTTCTATTTGGGGGCATGTTCTAGGTCCTTGGAGGGCCAGCAGGTGGAGGGCAAGGCTTTAAGTCTCACTGTGTCTTACTTACGCTCAGCACCTCACAGATGGGGGGGAAAGCAGATTCTTTCCAATAGGAAGACCCACTTCGACAGCAAAGGCTCAAAAGACATTTCCCCTTCTCCGAACACCCCCAGCCCAGGCTCCCATCCACCTGCCCTGTCGGAGCATCCCATTCAAACCAGTACTTACAGAGAAGGACCTGCCCGCCAAGTTGGAGGACTTGACCACCTCCATCACGCTGACATTCAGGCACCTGAGGTCTATGACTGGAGCAGCAGATGGGGGGGCGTGGGTGGGCCCCGAACCTGGGAGGAAGGAGGTGGGACATGACCTTGGGTGGGTCATTTTTCTGGCTTCATTACCTCTCCAGTAAAAAGCTGCTAACAGTAATAATGCCTATCTCACAGGATTCAAAGCGTTGACGTGTTTGACGTTGAACGTGGCCTGGCCTCCGATGAAGGTGTTCGGTGACGTTAATCCACCTTACAAAACTTTTCATCATTTCAGAAGACCAGGGGGCTAACGGGAGAGCTCATATGTATAATTTACGATATGCATATAAATCGGTATCTTTTTTCATCCCCATTTTAGATTTAGGTAGTTAGGTAATTAGATCGACTGACTATCTGATTATCTACTGTATAGCTCTAATTAGGCAACTGGCCAGAATTAGATAATTTGGACCAGTGGTGCCTTTTGCGAACTGGAGAGTACCTGCCCCGTGGAACGACATTCAACATCTCCAGACCCAACACAACTAGCTCTGCGGGCCCGACGCAGAAGCAGGAAGGCAACTGCACCTGCCTCCATGGGGTGCCTCCAACTTCTAGCTGTTGTCTCATCAGGTCTACAGGGCACAGCCAGAGGCCATGGCCACGGTGCGTTCCCTGCTGGTGAGCAGCCTGATGGTGGGGACCACGCCTCACCCAGGTATCCAGTGCCCGGCCCTGGGCCCAGCACTGGTAGGGGCTCAGCCTCGTTCTAGGATCTCAGGGACAGGTGGGAGGCCCGACTCCCCTGGCTCTCCCCGTCTACTGTCACTCGACTGTCATTCTCCTTCTCCCCCGTCCTCCCCGCTTCTCGTGCCTTCTCTCTGTCTCTCTCTCTCTGCTGTCCCCACTCCTCACCCTCAGTGTCACTGGCTGGAAGGGCCTTCAGGACCAGCCCAGTGGCCCGCAGGGAACTGGAGACCTCTTGGGCGCGGTGGCTGAGCAGGGCCTGGGGAGAGGGAGGCAGGAACAGATGGGGGTCCTCAGAAGAGCCCTGTTCCTGGGCATCCTCATGTCAACAGTCCTGCTTCCCGCCCCTGGCCTGACTGAGATTCTTGTCTGTGTCGCTCCTGTCCAACAAGGGGCTGGCGGAGAAAGGCTTAGAGCACTCTTGGCCTCAGGGAACACGTTCAGCCTCCCGGACCCAAGGGAATATGTCTCTGATGCCATCAGTTCAAGCATCTGGTCGGCCAGGGAGGAAGGTATTGTTGAGCGATGGGACAGCCCCCTTGTTCCTTAAATCAGATGGCCTCCTGGGCTGCATGCAAGGCCAATTGTAATCCGCCCATCCCTGCAAAACTCTCCAGAGGCTGGGAGAAGTCTGGGGGCAGCTTCAAGAAAAGAGGCTGAAGGTTCTGGCTCGATCTGCTCCCCACCTGCCCGTCCCTGACACCTGCTTCCATCCTGCCGTACCCACCCCCCAACCTCCTCTGACCACGCCCATGGCCACGCACCTTCTGGTAGCAGATGGACAGCTCGGCCCCTGGGCCCTCGGCCGCGCCCTTCCTCCTGGGTGAAAAGCCATCTGAGGGACAAGGGGAGAAGAGGCTGAGGGTGGGAGGCTCCCACCCGTCCCGTCTTGCTCCCCACCTCACCCAGGGCGAGCTAAGCTCCTGAATTTTGACAGAACTTCTCCCTGGATGGAAGGAAGCCCCTCGAGGGTTCCAGTCTAGGCAGGCTTGGAGGAGCCAAGGGCATCCTGGTATTCAGCGAAGGTGAGAGCTGGGAGGACTTTCTGGAAACAGGGCTTGGGCGGGGGCAAGCGGAGTCAGCCAGCTCCGGGAAAGGGGAAACAGATGCTCACCTTTGGGGAATTTGGAGTCTTGGATCTTCACCTTCAGCTCAGTGAGGAAAATGTCCTCTGCGGGGTCTTGGCTCAGGTCCCTGAAGATCTGGAGGCAAGGGGGACAGGGAGGAGGTTTGGAGGAGGCCAGCTCACCCTCCTCCCCCAGAACCCGAGGGTGTAGATAGTTGAATAGTGTCTGGAAGCAGGGCGGAGGGTCCCCCACCATCCTGCTAGCGCTAGATTCTGAGCCGCATCCAGTGACTTCCTGCACCTGTGGTCCACATGTCTCCAGCCACGTAACATATTTATAAATCAGGGAAGAAGCTGGTCTTGAAACCCTAACTACCTGTAACCAGTGTGGTCTAATGGGGAGGGCAGGAGCGGGGAACAGAATTCTCACGTTGTGGGGCTGTGTCCGGTGAGGGGAACCACATTCCTGACTTGCACTGTGAGCTGGGCTGGGAGGGAAGGGCTAGAGGGAGCTGAGCCGCTCAGGGGTGGGGGGTGGGGGGTGGGAGGGGCCAGAAATGTGGGGCTGCAGGGGCCTCTGAGGGGAGCCAGGCAGCACAGCGGGGAAAGGTGGCTGCAGGATTTTTGAGAGCAGGGATCTGGAAAGAAAAGTGGCTACCGAGAGTGGGCCATGAGCTGGGCGGGCGCTCCCAGCGAGGCCTCGCGCTCCCATCGACTATCAAGGACTTCACAGATGCCAGCATCCTTAGGGGAGGCCGCTCTGTGACCCTGATGGGTCAAGACTGACACCAGGCCCTGCCACGGTCGCAAACACGGGAAAAAACGGGAACGCTGTGCGGGCCGCATCCCCCTACCCTCCCATCGAGGCAAACGTGAGGGGGACTGCTGCCTCTCAGAATTGAAGTGATCGATCACTCTGAATTAAGAACGTCCGAGATGCCCAATCACAGAACCACTCCCGGCGGTTGCCCATGCTGTGCACTGCTCCTCCCTTGTCCGCAAACCCAGCTCCGTGCTGGGGCAGGTGCGCTCCTGGGGCCTCCGGCTGAAGGCGTTGACCGTGGACGGATGCCTAACCTTTCCTTTTATTTGCGGTGCTGAGATGTTTACTCCCTTTACCTGCGTGAGAGGTTTCTCCCAATTGTCACAGTTTGTGTTGTTTGGTTTTGTCTTCTGGAAACCCAAGAAAGGGCCTAAATCCCTCAATTAGGTCTGGAAGGGGGGAAGGTGATAAAGATCCATCTCGGGATGCCAGGGGAAGAAGGAGAATTCAGAAGGGGAAGTCAGGAAGGCAGAGGCGGCCCCCAGAAATCTCTGGGGGATGGGGCGGTGCGGGGCCTTCCTCAGAACATGGAATTGGACAGCCACATGCAAAAGAATGAAACTCGACCATTCTCTTACACCATACACAAAGATAAACTCTAAATGGATGAAAGACCTCAACGTGAGACAGAAATGCATCAGAATCCCAGAGGAGAACATAGGCAGTAACCTCTTTGACATCGGCCACAGCAACTTCTTCCAAGACACGTCTCCAAAGACAAGGGAAACAAAAGTGAAAATGAACTTTTGGGACTTCATCGAGATAAAAAGCTTCTGCACAGCAAAGGAAACAATCAACAGAACAAAGAGGCAACCCACGGAATGGGAGAAGATATTTGCAAATGACACTACAGATAAAGGGCTGGTATCCAAGATCTATAAAGAACTTCTCAAACTCAACACCCAAAAAACAAATAATCAAGTCAAAAAAATGGGCAGAAGACATGAACAGACACTTCTCCAAAGAAGACATACAGTGGCTAACAGACACATGAAAAAATGTTCAACATCATTAGCCATCAGGGAAATTCAAATCAAAACTACACTGAGATACCACCTTACACCAGTTAGAATGGCAAAAATTGACAAGACAAGAAACAACAAATGTTGGAGAGGTTGCGGAAAAAGGGGAACCCTCTTACACTGTTGATGGGAATGCAAGTTGGTACAGCCACTCTGGAAACGGTGTGGAGATGCCTCAAGAAGTTAAAAATAGAGCTACCCTATGACCCAGCAATTGCACTCCTGGGTATTTATCCCAAAGACACAGATGTAGTGAAAAGAAGGGCCATATGCGCCCCAATGTTCATAGCAGCAATGTCCGCAATAGCCAAACTCTGGAAGGAGCTGAGATGCCCTTCAACAGACGAATGGATAAAGAAGATGTGGTCCATATATACAATGGAATATTACTCAGCCATCAGAAAGGATGAATACCCAACTTTTACATCAGCATGGATGGAACTGGAGGGGATTATGCTAAGTGAAATAAGTCAAGCAGAGAAAGACAATTATCATATGGTTTCACTCATATGTGAAACATAAGGAATAGCATGGAGGGCATCAGGAGAAGGAAGGGAAAAATGAAGGGGGGGAAATCAGAGCGGGAGAAGAACCATGAAAGACTATGGAAACAAACTGAGGGTTCTAGAGGGGAGGGGGTGGGGGGATGGGTTAGCCCAGTGATGGGTATTAAGGAGGGCACGTCCTGCATGGAGCACTGGGTGTTATACGCAAACAATGAATCATGGAACACTACATCAAAAACGAATGATGTAATGTATGGTGACTAACATAACATAATAAAAAAAAAGAACACAGAATGGGGACTCACAGAAATAGTCATTAGACTTGCACTAGCAGGGAGATCCTAGCGGAAGCCCGGGACACGTGCCGACGTCCAGCTCTGTCGCAGACGTTTGCTGGGGGAATGCGGGCCGGATCTTTGGATGAATGAGACCTGGAGCAGGAGGAGGCTCAAGAGTCCCTTTTGTTGGGACCTTACTCTGCACTAGACATTCTGAGAAAGGCCCTTGACCTACGTGACCTCATTTAACCCCCCAGCAGCACCAGGGGATGGGTCTCATTAGCCTCCATTAGGACCCTGGACACTAAGGCTCGGAGATGTGCGCTGACTTGCCCCAGGTCACAAGCGGCAAAGCTGGGCTGTCATTCAGCATCCCAGCCACTGCTCTGGAATTGCTCTGGAATCATCTGTGTGCCTACCTCCTTGCCCTGCCCCCCCCCATGTCTTTACCATACTTGAAGCCTCATGAAACCCCTAAGGCAGGTGAAGATCATCATGCCTCTTTTCCAGGTGCCCATGACCACAGAGCTAGCAAGCGGAGGGGCCAGCCAGGCTGTGGACTCTACCACCCCACGTGGCCCCTGATTCCACACCTGCTGCACCCTGACGGCCCGCCAGTGCCACACGGATTCACTGTCTGCACGCACACACACACACATGCATGCATGCACACACACACTATTTATTGTGTTAATGGCGGGAGACTCAAAACTCAGATACAGGGCGCGCCTGGCCGGCTCAGTAGGTAGAGCACACGACTCTTGATCTCCAAGTTGTGGGTTCGAGCCCCATGTTGGGTGTAGAGATTCCTTAAAGATAAAATCTTAAAAAAAATTCAGATTCAAAGTGCAGAACCATGTCTCCAGGGACTCACAGTTTGGGTGGGAAGTGATGCACAGGGCAGGGATGCGACAGAGGTGTAGGGAGAAGCAAGGGCTGTGCCCACAGCACTGTGGACACAGAGGAGAAGCACCTGAGCCCGCTTGCGGGGGCAAGAGGAACAGAGGTGAGGACTGGCGAGGAGGCAGGGGAGGATGAGGTGGGGTCAGGAAGGGAAGTCCAGGATGGGGCACAGCGTGAGCAAAGCCTTGGAGGTGGGAGCATCAGAGTGTGTATGGAAAGCAAAGAGAGAATGAAGGGGCTGCTGGGCAAAGAAGCCTCTCTGAAGGTCACAGAGGACGAGCAGCAGGAGAGAAGGTTCCAGAAGTCAGGCGAGGGGCGAGCTTCAAGAAGGGGAAATGCGGGCCTTGATTTTTGCTGTTGTAACACACACATGGATATCACACATTTAATTGTACAGACAAAGGAAAAAAGTATTGTGGCCCGGGATGTCGAATGCAGAAGAGGGCCCAAAAGAGAGGACAGGAAGCATCCTTTGGGCCTGGCGTTGGAGGTCACTGGCAAGAATGGTGTCAGAAGTGCCAGACTGCCTGGTTGGAGGACAGAGCGAGACAGAAAGAGACGGAGATGGTGGTCGGGCCATCTAACCCCACAGCCCTGGCTTCAGGGTGGACGGACGTGTGGCCCATCTCTTGGGTCATAGTGATCGGTGTACTGATGAGCATTGGCCTCGATCCCATTGGGAAAGGGACACTCTCTCCCCAACTGGGGTTGCTGAGCTTGAAAAAATGCTGACCCGGGACTGCTGCCGGTTATCTGGTCACCAGGACGGGAGACAAAGCAAGGCAGACGCTGTACTGATCACCCTGTTTAAAGCCCCAGACCCAACTTTTCCAAAACCACGTCAACTCTGCCCTTGCCAGCGAGGTGAGCCAAGAGAACTCTTTTCCTGACACCGATTTTTAAGATGTCTGTTACTTGCAACTCCAAGAGTCTTCCCCGACACAAAATGGGAGCCAGGAGGGGCATTTTGCAAGTGAACAGTCCAAGAGGAGTGGAGGGCAGTGAGCATCCTTCCACCCGGTGGGGACTGGGAGGACTGCCCACTGGAGACCCGCGCTCAGACGCCAAGCCTACGGAGGCTGAAGCATCAGGGGGCGGGGATGCAGGTGTGCGTTGGTGAGGGACGCTAAGAAAGTGCAACTGTCAGCAGACGCTGGTGGAACTTAGCACAGAGGGCAGAAACACTTCTCCTCCAAGAGAGCTCCTTTCTGACCAGATCAGCCTACAAGAGCTGGACAGTCTTGGGAACTAGAGGGTCTAAAAACCTGACTTCCCTGCCACCTTTTGAGCCTGGGAGCTTGAAAACAAGGTGGGAGATAAGGTTGAGACAAAGTCTGGGAAGAGTCTGATTCTCAGGCTCTCCCTCCCAGGCCCTGTCACTAGGCAACACGCTTAGCAGGAAAATGAATGGAAACCTTGCAGGCTCCAGAGGCTGTTCTGTGCATTTTCGGTGACAAGGACAGCATGGGGGAGGGGAGGGCCCAGGAGAGGGGCTGGCTGAGGGGGAGGTCCGGGAGGAGGTGGGTGAGGACAAGAAGGGCACGGATAACAGGGTTTTGCTGGAGCTGGATGTGCTCCGCGTCCACTGGAGAGGCGCACGCGAAGGTGTGGATGCATCGATAGGTGTGGACAGCATGCGTGGGGACACCTAATGGTCTCCATTTTCCCCAGAGGTGTGGATGACAAAGTCACTTGCTGAAAGTGAAGGACAGGAGAAAAGCAGGGAAGGGGGAGCTTGCCAAGAAGGTGGTGTAGGCCCAGCTGAGGCTGGACACCACGGAGGTGTCTGTGTCCAGCCAGAGGGCTTCGGAATGTTTTCCAGATGGTGCTCAGGAGCCCGAGCTTAGTGAAAGGTAAGGCACACTGCAGCACTGCTCTGGGCTCGGGAGACAGCAGGGCAGGGAGGCCAGGGTTGGGACAGGAAACCACAGCAAGGGGCCAATGGACATGAGAAAGTAGAAGGACCTGCCCATCTCTCTAAGGAGGCAGGTCCTGGAGGAGAAGGTGAGAGGGTCTTGCAGGGATGGGAGTTTGTGATCAGAGACTAGAAAGTGAGCATCTAGGAATTCTGAGGTAAAGCAATTCCTGGTGATAATTTTCACAGCTGCCTGTCCCCCATCCTCTACAGCGTCAAAGCCTAAGGCATCCCTCCACATGAACAAATTCTGTTTCTGCTTGCAGTGGAGGTCTTTGAAGCTGAGAATTATCCGATGCATCCAAAGATTAGGAGGATACAGTTAACAACCAAGTCCAGTGAGTCTGTGATTTGTACCCTAGTAACCTGCATTTCCCCAGAGCTAGGGTGTTTAGGGGGTGGGGTCCCAGGGTCCTGCAGGCTGGTACACTACCCGTGGAGTCCCAGGGCGGGGGATACCTACCTTGACAGTATAGATCTGGAAGTAGATGGGTTGGGTGCCCATGCGAACGTAGTAGGTGATGACATCCAGGATGAAGGGGTCCACAGTCCGGGATGTGTCCAGGGAAGGGGGCTGTGAAGGGGCAGAGAAGGTCTTCAGCCACCGCCCTCCATGTGACTGTGGGGGGTGCTATTTTGGTAACAGAGAAACTCCAATGCTCCCACGTACCCTCCATGAGGCACTAACCCAGCTGGTCCCTCAACACACTCTAGGCCTTTCCTCCCACCCGATTTCCACCCCCAGGTCCCCAGGGCCTCTGATTCATTCCACTTGCACAAAGACACATGGGGTGCGTCTAGGTGGAAGGCACTGAGCTGGGTGCCTTGGGTATAGACAAGATGCTTGGGAATATAGCCAATGATCACAGAGTGTGGGCTGGGTCCCAGCCACTCACTGGCCAAGTGACCTAGGGCATGAGAAGTGAAGGGATCTGCTGTCTCCTTCAGCTCTTGGGGTATTTAAGTATATCACAGATTAATTTACATTTGTAGGTTATTGGGAAAACACTAGTGCCATGTCCTACAGGCCTTCCTCATATGATTATAAAGCAGAACCATAGTTTTTTTTTCTTTTAGATAAATAGAATGCTCACATAGTACCAGAATTGGAAAGCAGCTAGAGTTTATCTCATCCAACTCATACCCAATCCTATAACATCTCTTCTGACTCTCCCATCTGGCCTACCGAAATATTGCTCCCTTCAGAAAGGCCACATGGAGGAATGGTGAACGTACTCTAACAAGGCTGTCCTCGCTCACACTGTTTCCAGTCTCTTCCTGTGGAAACCGCTTTTGGAGGAAGCATTGGGGCCGTACAAATTGTTAATTATGAGGGCAAGGAGAACAGGGAGGACCCTAAGTCCTGCATGTGTACCAGCATGGGAATAAAAGCTACTGATAGAAGAGGACAAATAAGACATTCCTCCTCTAACAGCCTCCAAGTTTTGAGCAAAAAAGTATTTCAATACCCAGCTAAACAGTCTCCTGTGCATACGCAAAGACATTTTTCGGGTAAGCAGTAATTCAGGAAATAGGCCTCCCCCCGTGCCTCTATTAGAATGTACAAGAAACCACCCTAATCAAGTCGAGTGTCAAGTTAGAAATCAGGTACCTAAAATCAAGAGGCTTGTTTTATGTAGGAGTACCTGCCGCCCAGATATAAGGGGGGGAGAGAGACACCATCCACAATGGCAAGAAAAAAACTAGGAAACATAGGGAGGAAATTTAACCAGAAATGGGTAAAAGCGCTGTGATTAACAGTGTAAGGCTATTCTGAGGGACACACACAAGACTTCCCTATATGAAGATAAACACCATGCTCCCAGAGGGGGCTGTGTAACACCCTAAAACAGGCTGATTCTCTTCCAAATTTCAATTGAAATCCCAAGGGAGGTGGAAGGATTTAAAAAAAAAAAAACTTGACCAAATTTCTAATATTTATCTGGAAAGAGACACGAACAAACATAGTCTGAAAGGTTTTCAAGAAGGAGAGTAACGGGGTAGGCTTACCCTGCCAACTATTAAATTAAAAAATGCTAACGTGGCCGGTAATGAATGGATTAACGAGAAAGAGTTAAGTGTCCCGGAATAAACTCAAGCATCTGTAAAAATTTAGTGGATGATAAAATGCGCATTTCAGACTGACGGGGCAAGATGGCTCGTGCAATAAATAGCTTTAGGACAACTGGCTAGCCATTTGGAAAAAAACAATTTGCATGCCTCACACTCAACCCTGAAATCGATTGCAGGCAGGTTATTTAAATGGAAAAACCGAGACCTGAAAAGTTACAGTAAATGATCAGTGAATATTAGTTTAATCCTGGATATAACGTAATCAGTGGAGAAGACCTCTCAATGCAGGACGCCAACGGCAGGTATCACAAAGGATAAAAGTAAAATGCATAAAAATATCGAACTTCTGTAAGTCATAAAACCCTACTGACGAGATTGATAGGCAAGTAAACAAAGTGGGAAAAAAAAGTCTGCAACACCAAAAAGGTTAAGATTCTCTTAATGTGAGGGGTGCCTGCCTGGCTGGCTCAGTTGGTGGGGCATGAGGCTCTTCATCTCAGGGTTGCGAGTTCGAGCCCCATGTTGGGGGTAGAGTTTACTGGAAAGATATAAAAAAAGATTCTCTTAATAGATAAAGGCCTTTTCAAGTCAGGAAAAGATGGGAACTCTCTCCCTACCACCCGGGAGGGTTGGGGGGTAGCAGCCTGGTTTTGTGGTCAAGAGGATATGCTCTGGAATCAAGCTGTCTGATTCCAAGTGGGACTCTACCTCTCATTTTGCAACTCTGGACTAAGTTACCTAATTTATTTGCATCCCCGCGGCTTGATCTGTAAAATGGGGACATGGCAACATTAGCATCCGCCAGCAAGAGTGCCTACTTGGTAGGGCTGCTGAGTGCCTGGCCCGTGTGAGCGCTCAGGAGGCACGGGCTCTTACAATCACAGAGAAACCATCCCAGGAACCTCAGAAGAGAAGGAAGAAAAGGGCCTACACCCTTATGGAAGAAGGTTCTGCTTCACATTGTCCCCAGTGTCCCCCCGCCCCCAAAGCAGGTGCCTGTTAAGAGTCCCGAGTGAATTTCCACCACGAGCTGGTTAGGGCTCCTCCCTTGTGCTCCCTTCCAGCCTCATCCCACCCCAGCGGGCCCTGGGGCTGACTCTTGAGGTCGAGAGCCAAGGGTGGTATCTGAAAACGGGCCCCTCCCACCTCCCCCCTACCCTCGCGGGCCCCCTACCATCTCTGCCAGCTTGTGGATGGCCGGGCATAGTGTGTTGACGGTGTTCTGGTACCACGGGTCTGCACGGCCCAGGAACGTGGCCAGCTCTCTGAGCTCCGAATGTCTGCATGACGGCGGCTCCTGGGGACAGGGGGAGAGGGCGGACCCATCAGGCCAGGTCTCTGGCACTTTCTTCCTGGCCAGAGGTTCCCCTAGGCAAACTGGCCAAACACTGAACCTCTTGGGGCCTCAGTTTCTCTGCCATGTGAAGACCATTAGGTTTTACGCCTCCGGTGAAGCTGGGATACCCTTGACTGAGGGCCGCTTGCCAGGGACATTGAAAAATGACCATGAGCCTTGGAAGTGGAGAGACAAGGACTGCTTTGAATTTACTGATCCCGGAAAAGCAAGCAGAGTGGGACAGCAGAAATGCAAAGCTGCAAGGGTAAGTTTGTCCCCCACCCCCCAATAGAACAATGGGCTCCCACTGTCTGAAATTTCCTTTTATGTGACCCCAGGAAGCGTGCTGTGTGTGCGAGCCCCTGTTTGAGGAGAAGCTTGCAATGAATTCCATTAGAAAAGCCAAACAAAATTCAGCCATGGGCAGGCTGCCCCCGTGAGGGGACGTTCAGCCTCCAGGGCCCGCATCTGGGGCTTCTGGAACACAGACCTGATCTAGACGGGCTCCCCCGGCCCCGCAGCCTAAGGAAGGACGATCCTAGTCCCTGGAGCCAGGGATGCGGCTGCCCAGCCCCTAAGCCAGACCCCTGCTGCGGACAGCCCCCCCACTCCTTCCCCCACGTCCCTCCCCTCCCTCCCCTGCCCTGCCCAGCCACCTCGGGCGCCAGCACGGGGATGTAGTAGAGCTGCAAGCTGAGTCTGGGGGTGAGGCAAAACTTCTGGGTCTCTCGTTTCCTGGAAAGGGGCAGCAGAGCACAGGGGTAAAGGCAGGTGTCGTGGCTCCCAACAGTTCCACATCCTGGTTCTGGTATTTAGTATCTCTTGACTTGGGGCGACATGCTCAATCTCTCTGAGCCTCTGTGTTCCCATCTACAGAATGGGTACAGTAATGTCTGTCTCGAGGGGCGGTGGCGGGGCTTACGGAGCTCACTGCAAAGTGCCGAGCTGGTGACCGCACCCCTGCTGCATGGGCCCACCTGTGCCCCAGCCAGCACCACCCCCACCTCCAGTTGCCCTCCCCCGCCCCCCCCCCGCCACGGGGCCCTACCTGAGGCTGTGGTAGGCCTGGGCCAGGCGCCCCAGCATCCTGTCGTCCCCCAGCACCAGCACCCTGGCCGTGTGGAGCCGGGAGACACCGGGCAGTAGCTCCCCATCCCCACTGGGCATGCCCGTCCTGCGGTGCAGCCCCTGGGGCCCGTCCCAGCACGCAGGCATCAAGATGTCGGGGGGCCACACCCGCTTCTTAATGCCTCCTTTGCGCTGCAGCCCAGCACGCTCCATCTCAGGGCTGCCGGGGACAGGCAGCTCGTCGGCTCCTGCAGGGAGGTCCCGCTCGATGCCACTGTCAGTGGACAGCATGGACGCCCGGGCCAGCTCCCGGTCTGGCCAGAGGCCCTGCAGATCCAAGGCCTCCAAGTCGGCACTGAGGCGCAACTGGGATCGCGGGCGCAGGAAGAGTACCAGTTCCTTCCCTGGGATGCCGAGAACAAGGGGACCGTCAGGGCGGAGAAGTTACGTGAGGCTGGCAGGGTGTCACCCCAGCAAGGCGTGTGGTTCCGTGTTTCTCAAACACCATTCAGCCAAATAGAAGCCCCACAAGATGCCCCACGAAGGAATAAAGGTCCTGTGGCTAACAAAGACGGAGCATCCCGCATATTCCTGCCACCTCTTGTTGAGTTCCATTAGTAAACATATTAAAGGCTCTGAGAAGTCCTGCAGTAAAGAAGTCAGCTTCACTCAGTACCTCCCACTTAGCTGACCCTGGAGTCCTCTTTATCATATCCACTCATCGGCTTCCTCCCATCCTCCCACTGTCTGTAGCCTCCCCCGGGACAAAGAGAACAGACCGCACCTGCTCCAGGAAAGACTTCTAGGCTTTTCTAATCTGCTTTCATTTTATTACCCATGAGAAAACTGAGTCAGTGTAGGGTGACCCAGCATAGGAAAGGAAGTGCCAGGACTTGGACCTGGTTCACTAGCCCAGCACTTCCCACCATAATCCACACCCCTGTCTGCCCCCCACCCGCCTGCCTTGAGAAGGGCTGGGGACAGCCGCATGGGAACACAGGTGGATAGAAGTGTCAGGCAGGCGGGTCTCTCTGGAAGGCCCCCTCCAGCTGCTGGAACTGGAACTGCTTTTGGTGACTGCCTCCTCCCTGGGGACATTCATTGTCTATTAGCATCAACATGGCATGTGGCAATTCCTAGGCACGTGAGCTATTCTGACATAGAGAAAATGGGTCCTCCTGGATGTGCAGAACGACTCGGGGAACAAGGAGCACACACGCGAACACACACACAACAGATACACACAGGCGGACGCAATACACACAGTCACATGAATGCATACACAGATGCCGAGAAATACACACACACACACACACACACCTATTTCCAGCCAGCTCTCCACGGAGAAGATGCAAGGCACTTACAGAGCTGCTCCTCATCGGTCCACAGGTGGAAGGTGATGTGAGGGCTGGGCAGAGGGATGCTTGGCTGCGGGTCCTGCAGGCGGTCACCTGAAGGCAGGAGGAGGGCTGTGGCATTCTCTGCCCTCTCCCCTCCAGTTCCTATAGGGCCCAGAGAGGGTGCAGAGACCCTCTCTCCCATATGGTCCAGCTCAGGCTTCCTCTCTGTCCCATCGGCTCACCCAGGGCCCAACAGCCACCTGTCCCCTCCCTGCCCGAGGCTGTTTAGCGGCCCCCTGTTTCCTGCAAACTTCCTAGTGTCCTTCGGGACCTTTCCTCCTGTGGTTGGTCCCCTCCCGCTAACCCCGAGCCAGAAGCGCAGCCAGGCCAGGTCGCCTTTCTTGCTGCCGTGTTTCTATAACACAGCCTGGGTCTGATTCTTAGTATCCGGGTGATGCTGGGCAAGATTTTTCAGCCTCTTTCTGACTCAGGCTTCTCGTCTATAAAACGAGGGGCATAATTTCTATCTCAGAAGTTTGCTCTGAGGATTAATCCATGCAATATTTAAATATATGTCAAGTGCCTCGAACAGCAGCTGGGGGACAGGCGGTGCCCCGCAGGTGACAGCTGTCATTGTGACCAAATCACCCACCTTCTTAGCCGCTTCCCCCCCCCCCCTTCCAAGTTCCTGGGCGGCCCTCAGTCCCCAGGCTCCCCGCGCGCGGCAGGTGCAGCGCTGCTCTCTGGCGCCCCCTGCGGGCCCTCGCCGGGCCTCGCTGCCCACGCCCGCTTACCGCAGCAGCTCCCCCTGGCGGCCGCCGCCGGCCCCAGCAGCGAGCAGTAAATCTCCTCTAGCCTCTCCAGGTGTCCCTCCCGGCTCGGGTTGGGTTCGCCGGCCATCTGCTCCACGGCTGCCACCACGGCGTGGAAATAGCGCTCCAGGGCGTGGCGAGGGCTGGCCTGTCGTGGGGGGGGGGGTGCGCGCCAGAGCCTGGGTCCCGGCCCAGCACCCACCCACCCCAGCTCCGACGTTGCCCGAAGCTGCTTGCACCTGCGGGTCCCCTCTGTCCCTCCCACTGTGGCTCCCTGCAAGGGCTGGACCCCAGAGCGGCAGGGATCGCCATCCTGGGATCAATGTGCTGCCCCCACCTGGATGCAAACTCCGGGAAGGCAGGCCTCTGTTCGCAGCTGCACCCGATGCCCCTAGAACATCTTCCGACACAGCAGGTGCTCGAGAAACAGTTGCTGAATATTCCCTAGACTTCTGTCATTCCTACGCTATCTTGACATACCGCCTATGCTAGTATTTACTTGCTATTTTTCTTTCAATCAGCTCACTTTTTTGGGTTCAGAATGATTTCAGAGGGGCAATTTATGTTGCTACTCTCTATAAAAAGGCTAGTGTCGCAGAGGTAACAGACAATAACTAAGGTGACTATAACGATCACAAGGCACGATTATTAAATTCTAGCCAGGTACTCTGGCCTGCCAAGCTTTAGAGCTTGGAGCTTCCCTTCTCTCTCTCTCTTTTTAAAGGTTTATTATTTATTTTATTTTATGGTTGTTTTTTTTTAAGATTTTATTTTTATTTGAGACAGAGAGGGAGAGAGAGCACAAGCAGAGGGAGAGACAGGCAGAGGGAGAAGTAGGCTCCCTGCTGAGCAGGAAGCTGGATGCGGGACTTGATCCCAGGACCCTGGGATCATGACCTGACCCGAAGGCAGATGCTTAACCGACTGAGCCACCCAGGAGCCCCAAGATTTATTATTTATTTTAGAGCGAGAGTGCATGCATGAGCGCCAGGGGGAGGGGCAGTGAAAATCTTAAGCAGACTCTGCACTGAGCTCCACATGGGGCTCCAATTAGGGGCTTGCCTTAGGGCGTTGTGGAGCTCGAGCTCACAACCCTGAGCTCACGACTCGACCTAAAACCAAGGGTCAGATCTTAATTAACTGCACCACCCAGGCGCCCCTGCTGCCTTCTCTTTTTAGAAAGGGAAGTTAGTGTTAAAGAAATTAGGGGTAAAGCACCAAGCTGAGCCTTTCTCCTTAATGGAAATTAATGGAAACAGGTTTTGTAAGCCTCTCGTTGTGCATTCTGTGCTCTTTAGCATGGCTGCTTCCTGCCTCCAGTCATATACACCTTCAAGATCTGTCCCACCACCTCATTTACTCTCTGATTCCATCTGATTCCATCTTCTATACTCTCCCTCTCTTCTGCTCTGCTTTGGCTACACAGGTCTCCTTATCGTTCCTCAAACGCACTAGACATGCTTACACCCCAGGGCCTTTGCACTTGCTGTTCCCGATGCTTGGAATGTTCTCTTGGATATCCACATGGCTCGCTCTTTCACTTCCTTTAGGACTTGACTCAAAAGTCACCTGACAGGGAGACTTCCCTGATCGCATGATCTAAAATTTCAGCCCCCCCCCCAATTTCATGTCCTTCTTCTCTGCACATTTTCCCCTTTAGCTGTTAGAACCCCGCATCCTCTAAGCTAGAAGATGGGATTCTTTAGTGGTGGGTGAGGGTGAGGGAAGACAGCCAGAGAACATAATCCAGGGCACTTGCTCTCAGAGGGTATTATAGGCCAGAAACAATCACCAGAGCTGCTGGGAGGCGGTGGGGGCTGCTGGGTCAGTAGACAAACTCCTCCCCTCCCCACATTTCTGAGACCCACGGCCCATTGCGGGGAGAAGGGACAGTAACCCCATCTGGGGCCATAGGTGTCTGGGCTGAAACCAACATGGGGCTTAGGTATGAGCTGGGGGTGCCTTCCTCCAGGATGTGGCCCAGTGCTGTGAACTCCCCAAAGGGGGTGCTATCAATGAGGGACATAAAGGATAGTGGGGAAGGGGAGTGAGTTGGGAACCTTCCACAGGTCCCAGCAACCACAAAGGAATGGAATTCTGAAGGCACGAAGGGCTCTTTGAGAGCAAAGGAATGATGGAAATCAGTCATCATGGTTTCAGGAGGGACCTAGCCATACATAAAAGTCACTGTCAAAGGAAGTGTCCAAGATGCTGGGCTCAGAGCATGGATGGAGGGTTCCAGATGGAGAACGGCAAGAGGAACGGGGCCGCATCTGATGCATCTTGATGGGCAAAGCAGGGTCTGAGACAGGGCTGGATGAAGGACTGATACCCCTTCCTGGGGCAGGACAAGCGGGGGATAGCTGAGCCCCTAAGAGCACCCCCCCTTCTGGTGCCTGTCCCTCCCATAGCAGCAACCCCACAGCCCCGAGCTCGGAACCTTAGCCACGATCCCACCCAGCTGCCCCAGAGGACCAGAGCCTTTCCCCTCAAAAAGGTCGCCTCCCACGGTGCGGGACGCACAGCCCCAGGTGGCATCCTCCCCCTCTAAGAAGTCCTGCACCTGCTGCAACCCTTGGCTGGAGCATCTCTAACCTACCGGAGTCTTGGCTGTGTACAAGGGCCCAGGCTGAGTCAGAGAGAGAAATTAGGAAGTAAACAGGTGAGCGTGAGAAATGAATGAAATGCCCACAACAGGAACAGGGGACTAGTTAAATAAATAACAGCACATTCATAGGTGAGAACATGGTGCAGCCATTAGGGGTACATATTTTCCAAAGAAAACGTTTCCCTATGGCGTATTTCCAGTGGCACGGGGAAATCAGTATTCTCTAAAGGCACATACCCGTGCGGTATATAAAAACTGTATACAGAATTTGGTATCTCCTTTTGTTAAAAAAGCACTGGTGGGGAGTTGGGGCTGGGAGGCGGCGGAACGTAGGTTTGAAGTCAGAGGGATCTGGGTTCAAATCCCGACTCGGTCCCTTTGTATCTGTGTGACCGTGGGTAGGTTAGCAACCTCTCTGTGCCCATTTTGACAATTATATCCATTTCACAACGTCGTTAAGATGTGGTGAGAATTTTGCGATACCCGTGAAGCGTTTAGCGCTGTGCCCGGAACAGAGCAGACGTTCAGTCAACAGCAACTATGATGATGAGCGTCGTCAGTATGATTCAGCAAATAGACCACAATGTTCATTGCTAGTATGTCTGGGTGGGGGGCGTGAGGGATTTTTGTTTCCTCTTTTGGCTTACGTGCATTTTTTTTTTCCCCCAGATCTTCCTCCGTGAGTGTGTACTCATTTTTGATTGAGGGCAAAGCGGTATGAAAATAGAAGAAGCGGGAGGATGAGTCAGAGCGCCGGCGTGGGCTACAGCCAAGGAGGGCTGGGGCAGGGCAGTTACCTTCAGCTTCCTCTGCAGGGAACTTGCATGGCAGGCGTCCCCAAGTGCGGCCTGCAGGGCGTGGGAGACCACGTGGCGCATGCAGGCCTCTGGGGTCTGCTGCGCCTGGGCTGCCTCGATCTCCAGCAGCAGGGCGCTGCACACGGAGGGAGACACCAGCTCAGGATCCACGAAGAGGAACACTCTGAGGGCAGGGGGTGGGGGGTGGGGGGGCTGGTGAGGATGACTACCAGGAGAGGAGCCCCTGGATGGGCACCCTCAGAGCCTCGCAGCCCCCAAGTGTTTTGTTTCTCCAAAAACAGGAGCCTCGAATTCGAAAGTCTAGGAGGGGGGCGGCGATAGGGAGCGGTGGGGACTGGGGCAAATCAGAGCAGGCAGGAGCAGCTCGTCCCTGTTGGGGCGGGGGGAGAGGGAAGGCTAGTCTAGAGTCCAGGTAAGCCCCAACCTAAATTCTGCTCCCTCCCCTAGCTCTGGGGCCCACTGATGACATCAGCCTCCAGGAGGGACCCTAAATCCTTCCTGCCCAAATGAGCTCTGGACCCTGAGTGGGCCCCATCTCCTCCCATTGCCCGATCACACCCGAAAGCCAGCCTCCCGCACCTGCTCCCCCTCCCCGCTGCCAGCTCCCCTGGGTCCCTCCACCTCCCTGCACCCTCTGTGAACACCGCCTCAAGCTGCCCCTTCCGGTGCTAGCTCAGCAGTGGTGCCTACAGGGCGGGAGGCGCGGCACCCCCAACTCCATCAGCCACTCTTCCCAACATGACAAGTGGACATTGGCTCAATCTTGCGTAAAGGGCGAGGCACACACAGAGGAAAGGCCCAGATTCCATGGTGTGCTTGTGGCCTGAGCTATAAATGCCCCGGAGCGACCTCTGGCTGCCTGGATGGTTGATGCTGCTTCACGGCCAAGGGCGGGATGGAGGTGGGACGACAGAACTCCAGAGTGGCTCAGGGCTCATGTCACCTTCTGCACGGGAGCAGGATGGCTCGGAAGCCCAGCCCAACAAGAAAGACCTACCCTGCTTCCGGTGATCTCCGGAGAAGGCAGGCCCCGCCCACCCTTGAAAATACACCCCACTGCTAGACACGTGTCATGCATGGGAAGCTCCGCTAGGGTTCCTCTCCACCCCGCCTGGTCCCCCTCAGTGAGCAGTCACGTAGTCCCAACACCTGGACGGGACAGAAGGCAGCAGTCTTCCTGGGGACACTCACCTCTCCTGGTAGGGGTACAGCTCACTCGTCAGGTTCTGTTCGGCAATGACCAGCCTTTGGTACAGCGTCCCTGCAAAGCAGACCACCTCAGCCAACCAGCCCCTGGTCCCTGACCCCCATTCCTCACCCTCCTCAGAAGGTGCTGGGGCTTCAAGGCTCCAGGAACCTTGGAGAAAGAGCAAGACGATGACGCGCTGCAGCTGGGACTTAGCTGGGATGGCTCTTACCTGGGACAGCTGTCTCTGTTTTCAGCCTTATGGCGCAGTCCAAGGCTACTGTGCAGTAGGGGGCGGGCAGGGTTAGCAGCCTCGTGCAAAAGTTGTAGGTTCTCCGGTAGAGCTCCTCCCTGATGCCGGTGGCCTGGGTGGGAGGGAGGAGTCGGGTGCCCAGAGCCCTAGGTCACAGAGGGCTCTGGGCGGGGTGGGAGAGTGGGATGGAGAGGAGGAAGGACGGGCTGACAGCCAGACCTGGGCTCACACCTCCCTCCCAAATGTACACCCCTAGCCTCTTCTGTCACCTGTAAGACACCTCTTCTCTGACACCCCACTCAGATTCACTATGGTATGGATCCATCTCACCCTGTTCTGCTGGCAAATCCACGCCCCTCACCACCCTTCGGTTCCTCATTCCTGCAGTGCTCCAGGCTCAAAGCTTGGGTATCCAGTGGGCACGATGCTCGCAGTGCAATGCCCCGGGGGCTCCCCTTCCCCCCGCCCAGCCTCCTGCCTTGGCCAGAGCCCAGCCCCATCCTGTCCCTGGATTCCAGCAGCCCCTGAACTGCTCTTCGTGCCCCTCATCTCCCTCGCTGCCCACTCCCACCCCCTGTGACTATACTCAGCTCCTGGTTCCTGTTCTCAAGACATTTTCTCCGTGGCTTGTCCGTTCTCTGTGCAGGGGTCAGTGATGGCCCCCAGTGCACACAGGAGCAATCCTGAGGACCTCATTCTGGCAGTCGAGACTCTCGTGCATTCTGTGAACCGCTTTC
Organism: Halichoerus grypus; assembly: GCF_964656455.1. NCBI lineage: Eukaryota > Metazoa > Chordata > Mammalia > Carnivora > Phocidae > Halichoerus > Halichoerus grypus. The sequence goes on from NC_135713.1 coordinate 153,122,402, forward strand.
CCCACTTCCCCTCCGTGTATTAGGGAGAGGGCGCCGCGAGGGTGGAGAAGCCAGTTTGGGGCTTCCAAGAGTTCTAGGCTCACCCAGGCAGAGACCGGGTGTCCTCTGAGGGAGAGGACGGTTCTGGCCCTGGGACTTGTGGGGTTCCACGACCCCCCGGCCCTCAGCCCCAGCTCACCTTAGTGAGCACGTACAGTAGGGTATGCAGCAGGGGAATGATGACATGCCGGAGGTCTTCGCTTTCTGCCTGGAAAACAGGAGACCGCAGGGCATTTACTGGGCTGGGGCTCTGGGGGCTCCCCACATCCTAGCAGGATGCAGCTTGGGGGGTGGGGGTGGGCAGGAGATGGGGTGGAAGGCAAGCGTCCCATCACACCAAGGGGAGGGAAAAGGGCACAGTCTGCCCCAGTAGGGGAGGGGTAGGTGGGGAGGGAGCACAGGGGTGGGAGCCGGCTGGGAGAGCCTGGGGGGCGCGGGGCATCCACGCAGGGCAGGAGCTCGTGCCAAGCAGCAGGCCAGCCGCCCCCCCACCCCAAACAGGGAAGTCTCCCAAACGGTTGCAACACAGAGCATCGGGTGGTGTGGGGGATAATTTTGGGTGGTACAAGAACAATTTTGAAACATTTTTAATAGGTCTGCATTTATGTTTATCGGCGTTTTCTGTTCCCGCAAGTGGGGGTTTTCCATGTATGGCCACGGTACAGAGTTTTTGAAATATGCAAAGTCAGGTGAAACCATGGGATCCCTTATAGAAGTACAGGAGGGAGACAGAGCTGCTGAAAATCATGCAGGCGGGCCACAAGGGACCAGAGTTTGGGGGATGCAGCACTGATGGGACTGAGGCCCCGCCTCTCTCTACCTCCTCCCACAACCCATCTGCCTCCCCGCAGCCTGAGAGAGAACCCACCTTTTCCAGTTCTCTGAGCAGAATTCGGACCAGCACCGGACTCTTACCAGGATCTCGCTCGACCTTCTTGTGCAGGGACCATCTCCACATGCCTGGCTAGGACAGAGGAGAGCCCAGCACACAAGCGGGGCAGAGGGCTCTTAGAGGGGACCCTCCGGAGCAGGACCCTGAGCCCTGGAGCCCCACACCATGACTCTGACCAGCCACGGATCCGACCTCTCCGCCGGGCGCCTGGCTCTGGGGGCACAAGGGTGGGCTTGTCACACATGGGGGGATTCTGCTCTGCTACCCGTCGAGGACAGCAAATTCTCAGGGTGGAAAGGATGGGGACTGTGGAACGTTAGTGGGGCGGAGTGTGCGTGTGGCTTATGGGCTGGCTATGTTTGCAGCTCAGCTCCTCGGGCCACATTTCTGGAAGTCGTGCGGGCTCAGAGGTCAAGAGTAATTCTGATTGCACGGGGAGCTGGGGAGATGGTTGAGAAAGAGCGGGCGCGGAGGCTGCCTGCTGGCTCTTACCTTGGTTGTTCTGCAGGGCTGGGGCCTGGGTGCTGAGCTCCCGGAGGACTGCCTGCACACTCCGCTGGAGGTCCAGCTCCACATCTGGGCAGCAGGGGTGGGATGGGGGAGCACTGAGGCCAGGAGCTTTGGAGCTCAGCGCCCCTGGCCTCACCCTTGCCCCTACCCCTGCTCTCCCTGAGACCATCTTTCGCCCCTTCTATAAGCCCCAAGAGGTGCCCCAAAGTGAGCAGCTTAGAGCGGGCAGCCCACACACGGGTCTGCAATAGAGCCTTTCAATGAGCATCTCCGTGTTCTCTGGAAAACCCACGGTCCCCAAAGCGCTGGAGTGTAAAACCTGAATAATTACGCACTTTTTAAAATGTGTGTTCGAAAAAAATATAATGTGTTCCTAAGTTTCAAGTCAATTTCACGTCAGATCAGTGCTGGGACAGGAGGTGACAGACTGTCCCCTCATCAAACTTAGCTCAGGCTCCGCTAAGCCAACTTTCCCTCCAGACCCCGGCGTCGGCCCCGGTTCTGTCTCCCGCCCGCCTGGCCCAGTTTGAGCAGAACGGTGTTGGCCGGAATCCAGACGCCCCGTGTCTCCTCGGACCGATTTCCCACCCGCCGACCCCCTTGCGGTCCGTGGGCTTGTAACTCCCCAGGTTTGTGTCATTTGGGACTGAGCCCCATCTCTGTCCCCTGGTGTGATGGTCTAGAATAAAGTCTCCCTGGCCATTGGAACCAGGGTCACGGGATCGTTCTTTCTTCAACTGTGGTCCATTGACGTGGCAAAGCGTGAGCGTGGTACAAGGATGAGCCCCTGACATCGGGAAGCATGGGAGCAGTGAGGATGCCCCTGGCCCATCTCCCACTGCAGGGAGGTTAGCTGGCCGGGGTTGGGGGGTGCTCGGGGCTGTGCACCTGCAGTCCATCGCCTGGCATGGGGCCACGCTTCCGGCCACCGTGGCACTCCTCCTCCAAGACTTGGATACCCTCCAGGCACCTGACTTCAGCTCAGGGCTCCCTAACCGCCCTGCCGAGCCTTTCTTGGTCACAGCTCAGTCAAACGCATTTCCACGAGCTCGTCGACTATTTCTCCTTCCCTCGGAGCTGGATGTCAGTCAGCATCCTCTTCGTATCCCGCCGCTGGGCTGTGTCCCCACCTCAATCCCTGCATGGCCACCCTATTGTGAGGTCTGCTTCTTGGAGTCTCCAGACTAAAAACAGGAAGCATGAGAGACACTTCCCGCACCATAAATTCCTCTTTATGGCTGGCTTTCACCAAGCATTTGTCTTCATAGGCAAGCGTGCCTTCTTTGGTTGTCATACAATACAAACCACATGCCTCGGGGGTTCCTCTTTTGCTGCGTTGTCAGGAAACTTACAAAGTGGGGGCCCCAGCCCCAAAACCCAGCTCATCTCCAGGGACACGGACGCCTCCCCTCTGCTCCTTTTTGGTGCTCTTGCTTTATGTTCTACTAAACCTGTATCTTAATTCCCTCGCATTCCTTTGGAAGCAGGCAGAATAGAGATCACACATTTTACAGAATCAGCAGGTAGAATGTGTCCAGCCAAGGCGCTGGTGCTCAGGGACCGGCCCCTCCAGGGCTCCGGCGTGAGCTCGGCTAAGTCGGCCAGGGCCCCCCGGCTTCTCTGAAACCCCCACCTTTCTCCTGCCACTCACTTGGTCCCCCTGGACCTCATCAAGGTCTGTTCCTGAGTCTCCCCAAGGCTGAGAGTGGGCACCTCTTACAACCCAAGTCTCTCCACCGGCCACTCTGCTGGGCAGTGCAGCATTCCCCCGCCCCCACACTGGCAAAGAAATCTTTAAGCCTGGCACGAAGGCTGGTCACAAGTTATCTTTCCATCTACCTGTCTCCACCTTGCATGGAGATTTAAGGAGTTAACACAGGCGGAGTTATTAAAACATTATGTTATGTCTACTTTCTTCTTTTCCTCCTTCCTTCCTTCTGCCCTCCCTCCTTCCCCAGCCGCCAGACCATGGACAGCACAAACTTAAAACTATGATAACCGTGATCTCACTAGAAGGGCAGCCCCTCACTAGAAGGGCAGCCAAGCTTTTGTCTTCTGAGCCCTAGGTTCCCCTGCCTTGCACAGGGAGTCAAGCTTTTATGTTTCAGAGAAAAATAGAGAAGTTGCCAGTAGCCCCAGGAGACAGCCCCAAATAAAGTTATGTTTTCGAAAGTCTGGGCGGCTGGAACAAACGCTCAGGCTTTGGGCCACATCTGGCTTGCAGACATGTTTTGTTTGGGCTTGTAGAGTGTCTTGGAGAAAAAAAAAAATCGAATCAGCTGCCAACATGTACAAATCAGGAGATTTTGCATGAAAGTTTGGGTTCCTGGCATCTCTTGAAAGTCTGTTGACACCAGGAGCGCATTCTTCGCACATGTGGCAATCCACGGGGCTGGGGAGGGGGTCTCCCCCTTGAGACGGGGCATAGCTACTCTGGTTCTTCACAGTGCCCCCTCTCCTTGTTTCGCTCATCGACACCCTGTACCCGGTCCCTTGGGTTTGAGACCCCGGATTCTGGGACTGAGACAACCCAGCTGGATTGTCTCAAAGGGATGGGGATGAAGGCTGCTGGTTTTAGCTACTGAGGACAGTGGCGGGAGGCTGGGTTCCCCAGGACTGTGAGCGCCCAAGAGTTACGGGGACCCAGGGAATGAGGACTGGGGCTGGCTGGGACACAGCCTCACGGGGGTGGCAGAGATCTCAGCTGAAGGCAGGCGAGCAGTACACTCTGTGCTTGAGGGTCACTGCTGTGGTCTCCTGGGTCACCTTGGCCAGTGCACAAGAATGTCTCCAAAGGAACCCTCTCTCGCCCTATGGACCATGCAGACCTGGCCAACCTGCTCGGTGAGGGGGGTGGGCTGTAGCTACAGCGGACTGAAGACCACGGCCTCTTCCCATCATGAAGACTTTGTAACGCCTGGGCTTACAAGATCACAAAGACGGGGGAAGCACCCCAAGCGAATGACACTGGAATTTGTACCGACCTTGGAAAATGAGAGCTTGAAGCTGGATTTGATTTGATTAAGCAAAAGAAAGAAATGGGATATTTCTTGTGCCTCGAGCGTCTCAGGTTGTTCATACACGACATGCATGTCTCTATTATTCTTGACTCAGAACAGCCAATAAATAAATGACATTCAAAATTATTATCTTCCCCTCCATCCAGGAATGTGAGATATTACTATCAGGCATCACATTACTATTAATAACTAACATTTAAATAGCACGTAAAAGGCGTACACACAGAGTCTTACAGAGGTGTGGCAAGACAATGTTATGTGTTGGGCGCCTGGGTGGCTCAGTTGGTTAAGCGTCTGCCTTCAGCTCAGGTCATGATCCCGGGGTCCTGGGATCAAGTCCTGTATTGGGCTCCCTGCTCTGCGGGGAGCCTGCTTTTCCCTCTGCCTCTGCCGCTCCCCCTGCTTGTGCTCTCTCTCTCTCTCTGTGTCAAATAAATAAAATCTTAAAAAAAAAAAGACAATGTTATGTGTTCATCAAACTGATTTCATGTTTGTCCCAGGTCACTGGGAAGACTACATTTCCCAGAATCCCCTACAGGTAGATGGGTACCATGGGCTGAGTCTTGTCCAGTGGAATGCAGTGGACACAACGTATGACATAAAATCCTCTGCACTGGGGCGCCTGGGTGGCTCAGTCGGTGAAGCATCTGCCTTCAGCTCAGGTCATGATCCCGGGGTCCTGGGATCGAGCCCCGCCTCGGGCTCCCTACTCAGCAAGGAGCTTGCTTCTCCCTCTCCCTCTGCACCTTCTCCTGCTTGTGCTCTCTCTCACACACATTCTCTCTCTCAGATAAATAAATAAAATCTTTAAAAAAAATCCTCTGCATTATCCTCCACCTCTGTCTTCCCATTCCTTGGTGACCTTGGAAGACGTGTTGGAGAAGACGGTGCCATAAGCAGGAAGGAGCCTCAGTCCCTAAAGGACTGGAGCCTGGACTGGATGGTGTAGTGGGTGAGACATAAGTATCTGTTGTGCTAACCACCAACATCGGGGTCATTGTTATAGCGGCTAGACTTCTCTGACAGACTCGCGGACGCGCAGAGAGTTTTCTGGAATCTTATCTCATTGGATTCTGAGCAGAGCCCTGGGAGTTTGACAGGGCAAATACTGTTCTCCCTGTTTTGTTTCGTAGATTCCAAATCAAGAGCTCTTACTCTTGCCCCATATTGCCTCTCCAAACACAGAAGTCAGACCCAGAGGGACCCCAGAGGCTCTGGTCCCATTTGAGAGCTGGGCAAATGAAGCTCAGAGGGGAGAGGTGATTTGTGTAAGGCCACAGAGCTATTGGAACAGAGCTTTCTCTTTGGCAGGTGCTCTTCCTCGAAAGCTTCACCCTTCTATGTGCCCTTATATTCACCTGCTTACCCGGAAAAGGGAGAAGAACACACGTCCATCTATGTGTGTCTGGGCTTTGAATGCCAAAAGCCAATGCCCCAGATAAAGTTGCCTGGAAAAAGAGTCCCAGCTCTCGAGGTAGTTCAAGGTCCAGTCTTCGATGTCAGGCCACCTGAAGCTATAGCAGCATTTGGTCATCCCAACTCTGTGTTGCCCTGTGATCCCAGACAGAACCAGATCTCTCCCAAACATCTTTGTAGGATGTTTGCCTTTTCCCTCCTTCCCCATCTTGGCCGCACAGGAGAATCACCTGGAAAGCTTTCAAAAGCACTAATGTACAGCCCGCCCCAAACCAGTTTAAATCAGATCTTTGAGAGTAGGGACTAATAATGTTTTTGGTTTTGTTTTTTAATAGCTCCCCAGGACACTCTAATGGATAGTTAGGGTGAGAATTACTGTCTTAGGTGATAAGCTGAGAGTTCTGGACAATTAACCTGTTAGTCAAGGAAGGAGTCAGGTGCCAAAACACTCAGAGTTCACAGACAACAATCATCCCTGCATTAAGGATGAAGGTCACAGGGTCAGAATGGCTCCTCCCTGGCTGTCACAGTGGCGGGAGGAGATTCAAAGAATATAATTGGAGAAAGTTTGATTTTTGTTTGTTGCTGTTTCTGAGCTTGTTTTGCAACAGATATGGCATTCATCCAGAAATGTGACCCTGGGAGCTAGGAAGCAGACACTAGGTCTCTAACTCTCTTGGGGTCCAGCCATGACATGAATAATATCTTCTCAGATTTTTCTATTCCTACTTGTCATGGTTAATTTTATGTGTCACCTTGACTGGGCCACAGGGTGCCCAGACATTTGATCAAACATCCTTCTGGGCATCTCTGGGAGGGTGATTTTGGATGAGGTGAATATTTAAATCACTAGACTGAGTCGACAGATTGTTCTCCCTAATGTGGGTGGGCCTCATCTAATCAGTAGAAGGCCTGCATAGAACAAAAGGCTGACACCACCGCACCCCCTCCCCCCTGCCCCAAGTAATAGGGAATTCCTCCTGCTTGACTGCCTTCCAGTTGGGACATTGGTTTTTTCCTGCCTTTGGACTTGGAACTACACCATCAGCTCTCCTGGATCTCCAGTTTGCCAACTGCAGATCTTGGGACTTGACAGCCTTCATAATAATGTGAGCCAATTCCTTATAATAAATCTCATTCTATGTATGTGCATACAGTAGGATACCCTTCCTAACACACCCACAGAGGACCATGGCATCAGGATGGGGAGGGCTGATAGAATAATCAAACTTAGTGCTTCCTCAGCCTTCTTCAGCCAAGGAGTGGAATTGGGAGGTGGACACGTCCATCCAGATGCAAAGGTTACAGGGACACTCAGGTCATTTGGTATCCACAAAATTATTACCAAAGAGGTTGAATTTGTAATTCCTAAAGGATGTTCCCCTCAAACTAGAGTGTTGAGAAGAATTGTCCTTTTCTACTTTCTGGATATCAACCATCCGAATCAGCACCCCCTCCCTGGGATGGAAATGGATATTCACCAACAAACTCTTTCCGGTCTGTTCTCTTTTGAAATCACTATAAAATCACTAACCCCGGGTCCCGTTTCCTCATGCGAGGTGAGCCATAAAACAACTGAGAGGAACACGTTGGTCTATGTGTGTTCCGATTCAGACCTGGGACTCCCGAGGTAGGTACACATGGATGTCACTTGGTACACTGGTTTCCACTTCAGAGGATGACCTTTCTCTGACCTTGACATGTTGACCGTCTGGACCTCGCGGACTGCCCTTCCAACCAGGGCTGAGGACTTGTCTTGGAATCTCCTGGTGCATAGACCGCTGTCTCAGCATCTCAGCTGCTCACTGAAATCTGGGCTCAGCACCCAGATGCACCGTAAGCTGGAGTCATGTGGCTCAAGCTTTTCTTCCATCCCATGCTTGATCCCCCTTACCGCCATGTGGAACAAAGGCTCAGATTGCTCTAAAAATGTTTGCAATCTTGGCCCTGTTTGCAGGGGTGGCTAAGTAACAATAGCGTTGGTATCTGCAATTTGCCCTTTTGTATCCCTTAAAATAAATATCTTACTTTTCAGGTGCCCTTCTTCTTAACTCTAGAATGACAGAACCCCTTAGGGCTATAGGAAGGTGGGAAGTTATAAACATTTGTAATTTGGGAAGACAGCCCGTACAACTGCATTTCTGATCATGATGGGAAAACTCCCCTTCAGAGCTCCCAGGGCAAGCATCTTAATTTTGGGATGTTTCCTTCTGCCCATTTGATTTGGGTGGGTGGTGGGTCATCTGTCACATCTTTGGTGGTGGATATCTGTTGTTTCTTCTGCCCAGCAATCCTCCCTGCTTGTTGTTGTCTTGGTGAGACTGTGGCCCAGGTGCCCTGCTTTGCCTTGGCCTTGGAGTGGGCACAGGACCGAACTGGCCAATGGACTCTCTCTCCTTCTAGGCAAACCTTGTGCAGATGATGGCCAGCAGGGAAGAACGCGTGGAGCGCTCTCTGAGGTCACTGTCCACCTCTTCCTGTCCTGGTGGTGGGTCCACTCTGTTCCCTGCCCTTACTGATGCCTGAGGCTTCACTTTTCCTTCAATGCTTGGCCACTCTTTATTTTTGACAATTAAACTAGTCCTATGGGTTTCTACTGCTTGTATCCAGAGAAACTTTATTGGCACACCTCTCTTCCTAAAACAGCATGGCGTGCATCTATTATTATAATTAAAGTTGGGGCAAAGTAAGTTGGTTTTGAAATATTTAGATTTTCACAGGGCTGGCTCCACCACCATCCTCCTGGTGCAAACCCCAGCTGGTTAAAGACAACCCAGAATATCTCAACACCAGGATTCACGGACTTGCCTGATTCAGATGGAGCTTCTTCTGGCTGGGTGAGGCACTGTGACGGTGGGGGTGAGGAGGTTGTGGAAAGGATGCGTGTCTTAGGGATGGTAACAACCTGGTAGCTGCACCTGCGTTGGACGTGCCCTCCCCTTCCCTGGGATCAGGGTCTTCAAGGTCATTAGAGTCAAGCCTCGTGAGGAGTGCTGTGGGACTTCCTGGGTGACCACTAGGTGATACACATCTTGAGGGAAGGGTCGTCTCTCCTTGCTGTCCCAGGTTGATAGAGCATGAAGAGTCTGGGTTTGGGAAATGAGCTAGACCTTGGTTCTGATCTTTGCTCTGCCACTTACTAGCTGTGTAGCTTTGAGCAAATTACCTAACCTCTCTGAACCTCTGTTTCCCTTTCAGTAAAACGAGGACAATTACATTGATACTGTACCTCACAAATCCTTCTGATGAATGCACAGGGCAATCCTCAGTGAAATCATTAAGGGCATAGGGCTGGAGCTGGATTGAGGGGGTCAAATACTGGTTTGACGATACAGTATCAATGTATGGCCTTAGAAGTAATACCTGTCCCCTCTGGGTCTCACTTTCTCCTTCTGAGAAATGGGAGCAATGATAACCGTTATCTCATGGGGTCTTTATGAAGACTAAATGAGTTAATATTTGTCAATTGCTTCTATCACTACTTGATAGAGTATAAGCACTAGAGAGGTTTTTGTTAAATAAATGCAAGCATTTGGTGACAGATCTTGGCTATTATTGTCATTATCCCCAGTGTCCAGCTCAGTGACCTGCAAGCAGCTGGGGCTCACACAAGTGTGTGGATGTCCACTTCTCAAGATGTTCTCCCATTTGGGCAGCTGAGTTGGGGGTCGGGGTGAAGGTGAAGGTGGTCTTGCCTGCCCTGGGGGCCTTCTCACCTGCAAGGGAGGCCTACCCTGCGATGCAGCCAGGCGCCCTGGACCCCTCTGCCCCCAGTCATACTGACCTGAGCTCTCCATGGGAGCCTGGGGTATGTGTGAGGAGGATGTGGTTGTCTCAGACAGCAGAATGGAAAGTAAAGTGGTTGTTTTTCCGCACAGAGGTGGTTCTGCAAAATAAAAGGCAGTTAGTGTAAGTGGCGGGAAGGTATAGAAAGTATATTTGGGGGAATGGAGGGCTCCTCGGGGACCTAGGCTTCTAGTGCGTTGGAGGAAAGCCTAGATTTATTTAAGAAATTCTTCTATGGTGCTGGCTTTGTGCTGGGTACTCTTAAACACTTAAAGACGATCAACTTTTTAATATTCATATTAACCTTATAATCTAGGTACTATCTTCCTCCCCATTCTACAGATGGGGAAATTGAAGTACGGAGAGGTTAAATAATGATTCAAGGTCAAAGAGCTGGTAAGTAAAGGAATGAACTCAGACTGTCTGGCTCTCAAATGCATGCCCTTAGTCATGACCCCTGGCTGCCCGACCATGATCCCCGTCGGAGGGACCCCCAAAGCCTGCTTCCCAGAGCAATAAACTCCACAACTAAAAAGCAGAGGAACTATGAACAAATCCAAGAATAAGTGAATAAAAATATGCCTGAGAAAGCTAATTGAGAGAGAGAGAGAGAGAACAATAAGAAAATATCAGGAATGGTAAATATCAAATATACTCAATGGAATAAAATATAATGTACTCTGAATGATTGTAGCCTGTTGATAATCATAGAAATGAATATTAAAATGTGATATACCATTGGCAATGATTTAAAACGATAACATACATGCATACCACATATGCACATGTATATGATATGTGATATATGTTTATTTGTAGCAAAAAAAATATGAACTCTATATCTCACGCATGGTTTTCTAGGGAAATAAAAATGACGCAAAAGGCTTCATAAGAGTTAGCAAAACTGTTTATGTTAGTGAGCAGCGAAGAAATAAAGAAAGCTGTCAAAGAATTAGCTCTTAAAAAATGATATACGTCAGGGCACTTGGGTGGCTCAATTGGTTAAGTGTCCCACTCTTGGTTTCGGCTCAGGTCATGATCTCAGGGTCGTGAGATCAAGCCTGCATCAGGCTCTGCGCTCAGTGTGGAGTCTGCTTGAGATTCTCTTCCTCTCTCTCTCTCTCTCCCTCTGCCCTTCCCCCACTCATACACATGCTCTCTCTCTAAAATAAATAAATAAATCTCTTTAAAAAAAGGTGATATATGTCTCAGATGGTTCCTCTGATAACCTCTCTCAAACCAGCGAAGAAAAACGTTAAGCTATTTCAACTGTTCAAAAGCATAGAGAAAGAAGGAAAGATTCTCTGAAAAAGTCAACTTATTCTTGATAGCAAAATCTAATAAAGATAGTTTAAAAAGTAGATGAAGCACTCCACACTCACTGGGACAGCTATTTAAAAAAGAAAACGACAGAAAATAACAAGTGTTGGCAAGGATGTGGAGAAATTAGACCTGGTGCGTTGCTGGTTGGAATTCAAAATGGTGCAGTTGTGGTGGAAAAGAGTAGAGTGATTCCTCAAAAAGTTAAACATAGATTTACCACAGGACCAAGAAATTCCACTCCTAGGTAAATACCCAAGAGAATTGAAAATAGGGACTCTAACAGATACTTGCATATTGATGTTCATAGCAGCATTATTCAAAATAATCAAAAATTGGAAATACTCCAAATGTCCATCAACAGTTGAATGGGTAAACAAAATGTGGTATATCCATACAAAAGAAAATTATTCAACCTTAAAATGGAATGAACTTTGGACACATGCTACAACATAGATGAGCCTTGAAAACATCATGCTAAGTGAAATAAGTCAGGCCAAAAGGACAAATATTATTTGATTCTATTTACATGAGGCACTTACAATAGGCAGATTCACAAAGACAGAAAGTGTAACAGAGGTTCCCAGGGGCTATGGGGAAGGAGGAATAGGGAATTATTACTCAGTGGGTACAGAGATGATGAAAAAGTTCTGAAAATGGACAGTGGTGATTGTACAATGTTGTGAATGTACTTAATGACACTGAATTTTTGTACTTTAAAATGGTTAAAATGGAAAATTTTATGATATGTATATTTTACCACAATAAAAAATTAAATATTAAAAGTATAAAATAAATATCACTGATAGAATTCAGTGAATTAAAATTATAATGTATTCTGAATAATTCTAGATGATTGATAATCATAGAAAGGAATATTAAAATGTGATATGCCATTGGCAAAGATTAGAAAAGATAAAAACAACAACTGTTGCTGAAGATATAGAAAAATTTGCTCTACTCAACTGGTGAGAGTGGAAATTTGTATAGCTTTTCTGGAGGGTAGCTGGGCAATAAGCATCAAAATTCAAAATGTGTATACTTTTTGTCCAAGCAACTCCACTATTAGGAATTTCTCCTAAGGAAATAATTGGATGAGTGCATAAGGAAAGTATACAACAATGTCCATCGAAACATTGTTTATAAAGGGAGAAAAACAGAAGAAACTTAAAGGCCCAATGACAGAGCATCAGTTAAGCAAATAAAAGTTACTTGTGCAATGGAATACTAAGCAGACATAAAAATGATACATTTATTGAATTAAAAAGATTTTCAGAAGTATTCATTTTCAACACTAGGTAACAAAACAGTTAACACCTTTCTAACACATTAATTTTAAAAAGTATATTTCTAAATTTGCTGAACATCAAAACTTGACATTGGAGGAGGTCCTGGTTCTTAACATGGAGTAAGTATACTCGGCTGTAACTCTCCCACTCAATACAACTAAAAACTCTGGATGGTATGCATGGAACGGCTATCTAAGGATTCTGAAAAGTAAATGGTATCATGCAGAATGGGGAAGAAAATCAGTATGTGAACAATCTGACAATGAGTTTTCTGCACGTCCCCCCTCCCCATTATACCCTGGCCTGGACACAAAGACAGCCTGAAACTCACAAGTGCACACTTAGGGCAGACAGAAAGAGCTAGAAGAAAAGCCTCTCTTTCTGGTCTGAGGATCAAAAAATGGGTCCCCAAAGGATTGGAGAGATGGGGGAATTTACTTTTTCTTTTGCAATTCCTCCTTCCATATCCCCCAGGCAATCTTGTAATAACAATAGCAGCAACAGGGATGGCACTGGTGGCCATGCAGGTGCCTAAAATTCTGAAAAAGGGAAATTCTTCCCTCTGACTAGAGGAACTATAGTTCCAAGGGCATGGGAAGAATCCTTAATGCTTTCTTCCCTCTATCAGAGGAACAAAAGCCAGAAATAACAAACAGAAGATGAATATTAAAGAGGCAGACCTGAATAAAAACATATCGATAGTTATATTAAATCTAAATAGTCTAAACACACCAATTAAAAGACATAGACTGTCAGTATTTTAAAAAACCAGAACCAACTCTATGCTGTTTACAATAAATTTACTTCAAATATAATGCCATAGATAAGCAAAAGAACAGAAAAAAATATATACTACTTGAATATTAATCAAAAGAATGCTGAAGTAGCTGTATTAGTATGAGACAAAGTAGATTTCAGAGCAAGGAAAATTGCTAGGAATAAGCTTCTTATTACTTTTCATAATGATAAGAGAGTCAAGTCATGAAGAAGCTATAACAATCCTAAACATGTATGCACCTAAAAACAGGGCTTCAAAATACACAAAGGAAAAACCAATAAAACTAAATTACAAGTAGGCAAATCCACAGTTACAGTTGGAGATTTTAACAGTCCTTTCTCAGGGATTGATAGGACCAGCAGATGGAAAATCAGGAAAGACATGTAAAAACTGAATAATACTATCAACCAACTGAATTTAACAGGCAATCATTGAACACTACACACAACAATAGCAGAATATAAATTCTTTTCAAGTGTGCATGAAACATTCACCAAGATAGACAATACCCTTGGTTATAAAACAAACCTTAATAAATTTAAAATAACGGAATTATACAAAGTAGGTTTGCTGATCATAATGAAATTAAACTTGAAATCAGTAACATAAAGATAATTAGAAAATCTCCAAATATTGGGATATTAAGCAACACATTTCTAAATAATCCATAGGCCCCAGCAATAAAATAAGTGGGTTAACACTTCCCAACTCATTTTAGGAGTCTAACACTCTCCTGATATCAAAACCAGACAAAGATAGTACAAGAAAAGAAAATAGACCAATATCCCTTATAAACATATATGAAAAAAATTCTGAGCAAAATATCAGCAAACTAAAACCGGCAATATATAAAAAGAATAATGTGTAACAACTTGATGGGGTTTATTCCAGGGATCCAAGACTGGTTCAATATTTGAAAGTTGATCAGCGTAATCTATTATATTAAAGACTAAAAAAGAAAAACCATATGTTCCTATTAACTGATGTAGTAAAAACATTTAACAAATTTTAACATTCATGATAAAAACTTAGAATAAATTAGGAATATAAGGGAACTTCATTAATCTGATAAAGGGCCTACACCAAAAAGCCTCCCAACTAACATATATAATAGCAAAAAACCCTGAATATTTCCCCTCAAAGTTTAGGAAAAGGCAAGGACATTCACTCTCACCACTTCTATTCAACAAATCAACATAATATTGGAAGCCAGTGTAATAAGACAAAGAAAAAAAAGTAGAAAAAGAAAGGAAAAGAGGTATACAGCTCGGAAAGGAAGAAATAAAACTATTTGCAAATAATACAACCCTATGCACAGGTAACAGGTGTACATAGAAAAATCCCTCAGAATCTACCAAAAAACCTCCTAGAACTAATAAGTGAGTTTGCCAGGATCACAGGATATATGGTCAGCATACAACATCAGACATATTTATATATGCTAAAAATGAACAACTGGAAACCAAAATTTAAAACACAATGCCATTTAAAATAGCTCCAAAAGAAAAAAGAGAGAGAGAAATACTTTAAAAAAAGAGAAATAAAGCTAACAAAGCATGTGTAGGATCTGTCCAATGAAAACCACAAAATGCTGATGAAAGAAAGCAAAGAACACTGAAATAAATGGAGACACGCACTGTTTCTGATCTGGAAGACCCAATATAGTTGAGATGTCAATTCTCCCCAGTTGATTTATAGATTTAATATAATTCCAATAAAAATATCAGATTTCTTTTGTAGATAGAAGATAAGCAGATTCTAAAATTTCTAAGAACTGAAATAGCCAAAAAATTTTGAAAAAAAAATTTGAGGACTCATCTCCCTATTTTAAGAACAACTATAAAATTATTAGTGAAGGACTAGACACAGATCCAAGGAACAGAATGGAGTGTCCAGGAATAGACCCACATTGAAACAGCCAATTGATTTTTTACAAAGTTGCAAAGACAAGTCAATGAGGAAGGATATGTCTTTCCAGCAAATGGTCTGGAACAATCAATCAATCATCAATATGCAAAAAAACTGAAGTACCTCAACTTAAATCCCACACCTCAAAGCAAAGTGAACTTAATATGTATCACAGATCTGAATGTAAAAGGTAAAACTATAAAAGGTTTAGAGGAAAACAGGGAAAAGTCTTTGAGACCTTGGGTTAGAGAGAATTCTTAGATATGATACCAAAAGCACGATCCATAAAGGAGAAAATTGATAAATTGGACTTTGCCAAAATTAAAAACTTTGGCTTTGCAAAAAGTAGTTTTAAGAAAATGAAAAGACAGTACAGACTTGGAGAAAATAGTTTCAAATCACATATCTGACAAAGAACTTGTATCCAGGACATATAAAGAACTCTCAAAACTCAATAGTAAGAAAACAAGTAATATTCCCAAGCAGGAAAAATATTTGTTTAAACAGTTCATCCAAAAAGATATGTGGATGGCAAGTAAGCACAAGGAAAAAAAAAAAAATGCATGTTATTTGTCATCAGGGAAATGCAGATTAAAACCGGGAGATACCACCATACAACCATTGGAATGCCCAAAATTTAGTGGTGACAATACAAAATGCTGGAGAGGATGTGGGAGAACAGGAATGCTCACACATTACTGGTGGGAATGCAAAATAGCACTACCATTTTGGAAAACAGTCTGGCAATTTCTCATAAAGTTAAACATCGCTTACTATGTGATCCTGAAATCCCAGTCCTAACGACTTCCTGTAGAAGAATGACAATTTCACACAAAAACCTGTTCATGGGTAGGTATAGCAGCTCTGTTCATAATGGCCCCAAACTGGAAACAACCTAATGCCCTCAAGGGTGAAAGGACAAGCAAACTGATACATTCATACCATGGGATACTTGCTGATACAAAGAGATGAACTACTCTTACATACAACAACATGTGTGAATCTCATACTGAGTAAAAGAAGCCAGGTTCAAAAGGTTACATGCTGTATGTTTCCATTTATAGGACATTCTAGAAAAGGAATTTTTAAAACTTGTGCATGTTTTATATATTCTAAAAGCAAACAAGCCTCTACATCCGATGACCAATTTATGAAAAATACAGAATACGCAGACACATACTACCAGGATGCAAAAACCAGACTCTGAGAACCTCTACAGGACACACACCCTGTTCTCTCTTAACAGAGTAATTGCAAGGAAGATGGGGTGGCGGTGAGAACACACATGGAAATGAATGGCGTTGGGTGGGGGGTGGCTAGGAATTCACAGGGACCGAAGAGACTTTAATCAACCAAGATGATGTGTGTATCTTGTTTAGATCCCAATTCAAAATATTACAAAAACTACTACACAGAGGCAAGTGGGAATGTAAACACTACAGAAATTTGTGGGGAGGGAGATCATAGTATTGTAGTTACATTTGAAAAAAAGAAAGAAAGAGCTGCTATCTTTTTGAAAGTTCAGCTTTTCATTTTGAGATAATTGCAGATTCACCTGCTGTGGTAAGAAGAGATCTCACGTACGCTTTACCCGGTCTGTTCAGTGATAGCATCTCGTGAAACCACAGGATGGTATCATAACCAGGACATCGACATCAAACCTCCTCATTCAGATTTGCCCAGTTTACCTGTGTCTGTTTATACTCTGTGTGCGTGTGTGCGTGCACACGCGCACATGATATCACTTACCCATAGACACTGGGATCACAGGTAATTTTCATTGTAATGCTTTTCTACATCTTCTGATTTCCTAATACGATGTCTGGCTTTATTTTTATTATGGAACAGATGGTGCCCAAGAGGCGAGCTAACATATATGTACGTTGTGAAACCTAATAATAAAATGGACACCTGTGAGCCCACCACCCAACTTAGGAAGACTGCCATCACGTTGCCCTGTGGTGTTAACTTAAAAGCAGGGTAACTTAAAAAAGAAAAAACCACAATAGAACTGTTAAAATAATTTCCCTTCTCTCCCTTCCTGGGCACTGGTGGGACTCGTCACTGGCCTCTCAGAGCTATAGCTCACCCCTTGGTGAGATGGGTGCCCCAAGCGCCAGGTAGAATGTCAAACTGCTTCGTGACAAAATTTTGAAAAAGGGCTGGGTGTAGAGATGAAGGACCCAAAACTCCACCAAAGAGAGGAATGCGTTGAGCATTCATGCTGCTCATTCCTTCCGAAAAGGCTCCGTGGTGTGTTTTTGTGGGTGAGAATAGACATCGAAATCTGCAGGAATTGTGAAAACACAAACCTGAAGATCCAACCACAGATGAGAGCGTGTGGCTGACCCTGGGATGTCCCCAGTCTGGGGGGAGGGCCTGGAAATGGCAATGTGGGGTGGTCTGAGCCACTGCACAGTGGGGACAGGACAGACCCTGACTCCAGACCCAGTGATGTGGGGAGGCCAAGAGAAACTTCCCAAGTGGGACCCAAGACGTTGGATTCCCAGGTCCCCCCCTATTAGCTGTGGTTAAGGAATGATCATGATAGAGGCGCCTGGGTGGCTCAGTTGGTTAAGTGTCTGCCTTCGGCTCCGGTCATGATCCCAGGGTCCTGGGATTGAGCCCTGCATCAGGCTCCCCGCTCAGCGGGAAGCCTGCTTCTTCCTCTCCCACTCCCCCTGCTTGTGTTCCCTCTCTCACTATCTCTCTGTCAAATAAATAAATAAAATCTAAAAAAAAAAAAAGAAGAAAAGAATGATCATGATAATCTCTGCCCAGTGCATGGGGACCAAGCTACCATCGTCACCTCTTGCTCAGATCGTGGCCGTTCCCTCAATAAGTCCCCCTGTATCCACTCTTTCCCTATAACCCAGTCCTTGATTAAAGCCCACCAATGGCTTCTCTTAGATCCTAGAATAACTCCCCACTCCTCACCCTGCCAAATCTTGCCACATCTCGCTCTGGTGCAGCTCTCCAGCTTCAGGTCCTCCCCCTCTCCCTCTGGCTCACCAGGCTCTCACCTCATGGCTCGTTGTGCTACTCACACTTCCCAGACCTGCCTCAGGACCTTTGCACGCCTGTGCCTGGAACACCTTTCTGCACAGCGACACTCCTTCTCAATATTCAGGTCTCATTTTAAATGTCACCTCCTCAGAGAGGCCTTTCCTGGTCAATCTATCTAAAATAACCCCCCACCCACCCACCCCAGGTGATACTCTAGCACACTCTTTTTTTTTTATTCATAGCATTTATCAGTATCAAAGTTTTCCTGTCTCATGATTAATTTTCTCAGCTACTCATTAGAGCGTGAGCTCCACAAACACTGGGCCCTCCTGTGTCTATTCACCACAGCACGTCTAGCACCTTGGGCAGTGCTGGTACCCAGTAGATGATGAATAAACATCCTGCGGAACAAAGGTGAAGGATCTTGCCAAAAATCACATGGCTAATGAACGATGAAACCAGGGCTAGAGCTCGATCTCAACTGAGGGTATGAAGTCACGGCCACCTCCCCTGCCCTCTGCACCCCTTCTTCTCCCACCTCCAAACCTC
The DNA here is from genome assembly GCF_964656455.1 of Halichoerus grypus. Classification (NCBI taxonomy): domain Eukaryota; kingdom Metazoa; phylum Chordata; class Mammalia; order Carnivora; family Phocidae; genus Halichoerus; species Halichoerus grypus. The sequence continues at coordinate 153,140,915 of NC_135713.1, forward strand.
GCAGGGCACCCTCTGCCCTAGTAAAAATGAAATGAACACACAGGTAAGTGTCTCTCCAGGTGGAATCAGCAGATATGGAATATTGAGCATGCTCGAAGGAAAAGAAATCACAAAGAGATAGATTAAAAGAGGTGCTTGTCTCAGGACTCGCGGTGGAAAACTGGGGCTATTCTGGGCTGATCTTTAACTGAAAATAAAAATTGTAAGAAGCGTAAACAACCAAGGTCAGAAAGCCTCCTTATCCATTTTTCTCTTCATTCATTTGCTCGCTCATTCATTCACCAAACATTTCTTCAGTACTTATATATACTTGCACAAGTGCTGGAGATGCTCTGTGCTCACCCCCCTTTACTCCTCTGCAGGGGACCTCTGTACTCTATTTCCTGTCCTTTGGGGCTGTTGACCATAAGGCGGTGGGGGAGCCCTCAGGGGACAAGCTTGCACCCAGACAGGAAATGGCAGTGAGCAGCACCCAGGTCATACTCAAAATGCAGCATCACCTCTGTCTTCACTTCACGATGACATGCATTTCTTAGGAAATGAAGCTTGCCCATTTTAGCACTGAAACAGGTCTCTGGAGGTTTTCTCGATGAATCTCAGGGGAGCTCGTTGCATGTTGTTGCACGCCGAAGATTTCAGGGGCTGTCTGCAGAGGACGGCAGCCTCCATCCTACCCTGAATGTCTGCTCAGAGGGGGTGCTTCTTTCTAATTCCAACAAAGACTCCCCTGTGTTGGCAGCAACCGTGTCTCAGCCATCTCTGCTCTTCCAGAAGGCTGGGAAGCCAGATAAGCACATGGGATTGTCTTGTAGGTAAAATACAAAAACAAAGCCTGAGGAAAACAGATCCAGGAAAAGAGCGGGAAGCTTCCATCCACAGACGTGGAACCTCTAGTTGGGCAGCTCAGAGGCCCCGCGGCTCTCTTCTTAGTTCCTGGCAGTGTTCGGAGTGACTGACTTGCTGAGCAATCAAAGAGCATCTATGGAACACGGTCCAATCCATGCGGCCAAAATTGGGCAAGGGCGTGGGAGTTCAGACATGAATGAGGGAGACGCGGTCCTTGCCCTTCGAACTGGGGGCCCTGACTTTTTAAGGACTTCTTAAGGATGGCAGTGTGGCCCTAGCTGCCTCGCTCCTGGCCCGAGATCAGCACACTGACACTCTCATGGACCCATGTCCACAACACGCCTGACAAAGAACCCATTTCACAGATTCACACCGGGGCCCCAGTGACACACTCTGCCTAGTAGATTGATAAAACTCACCTTTGGAAGAACAACCACGCCAATAGTAAATCGAAAAGGTTCAAACTGCTCTACAGTGAAAAGCCAGCATCCTCACCCCTCGTCTGGGCCATCACCCCCCACCCCCATCCCAGAAGAAGCGAGAGCTTCAGAAGATCTGAATCTGCAGCCAACTCTTAAAAAGTCGTATTTCACATAAAAATCCAGATTCCCAGCTTTTACATAAAAGGAATAACTGGGAGATCTGGCAAGACAGGGCCCACCGTTCTGCATGGCAACAGCCTGCAGGCATGCCCAGCCCGTGGGGATGGCCAGAGGCACAGCTGTTCCCTGGTGCCCGGGAGCTTGTCCGGGGCATCATTCATGCCCCCGCAGGACCCCTGGAGGCAGACATGAGCTATGCTGTGTCTCCAGTCCTGATGCTCCAAGAGCAGCCAATAAAGAATGGCTTTTGTGGGGGCACCTGGGTGGCTCAGTTGGTTAAGCGTCTGACTCTTGGTTTCAGCGCAGGTCATGATCTCATGGGTTGTGGGATCGAGCCCCGCGTTGGGCTCCACATTCAGCGGGGAGTCTGCTTGGGATTCTCTCTCCTCTCCCTCTGCCCTTCCCCTGCTCTCGTTCTCTCTCTCAAATAAATAAATAAATCTTAAAAAAAAAAAAAAAAAAAAAGAGGGCACCTGGGTGGCTCAGTTGGTTAAGCAACTGCTTTTGGCTCAGGTCATGATCCCCGGGTCCTGGGATCGAGTCCCACATCGGTGCCCATGTGAGTCAGTCAACAAACACCCACGGGGTGCCTCTCCACTTCTCTAGGCACCATGTATGGAGTCCCATTTGTGGATGGACTGGTTGCCTCTGCTAGAATGTTCCATGAGGGCGGGACTCTGTTTATTCACTGCTGGCTCCCCATTACCTGACGCCGCTTATACCAATAGAAGGACCCTGATAAATACCATTGAATGAACGACCACCAGGCACTCGTAGGAAGACAGAACAGGGTCACTGTTCCCAACCGCTCTCAGGCTAGGGAGCAGAAACAAGACTGTGGGGCGCGGCTGGTTGGACAAATGGCACATGACATGAAGATTATGTTGATGCTCAGAAAGCTGGCAAAGGAGACGACCATCCCATGGGAAGGGGACCCAGGCACAACGGTGAGACGGACATCGTGCTCTGCCACCTGGGCATGGGGGTCTGGGTCAGACCGCACCTGGGACAACCCAGGCTGCAATGTCCCGCTGTGGCTTTTGTGCCACTGCCCAAGGAAAGGGCACCGCAGGGCTCTGCAGGGCTCCAGTCACGTGCCCCCGCCCTCTCCCAGCTCCCCCAGTCACCGCAAGAACCAGACAGCACAGGAAAGGAACACACCAGCCTCCGCCACCAGTCGGGAAGATTCTCAGCAGCTGGTGTCGGCAGCAGGGAAAGCAGCCCGGGGTGAACCCCCACCACCAGGGAGAAGCCCCCAGTCCCTGTGGGCCGCCTCTCACCCTGCCCTGCCCCCCCACCCAGTGTCCATTCAGTGTCTCCTTTACTGAGCCCTGCTGTATGCCAGACACCGTCCTCCAGGCCTTCAGTGGGGGACCCAAGAAATGGATGGATTCACTCACTCATTCCTTCATTCAGCCCCTTCTAGATGTGAGACACCATTCCAGGTCCTGGGGAAATGGCATAGTTTAAAACAGACAAAAACACCTGCTCTCATAAAGGCTTCGCTCTATAGGGTGTGTAGTGAGCACGCAGGGGATGGATGATAGACTCAGGAATTAAGTCGTATTATTAGCTGATGGTCAGTGCTGCAAGGACGAGGCCGGGCAGGGGAATGTGAGCCTCCAGAGCTGGGGGTGAGGTTTCTAAGAGGTTGCTCAGTGAGGTCTCACTGAGGAGGTGAGCTCTGGGTGGAAACCTGCGAAGGCACGGGAATGAGTGGGGCCAGATCTGCCCGAGACGCTCCAGCCTGATGCTCACATGCTTGTCACGCCCTGAGTCATCAAGTCCTTCGTCTTGGACTCTAGACTCTTAGGTTTTCTGCCGGCGAAACTGTGGCCGGCTAACCAAATAGTTACAAGGAGGGGGAGATCTTAGGCGCTTCACAATTCTTGACGTAGGGACAAGATCAGAGACAAAGGATGAATGAGTGACTTGGGATTCAGAGGGTATTATTCCTTAAATATAGAACATTCACAATAAACAGTCCTCAGAGCAGGTGCAAACACCAGCTGGTCACTGCCTTGGGGTGAAACACGCCCCGGGACCCACCACAGAACCACAGTGGTGGCTGTAGGGGACGCAGCAGGAAGAAGCCAATGGGAGCCCGTTCCCTACTGCTGTTCCCAGCCCATGGCTGGTGCAAGACGAGGTGGGGAAGACTTCTAGCTACAGGAAAGACTCAAGGAAGCAGGGTTCAGAGGGGGATCTGGGGAGGCCTGGCTCAGGGCCAGTGTTCCAGCAATGAAGACCCTGGCTTCTGAAGATCCCTTGCCCACCCCGGCACCCCAACCCCACCCCCACCACCACCACCGTTGCTGGCTTCTAGGCCAGGCTCTTTACACAGAACCCACCACGTACCCTCCCTGCGGCCAGCCCTCCAGGCCTACAATCCGGGAACGAAGACACAGTTTCCCAAGATGGTAGCTCTGCGGCCCACCTGTCGTCCGCCCCCGACTCTGGCACAGGGAAAAGGGAATTCCCTGCCACCAAACCCACTTCCTCCTCTTCCCACCAGTGCTGCCTCAGAACCCCCTGAGTTTTGGGGACAGATGCTATTTCCAGTACTCTGAACTTTGCCTCCGTGGAGAAAGTCATACTTGCCAGAGTATGTGAGTATCGGACTCACAGTAGAAATGCAGAGCTCGGAGTCCTCAACCCTCAACCCTCATCCCGTGAGGCCCACTTGGGCTTTCTAGATTCCCGAGGCGCCAGGGACGCGGGGGCCCTGCTCCCAGCTGTCCCCTGGGGATGGGGCAGGCCTGTTTCCCTTGCTGTGTCTGCCCCTGGCCGGGAAGGAAACACCTGGATGTGAGGGAGGCCAGTCTGGGCGGTGAGGGGTGGGGGAAGGACAGCATTGTTCTGCGGGGCCTGGGGGGTGGGGGGCAGGGGTGTGCAGGGGAGGAATCTCACGGGGGACCAGATTCACAGCCACCACGTCAGCCAAGGAGCAGGCTGCGGGGAGGGGCTGTGTGGCAAAGTGGCTGGGCTGATGGCATTTGGTGCCAGATTGCCTGGGTTCTAATCTTCTCTGTTGCTGCGACATCTTGGGCTAGTTGCTTAGAGCCTTTGTGACTCAGCTTCCCGATCTTTAAAGGAGGGCTAATAATAGCACCTACCTCATAGGATTACTGCCAGGACTAAACAGGAGGATGCTCACTAACCTCTTAGAGGAAGGGAAGGCGCGGAGCGGGCTCACGCCTGCAAGCCCTCTACGGGCTCCAGCCTCAGCAGCCAAACGGAGTCAAGAGCTGTGCTTTCCCATAATCCCCTCCTCCGCACCCACTCTCCTGCTCTGTGGGTTTGCACACCTTGCTCCCCACTGGGACGCTTGCTGTCTCTGCACACAGACCCTCCCTGCCCCTCAAGGCTCACATGCCGCCTCCTGCAGACGCCCCCCCACCCCCCCGCCAGATCCCACACCCCAAGGTCACCTGCGTACCTGCCTGCCCTCACCAAGGGCCCTCACGCCCTTTACTTTCTGTCTGTCACTCACGCTGCATCTCAACGCCACATCAGCTAGAGCACGGAGACCTGGCCTTGCGTGGCCTCGGGCTCCTGCTCGATTGTGCGTGCGGAGAGAAGCAGCCAGCCCAGCATGATGGTCACCTGCCACCCCGGGAAGAGGGATGGACAGAGGATGTCCCAGAAGGGGTGCGGGCGGGACCAGAAGGCTGACTCTGAGTCCGGCGCCTTGCTTACCTGCCCTGCAATCCTTGGCAGCCTGCCTCATCTCTCTGAGCTATAAAACGGGCACTAAAACACGTATCCAGCCCACCTCCGATTGCTTGGGAGAGCCCGCGGGACGGAGAGTATACTCTGCTGCGCCGGGCATGTGTAATCGGCTATATTATTATTGGCACTTACAGGATTCGGGGAAGAAAGGAGAGGTCCTCTCATGGATCCTGGGTCCCTAGTTCTTGTGAAAATGAGTTAAATGATCTTAACTTGGCACAGTGCTCCTAGCAGCCACATATCTCGGTAACCCTTCTCCGGAAGGCTTTTGTACATAAGCGCCGGGGGCATCTCAACCCCTCGAGGGCTCCCTGCCAGAATCCCTCCTCCAGGCCCCTCCATCTGCTCTGCTTGGATCTGCCTCCCCAGCTTCCTCCCTGGACACCTTACCCCAGCCAGCACCTACCGTGGTTCAGGAGGAACTTGGTTCCCCTAAGTCTTTCTGCCGACTGGCTCCCCACAGTCCTGCCCAGGAATGTTGCCCGCACCAGAGACCCCGATGTTTTTAGTCTCCACGGCAGCCTCCAGATCTGCAGAGAAAGGCCCTGTGTCGCCCAGGCCCGGCTCTGTCCCCTCCTCTTCCTTCCCCTTCCCCGTGGCCTTCAAAGCTCCTCCCAGAATACATCCTGCAGTGAGGCTGCTTTCTACAGAAGCTCTGTGGTCACTCATGGGCACTGGAGGTTCTTTCTTTGGAGGGGGCACCTCCATAGAGTCCCGCCTGGTGCTGACTGGGCTGTGATGCCCGGAGCCCAGACCTCTCTCCCAAGCTCCAGACACACCAACCGCACTGTCCCTGCCCCGGACACTGTCAGCCAGAGGGTCATCCAGCACTTCCAGCTCAATGCGAAAAAAACCAAGCTCTCTTCCCCCACCCCCTGCAAACCCACCTCTCTGCTCCTCATCTCAGATTCAGAAACTTGAGTGTCATCCTCAACACCTCGCTCTCCCTCAACTGTTCCATCTAAATGGAACCAAGTCCTATGTAGCAAATCGTCCCCTTTTTCCACCCCCACAGCTGTCACCCCTTCATCAGGCCACCATTGTCCTCCTCCTGAATGGCCATAGAAGCCTAATCCTGCCTCCACCTCCCAGCCAAAGGGCTCTTTCTGGTGCTGAAACAGAAATCTGATCACCTTATGCTCCCAGTACAGCCTTCAATGGCTCCCTGTTATCTTTAGGAGAACGGCCAGACTCCTTGGTGTGACTGGCAAGGCCCGTCTCGAGCTGGTGGTTCCTTGATCCCCAAGCCCAGGCTTCATTCTGTCACTGTGACCCCTCCCGGGGGTCTTGGACACCTGCAGCTCTGTAGTGGTCTGGGCGGCCCCTGAGCTCCAGGCTGGAGTATATGCTGTGGAGTCCCCTCCAGACCTCTCAGCTCCAGCAGAGAAGAGCGAAAACACAAGTGAGAGAGGCCTGAGGACAGCAGAGTGCCATGCAAGCTGGGGGAGGGGAGGGTGTCAAGGACATGGCGGTCAGCAGTGTCAAAGACTGCAGAGAGGACACGGGTGAGGAGGCCATCAAAAGCATCTGCTGACCTTGGCAATTAAGAGAGAACAGAGCCAGGGAGCAGATCACCTCTAAGATATGGACCCATTGGCTAGCTCCTCATAGTCTTTCTTTTTCTCACACTTTGAAGCCAAGCAATACTTTGGGAAATCTTCAACACACTCCTAGACCTTTGAAAAGCTCAGAGTCGCTATGCCCTCAACTGATTTGGCCTAATGGTAAATGGTCCTGGAGAGAGACAGATTGCTGACAGCGCCGTTTGAACGCCTGGATTCAGCCGCGCCTGAAACCCTGATACCTAATTGTTTGACTACACGATCCAATACATTCTCTTGCCCACATTTTTTCAGTAAGACAGTTTGAGTTGGATTTCTGTCGCTTGGGTTTCTCCTTTGCAATCAAAGAAGTGACTGGTCTTTTTTTCTGCCAGGATTTGAATGGATTCTGCAGAAGAGGAGGAGGAGGAGGAGAAAAAAGAGGAGGGGGGAGGAGGAAGAGGGAAGAGGAGGGAGGACGAGGGAGGATGAGGGAGGACGAGGGAGGAGGAGAAGATCATTTGCTCCTCAGTTCAGTCTCCCTGCCATATGTACTTTTCTGCGCTCCCTCATGTGACTGGAATCATATTCTATCTTGTATCTTTGAGTTCTGCCTCATCCGTCCACCCTCCCCCAGTAAGTCCTGGGGAGGCAGAGGCTAGGTCTTATTCATTATCCTATCTGTCCCAGGGTAAGACACTGTTAAGAGAATGTTTGGCTCATTAAATACAACAAATGGATGGATGGATGGATGGGTGGATGGATGGATGGATGGATGGATGAATGGATGGATGGATGGATGGATGGATGGGTGGATGGATGGATGGATGGATGGATGGGTGGATGGATGGATGGATGGATGGATGGATGAAGGGATAGATGGATGGATGGATGGATGGATGGATGGATGGATGAATGGATAGATGGATGGATGGATGGATGGGTGGATGGATGGATGGGTGGATGGGTGGGGGAGTGAATGAGTGCAATGAGTAAGTCCAGGGCAGGATAAGGACCAGGGACTCCGCCCCTGCAGACCAGCACTCAGCAGCAGGCAGCCAGTGTGGCCCTAGTGGGCAGCCCCCTCTCCTTATCAGTTTTGGCCTAACTGAATCGGAAATCACAAGCTGATGAGGGCCTCCTGTGGCTGCACTCTCCTCTTTCAACAGCTAATGTCTTTGCCCGAGTACTGGGCGTGGTAGCCATGGGCTGCCTGGTGACCGTGGACAGCCCCAGAGCTGTCCCCTGCAAGGAGGGGCTGCGTGATAGGCAGCCAGGAACAAGGAGGAGTGAAGAGGAGGGAGAGAGGAAGGACAGAGGGCCCCTACCTGTCCCTTGCAGCATCCTACCATCACCAAGTCACTGCCCTTTTGACTGATCCCAGGGAACCTTGCCTTTCCAGACGCTGTTCTTAGGGTTGAATCTCTTTTCCGGGTGCGGGGTGGCTAGGTTTCCCATCTGCACCAATGTTGCCGAAAGACCCCCTCCTATTCAGGGAGATACTTTGTATCACTGCCTGTCCATTACTAAGTAGCCCAGGGCTTCAGACAAATTACATTTTTAACTTCCAAGCACCTTACATTAAATCCTCTTGATATGGTGGTGGCAGGGGGACCAGTGCTGGGATCGGGGCGCCCTGGAGGACCAGGGCATTGGAATCACTCAAGATTGTTTGCTTTGGATACCAGACACCCAGGGTCACCTGTGCCCTCGCTCCAGCTGCACCTTCTGTGGGAACCGTCTCGAGAAGCTCAAGCAGCAAACGCAGACTTCATCAGCTCTTGGCAGTTTCCTAAGGAATCCACCCACAGAAAATCCCAATAAACAATGTAGATCTTACTGAAGATTACAGGGCGAACATGGCAAAAGTGTGTACACATCTCTTAGCAAGCAATTTAAAAATCCTCTGTGGGAAAGACAAAGCTCATTTGATGCCACTCATATGTGGAAGTTAAGAAACAAAACGGATGAACAAAGGGGAAGGGAAGAAAAAATAAAATAAGACGAAAGCAGAGAAGGAGAGAAACCGTAAGAGACTCTTGACTATAGGAAACAAACTGAGGGTGGCTGGAGGGGAGGGGGATGGGGGGTGGGGTAACAGGGATGGGCATGAAGGAGGGCACGTGATGTAATGAGCACTGGGTGTTACATGCAACTGATGATTCACTAAATTCTACCTCTGAAACTGATAACACATTGTATGTTAATTAAATTGAATTTAAGTAAAAAAACTAAAATAAATAAATAAAAATCCCCTGTGGACATTTCTATTGTCCAGACAGTCTTGGTCCATGCCATGCCATTGGACTGGTGGGCTGGGGTAGGGTGGAGGGGTTTTTCTGTTTTCTCTTCTCTCCCCCAGTGACTCTGAATCACACACTCCTGGTTTCTTCCGCCCAGACTTTTTCACAAACAAAGCTAAGTCCTCTTAGAAGTGCATTCAAAGCGGGTGCCTGGGTGGCTCGGTCAGTTAAGCATCTGTCTTTGGCTCAGGTCATGATCCCAGGATCCTGGGATCCAGCCCCACATCGGGCTCCCTGCTCAGTGGGGAGCCTGCTTCTCCCTCTCCCTCTGCCTTTCCCTCCTGCTCATGCTCTCTCTCAAATGAACAAAAAGTCTTCAAAAAAGAAGCGCATTCCGAGCACTATACCTCCATTTTGACCCTTGACTCCAGTTTTATACCCCCAAACTCATGAACAACACCCAAAACCAAATGGCTCTCTGGTTGGTGAGAAAGGTGTGAGAGGTAAGCAGACCAGAAAAGAGGTGTGATGGAAACACACCTTACTTCATGCATACAACCGCCTCATGAACTAGGACAGTTATGAAGATGGCTCACCTACGTGGTGGGGGTGGGACTTGAACCAGGGGCCCCCGGGTCCAGGGGCTTCCCGCAGCTCCCCAGGGAGGACGTGCAGGGCCAAGTCAGCGAGAAGGCTGGCTCACCCTCCTCGGCTCCCATCCCCAGTCCAGGAAGACGCCTGCAGGGACATGGCTGGTATCCACCTGCCGCGCACCGCTGCTTCCAGTGAATTCCCTCCAGCCCTCAGAGCCGTGGCCCAGGGAAGTGGGGGCAGCGGGACAACATCATGCTCTAAAACAGTGGTCCGCCCAGTGGGGCCCCAGGATCAGCAGCATCATTATCACCTGGGAACCTGTTAGCGTCCAGGACTGTCTGCTGTGGGTGTGGAGAATGAGGAAGGATACAGTGTCGGGAAACTGCCATTCTTATCCCTGGCAGTGTTGTCCTATGGGGTGAGTGTGCGTGCAGAGTTAGGACTAGTGGGGGGATCGTTGTAGGAAGCAGGTTTGTGCTCTATACCCATCCACTCATTCTTTCAGACATTCTTCTTATTTTTGAGGAAAGACGGAGTTTTGATTGTAACATTAACGTGTTTTGTTTTGTTTTTTAATTTTAGTGTTTCAAAACATTACTTAAGCAACTCACAGATACATTTTCATTACAAAAAGCCACTCACGGGATGCCTGGGTGGCTCGGTCGGTTAGGCGTCTGCCTTCGGCTCAGGTCATGATCCCCGGGGTCCTGGGATCGAGTCCCGCATCGGGCTCTTTGCTCGGCGGGGAGCCTGCTTCTCCCTCTTCCTGCCTCTCCCCGTGCTTGTGAGCTCTCTCTCTCTAATAAATAAATAAAATCTTAAAAAAAAAAAAACCACTCACACATCACAGGAGCACACAGAGTGAAAAGAAGCCCCCGGCCCCGCCTTCCCAGTATCTTTTTTCTCTCCATCCAGTGATAATCGCTGCTGCCTGGGGTGATTATACAAATCGATCTTCCACGTGCTTTGTTTACTTGGAGAGTGTGGTAGATCAGAACCTAAGGATCAATTTCTTAAATGTAAATGTCCGTATTTTCCGGCCCAGCACCACACTGACATGGGTCGAGATGCAGAGAAAATCCGCCCGCTCCCCCTCGTACACACCTGCCTTCAAGGTGGGGAAGAAACCTTCCCTCCCCAGGATTCTCTTGGTCGGTGCACCTGTCGACCTTCCCAGACTCCTCTGGGGCAGCGGGGGGAGGGGCGGAGAGAGCGCTGGGCTGCCTTGGGGGCGGGGCCTGGTCTCCCCGCACCTCCTCAGGCGGGGCGGGGGCTGGAGGAGCAGAGCTAGGGAGCCAGCCTGCGCGCTCCCCCGAATGTGGAGGGGCCTGGAGCCTCTTTCTGTATAAGAGATCTAGCACAGTCGCTGTGTTCTTGCACACGAATTCCCGCTAGGAATAGGGACCGGCCGGCAGGGCAAGAAAGCTGGGGGTCAAGAGGGCTGGGGGGTAACTAGGATTGTTGAGAAAACTCAAAGACCCCAGCCCTTTATTATCCATGCCAACTGCCTGTCCCCCATGCACACGCGCACACGCACTCAGGCGCACACATACACCCCAAATAGGGGCTCTGTTGTAACTTCCCTCTAGCTGCGCAGGCCCCTCCTCCTGTCTGGCTCTCAGTTTCCTCCTCTGTCACAGAGGGATTGGGGAGGGCCTTTGCAAAGCCCTTGCCCGCTTCCTCAGGTCCCTGAGGACAATCCTGGTTCTGGTTCTGGCCTTGAGACTTGCCACTCGTTTTGCTCTGAGAAGGCCTCTGTGCAGGGGTGGGGGTGGGGTAGGGCTGCTCTGTCCCCTCCCGCCCCTCCCACTTCCCCTTCTTCAGAGGTCTCCGGGGACCCCCTGGGGCCAGCTCCTGGGCCTGGAACACTTCCACAGAGGGCCCCTTTCCTGACTGCGACCCCCCTCCGCCCCCCTCCAGTGGAAGGCTCAGGCTTGCCTGGAGTCCTGCCAACCCACCCGGGCCTCAGCTTCCCCGTCCTGCTCCCCCACCCCACCCCACCCACTTTCCCACCCACCCCCATTCCTGGGGGTCTGCGAAGACCCTAGCTTCCATTTTGAAACATCAGAGTTCCAGAATTCCATGACAACGAAGCCAACCCTCTGGGAGAGCTGTGTGAACTTTATTTTTCCAGGCTTCAGTTTCCCCAACTCCGACCTGAGCAGCTTGAGGGAGCAGCCTAGCTTAGTGGTTAAGAGCCCAGACTCTGGGACTCAGCGACGTGGGCTTGAATCCTGGCTTCTCCTTTCCGCGGTCTCTGTGACCTTGACCGAGTTCCTTAGCGTCTCTGTTTCCTCATCTGTAAAATGGGCCTAATAGTACCCACCCCAGGGGGCTGTTGGGAGGCATAAGCTGACAACAGAAGTATGTAAAGCGCATGGACAGTAAGCGCTGTTTGCTAATATCTCATTTTGTGCTTGCCTGACATTCGGTGGAGATTTTCCCCATCAGGTTGCAGTGACGAGGAGGCTCAGCCTTCCAAGCCCTAAATTTCTGAGATTCCTCCAACGGGCACTGCACGCGTGCAGGTGACTGGTGTGTCCACAGCCACCTTTCCAGCGACCACACACTCAGAGTTGCAGGGTGTTATGGACTGAATGTTTGGGTCCACTCCAAATTCATATGTTGACCCTCCAGTGTGATGGTAGTTAGGAGGTGGGGACTTTGGGAGGGATTTCGGTCTAGATGACATCATGAGGGTAGAGCCCCGGTGTCCGAGGAAGAGCTTCTTCTCTCCACCACGCGAAGACACAGTGAGAAGGTGACCATCTGCAAAGCAGGAGGTGGGGTCTCACCAGATGCAGAATCTGCCGGCGCCTTGATCTTGGATGTCCCAGCCCCCAGACTGTGAGAAATAAATGTCTGTTGTTTAAGCTGCCCACTCTATGGTGTTTGTGATGGCAGCCTGAGCAGACCAAGACACAGGGGACTGTGGTCGGAGCCGGGACGCACATGTGCTTGCTGCAAGGAAGAGAGAGAAATAAAGTGGCACAGGTAGGGACAGTCTGCCACCTGTCTGTCTCTGCCCCCAGAGAGATGGGGAGGACAGCCGCTTCCAGGATAGCCAGCTACCTTTACCCTGATTTTACCGGTAGGGTTGAGGAAATAGAGGGATTCAGAGATGGGAAAGGAGGGAGAAGCCCCCACCCGCCACCCCCAGGGCGACAGGCTGGATCCCAGTGCTGGAGGGGGTGGTGGGTGTGACAGTGGGGGAGGAGAGTCTGAAGCCCTGGGCAGGCACCAGACAGGTGGGGTCCACACACATCTCTGCTAAGGGGCTGGAAACAGCTCTGATGCCTCTGCTTTGAGCGGACTGAAGGGGATGTAGACATTCCCTGCCCCAGGGGTTGTGGGAGAGCTGATCCACTGGAGGAGGCATGACTTGGATGTCAGGGACCTCAGGGAAGGGTCTGAGGATGATGACAGACCAGTGCGTCCAGGGCCCCAGAGGAAGCTCCAAGCTGTTAGAGGAGAACAAATCGATAAATTGGACGTCATTAAAACTAAGACCATTTGCTCTGAAAAAGGCATCACTGTTAAGAGAATGAAAAGACAAGCCACAGAATGGGAGAAAATATATGTCAGACATGTATCTGATAAAAGACTCGTATCCAGAATATACAAAGAGCTGTTAGAACTCAACAAGAAGAAAATAAACAACGCACTTAAAAAATGGGCAAAAGATCTGAAGAGATACCTCACCAAAGAAGATATTTGCATGAAAAACACATGAAAAGATACTCAACGTCGTCATCCTCGTTACTAGGAACTTGCAAATTAAAACAACAATGAGATATCATCACTACGTACCCATTAGAATAGATAAAATCCAAAAAACCATGACGCCACCAAATGCTGATGAGGATGTGGAGCCACAGGGACTCTCATTCATTTGATAAGAATGAAAAAGTGCAGACACTTTGGAAGAGCTTGGCGTTTTTTTTTGTTTTTTGTTTTTTTTAACTAAATATACTTATACCATATGATGGAACAATTGTGCTCCTTGGTATTTACTCAAACGAGCTGAAAACATATGTCTGCACAAAAACCAGCACATGAATGTTTATATCAGCTTTATTCATAATTGCCAAAAACTGGTATCAACCAAGATGTCCTCAGTCTGCGAGTGGAGAAGCAAACTGGGGCACATCAATAAAATGGAATATCATTCAGCAACAAAAAGAAATGAACTGTGAGGCCATGAAAAGACAAGGAGGAACATTTACTACATATTGCTAAGTGGATGAGCCAGTCTGTAAAAGGCTAGTTATTATGGTTCCAATTCTATGATATCCTGAAATATGCTAAGTACAGGGGCAGCAGAAAGAAAGATTGGCTGCCAGGCTAGTTAAGAAAGGAATAGTCTCCTTTTCTGGAATATATATTTGCCTATCCAGGAAATCCATTTCTTTCACAAATTGTACTTCTGAGAAACTTCTCCATCTTATCCAAATTGCCAATTTATTGGTGAATTTATAATATCCTTTCATTATATTTTTAGTGTACGTAGGATCTGTAAAGATGTCCTTTTTTCCACGCATATTGATCATTTGTTCGCTAGGGCCTTATCCACTAGTACATTGGTTTTTTAATTCATAGATTTCTGCTCTTACACTTCTTTCCTTTCTTCTACTTTCTTTAGGATTGAGATGAATATACTCCCTTTGATTTCAGTCACTTGAAATTTGATATTCTAGTTGTACTTGAGATAATATGAATTCTGTGTCTGGATAGTGTTCTATTTTAACGAGATCAAATGTGTTCATTGTGTTGTCCAGATCCTCTATATCTCTATTATTTTTTGTCTATTTGTTCTATCAGCTACTAAGAGAGGTGTAATAAAGTCCTTCATTATGGTTGTGGAGATGTTAATTCTGTCAATTTTTGCTTTACAATTTTAAAGTTATGTTATTGCATGCATACAGATTTATGATTGTGGTATGTTTTTGTTGGATTGACTCTTTGATCTTTATAAAATGTCCCTTTTTTTTTTTTTAAATGCTTCTTGCCTTAAAGTCTTTGTCTGATATTAGCGTAATACCACCAGCTTTTTGGGTCAGGTTTGTATGGTGTTACCCTTTTAATCCTTTTGTTTTCAGGCTTTCTGTGTTATTAAAGTGTGTCTCTTGTGAGCAGCATAAAATTAAAAACAAAAATCATTGAACAATTCTAGATTGAATTTTCCAGCACTTAAAAGATGTCATTTCATTGTGTTCTGGCTTCCAATGTTTCTATTGAGAAGGGAGTTCTCAGTTTAACTGTTGATCTTTTGAAGATAAACTATGTATTTTTTTCCTTTGTCTGTCTTTAAGATTTTTTTATTACATTTTTCTCCCCCAGGAGTCTTACAATGAGGTGTGTGTGTGTGTGTGTGTGTGTTTGTGTGTGTTTAAAAAACTAAACTCCAGACTTTATAGGGATTTCACCAGTTTTTCCATTAATATCCTCTTTGTTTCAGGATGCAGTGTAGAGTACCATGTTGCATTTAGTTTTCAGGTTTCCTGTCTCCTTGGTTTTTGAGTTTCTCAGCCCTTCCTTGTTTTTCATGACACTGACTTCCTGGAGGAGTACTAGTCAGACTATCGTATAGAATGTCCCATAATCTGGATCTGTCTGGGATTTTCCTCATGATCAGACCGGGGCTATGGGATTTTGGGAAGACTATCAGAAGTGAAGTCCTCTTCTCGTGTGATTTTGTTTTTATCCTGTGTGAGATCTGCCAAGTTTATTCAATCTATGGGTTGATATGCTTCCTTGATTTGGATCAATTGAATTTTGGCAGAAGAGGCACTGTGCCGGTTCCAGGCCCAGGCCCTAGGAGGCATCCTATGTCTCTGCTTACCCTTCTCGTGCACAAAGAGAGAAACAGGACAACCCCCAAGAACTGACTGCTGCCGCTGCGTGTGCACTGGTTGATGTTAACGAAGCAACGAGCAGTTACTCATCGTGCAGCAAAATAACTGGGGATCAAGAAATACGAGACTAACCAAGTTTTATTTGAAAATAATATTAAATTCTATTCATTTATTCTTCGATATAGGTTTATCATGTAGTAACCTGTTCACCCAACAAAAGAGTATGGAAAGTATATGGCCGACCACTCTCTGGAGCCTGGAGCAAGTACAAATGGTGAGGACAGGGGAGGAACGGTGACACAGGGTAGGAGCCGGCTCTGTTCACTTCTCTCCAGTGGTGAGTGGTCCAGGCTGGGGTTCGGGGGCTCCTGTAAGCCCAGAACCTTTGGAGCTGGGTGAAGCAGGAGAAGGAGGGGACGGAGAGGCGCTGGGCAGGATACGATCATCTTCCATGGCTACTTTCTCCACCTGTACCGTCCAAATCCTGGTCCTCAGCCCTGCCCTCCCCCACTACCACCCTAGCCCACATTTGCTTCCAGCTTCCAAACCACTCCGACCCACCAGCTTTACGTTTTTGGCTCTCACGTCCTGTGACCCATTTCCCCCAGCCAGGCTCTCCCTCGACCCCTCCAGGATCCTGCCCAGACGCCAGAATGGTGCCAGTGATTGGGCTGGAAGCCTCTATATGCAATGTGCACCAGCCTAAGGCGTGACATGGGAGCGGAGGTCACGGGGCCCAACCCGGGAGAGAAGTCAGCGAGGGCTTGGGGGCACCCGTGCAACCCTCCTCCTAGCCTCGCCAAGGCCATTCCTCCTTCAGAGGGTAAAACTGACCACTCCTCACTCCCTCAATCTCGGTTCTGCCTCAAGGGTGAATGAAGAGCATCCCAGAGGCCGTGAGCGTGTCCCAGTGCCAGGCCGGGGGGGCGTCGGCACTTAAGGGTAAGGCCACTCATCTGTACTGAGCACCAGCTATGAGCCAGCCACTGGGCCAGGTGCTTAGCGGACGATTTCTTTTCAACCCCTAAAAGTCTTAGTGCTGAGGATGTTGAGGCTCGGAGAAGCTAATTCACTTCCTTCTGGTCACTGAGCTAGAAGGTAACCGAGCTGTTGAATCTATGCCTGTCCTGTCTCCCAAGGCTCTCAGATCCAGAAATGGGCTCCTGAGAGAATATGTTCCAGGGGCTGAGAGTAGACAGGTAAAGTATTAGTGCTGTTTTCCAGAAGACCCAGGGAACTTGTGAGACACGGCGGGGGGGGGGGGGGGGGGAGAGAGAGAGAGAGAGAAAGAGAGATGGGGTGGTACTGAAGGTCTGAGAAGAAATTCCTAGTCTTGTTACTACCACCTGAGCCCCAGAGTAGAGGGGACTGAACCCCAGATACAAAGGGCCCCCCAAGATTTTGACAAACTAAGGCGGGGGGTCCAGCCAAGCATTGGGAGAGGAGGCCTAAACCACACCCCAGAGCACCAGAGCCTCAGATCTTTCTAGAAAGGATCCTAGACCACACCAATGGCCGGGGCCTCTGGAGGTCAGCTCATCCATCCCTCTCCTCTCTACCGTGAGGAATCTGAGGGGCAGTGTGGCCAGCCGCCCTCTCCCTAATGCCTGTGTCTTTCCTAAACACAGCCCGGGGCCCAGAAACCACCAATCCCCTGCCCACTGTCCACTGCAGGGCCCATAGCAGGGCCTGATCCAACAGAGGGCCATCTAGTTCCCCAGAGGGAGCGAGACCCTCGAGGCCACCGTGTGGGGAGGGCCTCCCAGGAGGCTGCCTGCCCAGGGCTTCCTGTCCAGGCTGGTGAGGGTCCCACTAGGGCAGAGCTCCACTGAACGTCATGATGGGCAGGCAGAGGAGGGAGCAGAGGTCCGGCGGGGCCTGGGCTGGCGGGTCCGGGGTCCTCTGGGGTTGGGGGCGGAGGCTGCTCTTCTCTGGCTTGTAGCAAGGTGAGACCTCACACCTGTAGGGCAGGCGGGAGTAAGGGCAGGCCCCCCCATCCCTGCAGCTCCTTCCGGGGTTCTAGCACACGGCGCAGAGGCGGGCCCCTTCCCTGGGCCCCCCTTCCTACCGGACCACACTCTGCAGGATCTTCCTCTCATCCTGGTCCAGGCACACGGCGAAGGGGCAGCCATTGGAGCCGATGATCTGCACCTTGTCCACTTTGATCTGTGACGTGCTAATCTGGAAGCAAGGCCCCCATCAGTCCTCCCCGATCCCCGGCCCCAGAACTGCCAGCCCTCGGCGGCTCTCTGCCTCAGGCCACCCCGGCAGCGGCTCTGCGGGACTGACGGCCAGCTCCGGCGAGGGTCCGGCAGCCTCCGTGAGGCCCTGCCTCCTCTCCGGCCTCCACCCTCCCCGAGTCTGGAAGAAACAAGGGCTCCCAGGAGAAGTTCCCACGGCCCCACTGTGAGGCCCCGGGTCCCCGACACGGAGCCGTTCTGCGCGCACCCAGGGCTCCCCCGGCTGCCCGCCAGAGCCTTTGCACGCAGACACATCCGCCCGTAGGGCACCCCACAGCGTGTGCACCCCAAACCGCACCCCCGGCCCGCCTCTCCTCCCCACCCGCACCCGCGCATGCGCGCACACAGGCGCCCACCCGCGCCAGGGTCTCCGGAAGGTACGACGGCGGAGAGGGGGGCGTCTTTACCTGGTTGAAGCCCTTCTTGGACTTGGGGTTCTGCCTTTTCACCACCTCTGTCAGGTTTAGCGTCAGGGCCTCCATGCTGGAGTCTGAGGGGCAGGGGCGGCTCAGGCCAGGCTCGGGGCCCCGCCGTCCCGTCGCGCCCCCCACCCCCGCGCCCCTGCGCCCCCGCGCCCCTGCGCCCCCTCACCTAGGTCCTCCTGCTTCCGGCAGGCCTTGCTGAGATTGACGGAGGTGCACACCTTCTCCATGTTACTCCAGCGGCTTCGTCCACTGATGGCCCCCTGGAAACGCAGCCAGGCCCTCTCAGCCGGAGGCCCCCGGGGCCCACCAGCCACAGGGAGCTGCCTGTAGTCGGCGCCCCCCGGGAAGCTCTCACCGGCTCGCTTCCGCACCAAGAGCCCTCCGACTCCCGATCCCCTATAGACCTTGATGACTCCGCGGAGGAGCGTTAAGTCGCTGGCCTGGTCCATGGATCTGAGGGCACGAGAGCTCGGAGCACCCGCGCCCTCTGGTGGGCTCATGGGCGCCCCTCCCACACTCCGGCCCCCCAGATCCCCCCTTTCCCTTCCGACACGGCCCCACCTCCCATGTACCCAGCCAGGCACGCCAGCCCCGTGGACGCTGGGCTCTCCCTCACTGTGCCTCTGGACCCCTCACCCTCAGCCCGCAGCCAGGCCCTAACACTTCACGGGAGCTGCTGAGCACATCCAGGTGGGGGGAGAGCACACCGGGGGGAGGGGGGGCGCTTTGGAGGCCCAAGGGGAGAAGGATGTTCACTCCCTCCCCTTCTGTCCAGGGGAGCCTGCTGCAGCCTCCCAGCTTAAAGACTGGGGCCCGGGCACATGCGCGGGGGGCTGACTCTGGGTGAGGACGGGTCAGGAACGGGCCCCAGAGGGACAGGGGCCCCAAGCAGCAGCCTCACCTTGCTGTAAATAATCTGTAGTGTTAGAGGGACGGCCTCGCGATCACCATCGATGCCCAGACGCTTGCTGCCAGGACCTGGGCCGCAGGGACAGACCTTCACTCCCTCTGGTTTCCGGTACCCCTCCCAGACCCGGGGGCCGCCACCTCCCGGGCCCCGGCCCCCCCCCCCCCGGGGCTCAGGCAGCACCCACCTGAAGCCTTGATGGCCCGCGTGGCGGCAGAGTGACCCAGCTCCAGGGAGTGGATGAAGATCTCTTTCATCTTCTCCCCGGTGATGAAAGTCAGCTGCAGAGGACAAGGGCCGGCGTCAGTGGGGACCTCCCGGAGCGGCCCCCCGCCCCGGGGCTGCTGGCTGCAGGGGTGGGGCGGTGCCTGCGGTGGGGGGGTCCTCACCTCTGTCTGATAGACCTGCAGGAGCACCGGCCGGGCCGCAAAGCGACAGTAATACAGTAGCATGTCCGCCAGGATGGGCAGCTGGGCCGAGGAGCCGTCCAGGGGCCGGGGTTCCGCCTTCAGAGACTGCTGAGGGTGGGCGGCGGAGCCCGGTCAGAGGCACCGGTGGCCAGCGAGCGAGCGAGGGAGCAAGGGAACGTGAGGGCAGGAGACACGGACACACACACGTGTGGAGACTGAGGCAGACCAAGCCAGGCAAGGGGGTGGTGGGATCACAGCAGGACACACAATGGTCGGGGGACGACCCACAGTCCAGCCTCCGGAGCCCCCTCACCGGACACCAGGGCCACCAGGGAGGGCCCTGGCCGAGCTGGACAAAGCCGGAGGAAGTGAGGAAGGGGGCTGAAGCCTAAGGTCCCCCGGACCCTGCTGGGACCCGCCGTGACACTGCCCTCAATTTGGGCTCAGTCGCACTTCTCACCCCGGTCCTCCCTGGAGGCCTCAAGCTGGATCCCCCGAAACCAGGGCCTCCGAGCAGCGCCGTGAGACTGCAGTCAGTGCCCCCCGCCCCCCCGGGGGCCACTCACCTGGCACAGGACTTCAGGGGGCAGGTGCATGAGGCCCAGCACGTTGCGCTCATACCAGGGGTCGAGCATGCCGAGGTAGTGGGAGATGTCATTGGTGCTCTCCAGCTCCTGGGGCAAGGGGGGAGAGTCATTCCAGCCCCCCGGGGCCCCAGATGGCATCTGCAGCCCCAACCATAGCTCCTCCCGGCCCTGAGAGAAGTCTGTGAATCTTTAGTCTGTGTCGCACAGCAAAGCGCCGCCCCCACGTGCAGGGCAGGAGCTGCTCCCAGAGCGAGGCTCAAGCGGGAGAAGGCGACTGCAGTCGCCTAGACACGGTGACTGCTCTTGGCAACTTCTCACCAGCGCCCGTCGGGTCACCGGACCTGCAGGTGCCCACTCTGCGCCCCCACTGCATGTGGCCCGGGGCTGGGGACATACCGCAGGGCTGGGGTGCCTCGGGGAGTCTGTGGGGGGTGGGGGCGTCTGGCTGGCAGGGGGGGGGCAGGCGCTGGAGCCGGTCCCCTGGCTTCGCTTCACGGGCACGTAGAAGAACTGAAGCTTGAAGAACCGTGTGAGGAGCGGGCGGTTGTTCTCCAGCTGCCTGGTAAAGAAGAAGGCGAGGAGAAGAGTGGTCCCTCTCGGACCCTCAGCCCCCCCACCCCGCCGCCCCCCCAGGGCAGAGCGAGGCCCCCAGGTCCGGCTCCTACCGCAGGTTGCTGTAGGCCCGAGCCACCTTCCCCGAAATCCGATCAGAGCCAAAGACCACGACGCGTAGTGTGGACGCCTTGGGGTCCTCGTCCCCGCTCAGGAAGGGCCGTCGGCGCTGGTGCCGCGAGGCGGGGACCAGGAGCCAGCTGGGCAGCTGGGCGCTGAGCTTGGGCTGGGGCAGGGAGCGCGAGCGCTGGGCCCGCGTGGGGGGCGGCGGCGGCAGCAGGCCGTCCAGGGGGCTGCAGAGGCTCCCCGCGCGCCGCAGCGGCAGGCTTGAGCCTGAGCCCGAGCCCCCCTCCAGGCCCCGGGAGTCCCTCCGCAGCACCAGCTGGCTGGTGCTCTTGAAGAGTTTATAGATCCTGTTGAACTTCTGCCCAGGCCTGCGGTGGCCCCGGCGCTCCTGGCCGCCCAGCCTCGTGGGCCACTCGGAGGAGCTCTCCTCGCTGTCCTCCACGTAGCCGCTGTCCATGCCGTCCGAGAGGCCCGAGACGAAGGAGGTCAGCAGCTGGGGGGAGAGGGTGGGCCCCGAGGCCTGGGACGAGGCGAGGGACAGGGTGGAGTCGTGGAAGACCGCCGAGCTGGTGGAGAGCACTGAGTCCCTCTGGGCACAATGCCCGTCCGTTTCCAAGTCCTCCTCCTCTTCCTCCTCTTCTTCCTCCTCCTCCTGCTCCTCATCGTCCCCCAGGATCCCTGGCTGGAGCAGCTCCTGTTCCTTGAGCAGGATTTCCTGCAGGATGTCTGCAGGGAAGCCAGGGGAGGCACCATCTGGGCATCTGGGTCCTTGAAACCCCTCTTGCACCCCCTCGGAAGGGGCGACAGGCTCAGACCAGCCGGAGGAGGAGGAGGGCGAGGGCAGAAGGAGGTGAAGTGCAGCCCAGGACTCGAGCACCACCCCCTGCTCTGCTTAGAGCCTGCCCAGGCGGCAGGGGGCAGGACCAGGAAGCAGCATCCCCCCCCCCCGCCCCAGGGGGTGCGGGGTGGGCGCCACGAGGGCCCCAGCCGGCTGCTTACCGAAGCTGTCCTGGTTCCAGCTGTATGTGTGACACCTGGCGACAGGGATGGGGATGGTGCGGAGCTGGCCAGGTTGGGCAGTGTCTGCTAGAACAGGGGGACAGGGGGTGAGGGCTGGAAGGCGCTCACAGAAGAGACCAGCGCCGGCCACACAGCTGGACGGGGCTGGGGCCGAGTGGGAAGCTGGCCAGCCTCTTTCCGCCCTCGGGGGTGGTGGAGCACCCGGATGAGGAGAGCCTGGGTCCCCCACGGGCGGTGTGGGGCAGAACTGCTGGCCGGACTTGGACTGCTCACCCCCCGGGGAAAAGGCACCACGCTCTCCCAAGAGGCTCACCTAACACGCCGGGGAAGCCAGCTTTCTGTCCCACCGCCTGCAGCCTGGTCCTGAGCCACTGCCGGGCCTCGGCTGCGTCCCCGATGCCAGAAGCTAGCTCCTGAGCTTCCGCAGTCTCCGTGAAGATGTCTTCGAGCTCGGCCAGGCTCTTGGACTGAAAGGCCAGGAGGAGATGGGCTCGCCCCCCCGAACCAAGGCTTGGCTGCCCGACTCCTCAAGCTCCTAGGGGCTTCCCGATGGCGGCCGTGGCCCGTCTCCTCCCCTGCCTCAGCACCCACCTCCCCCCCACCTGGCCGGGGCCTCCCCAGGCCCCTCTTCTCAGGAAGTGGTCGCGAGAGAAAGGCCCAGAGCCAGGGCACTGCCGAGTTCGGGGAGGGTCCTTCACAGCTCCCCACCACGTCCCAGACTGGGGAGGGGGCTGTCCAGGGCCACAGAGCTAGTAGAAGTCAGGTCTTCCAGCTTCCCTCTACAGCCTGTTCCCAGCCCACCCAGCCCATGCCATCCTCAGAGGCTCCTGCCCAGCCCCCTGCCCAGGCTGCCACCCACCTCTGTCGGGATCCAGTGCCACCGAAACCTCTCAGTGTGGCCAGCCCTCCAGCCACTACCCTGCCACGTCAGCCACAGTGACGCTAAGGCCCCGGGGCCCCAGGCACGTACCTGCAGCCTGCCGTGCAGCCCCGGGAGGTCACAGTGGGCCCCGAAGGTGGCCTGGAAAGCGTGCAGGAGCAGGGTGGTATAGGCGCTGTGGGGCGAGTGCCCGGGCGTGCTCAGCTTGTTGGCCACAGCGAGGAACTCAGCCTGCACCTCCACTGGGTTCAGCAACAGCACGGTGCTGGGGACACAGAGGGCAGGCTCTGGGGGGGTGGGGACAGCACAGCCCCTCACTCTGGCGCCTGGCGGAGCTGCTGAGCCCCAACCCCCCTGGCGGCTGAGGCCAGGAGAGAGGCAGGGGGCTGGCTCAAGGGTCCCAGGTCCAAGTGCAAAGCTTACGGTCTACTCCTGAGTATTTTTCAGCCAGTGTTTTCAAAGGGCCTTTTGAAAGCGGGACTTCATTTTTACAAAAGGAATTTCACCTTAATTTTTATATCAACATTTTTCCTACAGGACATCGGAATGGATGGAAGGAGGACTCAAGAGGACTGCCCTCTCAGCGGAGGTGACTTGGAGCTAGGGGCTCATTTTGCAGGGGGGAGGGAGCCGGGCAGCCACATACCTGCATGCAGGCTGGCCTGGAAGTTCAGGCTAGGTGTCAAGGCTGCCTGTGAGTCTGCAGCTCACCGGGGACCCCTTTTCTAACTCCCGAAAGCCATCACCCCAGCTAGCTTGTACGGGGCTGGGAGTGGACTGTGTGCCCAGCCTCCCCCACCCCCGCCTCTCCTCTCCTGGACCCTGGGCTCCCTCTCCGGGCCAGCCTTGACATTCTGTTCATCATGGAAAACTTCAAACAGACCCAAATGTTCAAAGAATCGTGAACCCCCCAAGGTGTCGATAGCTCAGTTAACAGCCACATGACTGTTCTCACTTCGCCCACATCGGCCCTCCCTCGCTGTGTTTTCTCGAAGTGTGTTGGAGACATCACAATATCCCAGCTGTAGAGACTTTGGTGTGAGCTGCTTGCACTGCCCCCCGCCCCCCCAGGCTCCATGCAGAGAAGCAAGGTGAAGGCGGCCCTCCTGTCCCGTCTCTGCGGAGGGCCGCCCCGGGTCAGGGCCCCCCGGACGGGACTGGGCTCTGTCAGAGTCCCCATCCTATAGGGGGGAAACTAATGTTGATTTCTCTATTTGTCAGAAAAAGGGGACAGGCTTGCACAAGCCGTCCCTGCCTGAGCCACTGTCCTCCACTGCGTGCTTGCTCACTCCTTCCACGTACGTGTGCTGAGCTCCACTGTGTGCAGGACGAGACCAGCCAGGCGCATGCCCTCCCCCTGCATGCCTTCTCGGCACGCGTGTTCACCTAAAACTCATTTCAGTTCTGTGTGCGTGTGCGTGTGCGTTTGTGTGTATATGAACGTAGGCTTTCATATAAAATGCATTGTTTAGGGGTGCTTGGCTGGCTCAGTTGGTGGAGCATGCCGCTCTTGATCTCAGGGTCGTGAGTTCGAGCCCCACAGAACTCGGGCATAGAGATTACATAAAATAAATAAATAAATAAAAATGAAATAACACGCATTTTTTACTGTCGAAAAAAGTTTGGAAAATGCTATTTTAGTAACAGGCAGAAAGACACCGTAGAAAGCACGTGGGCTTTTGAGTAAGACTGAGGCTTAAATCCCGGCTCAGACGCTTACTAGCTGTGTGACCATCGGGAAGTAAGACCCGGCCTCTCTGACCTCCAGTTTCCCCATCTGAAAAGTGGGGGCAAAGTGAGGTCATGTGTGCCCAGGACCTGGCATGATCGGTGCAGGTGGTTTTTAACGTTTGTTGTTTAAGTTTCTGAGCCATTTAGAACTCGGAGGAAAACCCCTCCGCCCAGAGAAACAACCTTATGTACAAAGCATCACCAACTATTCCAAGGCGTTCCTGGTCCTCTCGAAGACTGTTTGTTGGTGGCTGGGGCGGGGGGGTACAGTGTTGGAGGGAAAACCAGATGCATGGGGCTGGGAGGGGGGACGGTGTGGGTGTGGGGATGGGGGAACCCCCCTCAAGAACACTCACACGGTGGAGCTGCGGTGACTTCTAATGGGCAGGCCCTGCTCGGCCCTCACCAGTCGCTGGTAGGTGATTCCTGTTGCCAGAACAAACGAGAGTTGGTAGGTTTATCTGCAACTTCAGCAGTCATGGCCTTGGGCCTCCCAGTGGCCCCGCACCGGCCAGCGAGGCTGCCCCCCCCCACCGCCCGCCATGAGGCTCAGGCCCTGTGCAGCTCTGCTCCCCACAGACGGTGGGTGCAGTACCCGAGGCTTTAGGGTGGCCAGCCTGCGGCTGCCCAGGGGTTCCCTGACCCTCTCTCGGCTCCCCCGAGGGTGTGTGGGCCCCCAGCTCAGTCTCCTCCAGCCCTCTGAGCCTCTGCCCAGCTTCCCACTGGCTCTCAGGGCAGCTCGCCCTCCCTGCTGCTGTCCCTCCCAGGCTGAGCCCTGCCTCTGCCCCCAATAAAAAAGTTAACCTTATGTCTATTTTGGTAGGAAAGTCCCTGAAACTGGCTACCGCTATCAGGACCTGGGACGCCACCTGGTGGCCACTCACATGCATGACCGAGGCGAGCTCCCCTCCCCACCCCCTGCAAGCCCCCCAGGGAAATGCTGTCGTGCAGACTTCGCTTGCTCAGTCTTCTCCTGACCCTCCTGTCTGTGGGATGGCTTCCAGCTCTGCAGAGCCACCAGCTCTGGGGGGGAGTGAAGCGAGACCTTCCATCTCGCTCCTTCACTGCCCTCCCCACGGTCACGACAGGACCAGACCCGCTCTGCCACGCCACTCTTCCTGGTGGGCCACATGCAGCAGAGACTTGTGGGCATCCACCCAACACCCATCCTCCTTCTTTACCAAAGGGACCCTGGGCACAGGGCAAGAGGTCACATTTCTCAACCTCCCTTGCAGGGGTTGGGTGGGGCTCCTGGAACACGCCTTTCTGCAACTCCCGCTTTCCTCCTTTCTGTTAACTGGAATAGGGCCATGAAAGCCGGAGCTCCTGCAGCCATTAGACCACGAAGTGGCATCAAGACCGATGTTTCCTGCTAAGGATGGTGGCGCAGAATAAAAGGAAAGGGCTGGTTTGGAATGTTAGTGGGACTCCTGTGCCCACTGTGGACTGCCTTCCACCGGATTTTTTTTTTTTTTAATAGAAGGAAAAAAATAAACCCTTATGAGTTTCTACCAGCCTTATACTGGGGGGGTTTCTGTTATGGGCAGCCAGCTTACTACTTTTTTTTTTTTTAATTTTTTTATTGTTATGTTAATCCCCATACATTACATCATTAGTTTTAGATATAGTGTTCCATGATTCATTGTTTGTGCATAACACCCAGTGCTCCATGCAGAACGTGCCCTCCTCAATACCCATCACCAGGCTAACCCATCCTCCCACCCCCCTCCCCTCTAGAACCCTCAGTTTGTTTTTCAGAGTCCATCGTCTCTCATGGTTCGTCTCCCCCTCCGATTTCCCCCCCTTCGTTCTTCCCCTCCTGCTACATTCTTCTTCTTCTTTTTTTCTTTCTTAACATATATTGCATTATTTGTTTCAGAGGTACAGATCTGAGATTCAACAGTCTTGCACAATTCACAGCGCTTACCAGAGCACATACCCTCCCCAGTGTCCATCACCTAGTCACCCCATCCCTCCCACCCCACCCCCCACTCCAACAACCCTCAGTTTGTTTCCTGAGATTGAGAATTCCTCATATCAGTGAGGTCATATGATACATGTCTTTCTCTGTTTGACTTATTTCGCTCAGCATAATGCCCTCCAGTTCTATCCACATCGTTGCAAATGGCAAGATCTCATTCCTTTTGATGGCTGCATAATATTCCATTGTATATATATACCACATCTTCTTTATCCATTCATCTGTTGATGGACATCTTGGCTCTTTCCATAGTTTGGCTATTGTGGACATTGCTGCTATAAACATCGGGGTGCACGTAGCCTTTCGGGTCCCTACTTTTGTATCTTTGGGGTAAATACCCAGTAGTGCAATTGCTGGATCATATGGTAGCTCTATTTTCAACTTTTTGAGGAACCTCCATACTGTTTTCCAGAGTGGCTGCACCAGCTTGCATTCCCACCAACAGTGTAGGAGGGTTCCCCTTTCTCCGCATCCCCGCCAACATCTGTCATTTCCTGACTTGTTAATTTTAGCCATTCTGACTGGTGTGAGGTGGTATCTCATTGAGGTTTTGATTTGGATTTCCCTGATGCCGAGTGATATTGAACACTTTTTCATGTGTCTGTTGGCCATTTGGATGTCTTCTTTGGAAAATGTCTGTTCATGTCTTCGGGCAGCCAGCTTACTTCTGATCCCACCCCATGATTTCTGGAACAGCGGCTCCCCACTCCTTTCCCTACATCTCCCCCTGTGACTCCGTGATACAAGAAATACATTATGTGGTCGTAATGTCCTCTTTCAGTTCCAGGATCCTATCAGGGTCCCACACTGCATGGACTTATTTCTCCTTAGCCTCCTCCACCTATATCGCTTCCTCAGTCTGTCCCGGTCTTCCGTGATCTTGACCCAAGTGTCCTGATTGGTTCCCGTAGAATGTCCCTCGAATTGGGGTGTCTCATGTCACCCCAGGATTGGAGTGATGCAAGAATCTTTGACAAGAATACCAGAGAAGTGATGTTATGTCCCTCCTAACTACTGTTTTTCAATCATTAAAATCTCTTTCACTGATGTTGTGTCATCAAATACTCAAATTTTTAAAAGTTCTCTGTATTTTTTTTTTTTTTTTTTTTGGACAGACCACTTTTGGTCAGTGATAATTAAGACTTTGAAAGGTAAGGAGTAGATTTCAATTATAATGTTTTCCCCTGCCAGTTGCGTCTCTCACTTTGGGTTCTTATCAAAGTGGGACTTGGAACTGGCATCCGAAATGGGTGTAGTCTATAGGATTGAGCTCTTAACCTGTGGGGTCTGCGTTAACTCTGGGTAGCTAGTGTCAGAACCGAGCCGGGTACTGGGACACTCAGGTGGTGTCTGGAGAGCTGGAGAATTCGTGGTTGTCTGGGGTGGGGGGGAACCTACGCATTTGGTGCAAGAGCGTTCTTTGAGGAAAACCCCTACCTGCTATTCAATGATGCTTGACTTTCCTTCAAGGGATCTACACCTTTTATTCCATAATCAGAGACAAGAAAAGTATGAAATGCAAATGTCTCTGGTCAGTAATGTTCTGAGAGAAACTTACGGCCATTGAAGATTATTCAGAATTCACCTGCCACCAGTTGATGAGCCAAAGTGACCGAATCTAGGTTTGTACCTGCTTCGACAGAAGGTCGAAGGGTCGAAGGCACCAAGTGAAAGGAAAAGCGGCCGAGATTGCCCAGAGAGGAACGTGCTTACAAAATGGCAGCTGGGACAGCCCCGGGTTTTCCCGTCACACACAACTCCCGGCCTATGCCTCCTGGCAGAAAGAGCTTTATGCAAATGTGAGAATAGGTTTCTGGAGTCAAAGGATATGGCTTTCGGGGATCAAACAGACATAGGCTCAAGGGGTAGAGCTCTTGTAAGCTCTGTGAGCGTGGCCAAGCTACCTACCTGTCTAGGCTTCAGGTTCATCCTCTGGAAGATGGGAATAAACTATATACCCAAAGGGGTGTTCTGAGGACAGAGGAGACCAACCCTTAGCAGCGGTCAACGCATGGGAAGCCCATGGGAGATGCAAACATCAGCAGCAGCATCATCATCATCACCAAAAATTACAGTCCTACTTTTGACAGGGAGGCTCAGAGAGCTTATATAACCTGTCCAAGGTTATCAGCTAGGAAGTGACAAAGCAGAGGTCATACCAAGGCCCGTGTTCCCTCTCTCACACCTGACTCTATAGCGTGGGCAAGACACATTAAACTTCCCTGAGTCTTGGTTTTCACCTGCATGAAATGGGAGGAATATTGCTTTTCCCTCTGCCCAGAGGGGCCGAGGTCTGGGCGGAATGCAATCAGCGTGTGCTTTGGAAACTGTCCTGTGACTCCCGGATGATGCTCACTGTCGCCCCTCACGATTACGGATCTGTTCTTTGCAGGCAAGTACTGTGGTCTACGCAGCTGTGCGGGGGGCTCAGAGCAAATACTCAACAAACATGTGGGCTGAACCCAAGAGGGCTGTGGTGGGCGGGAGCCGGCAGCACTGACCTGAGGCTTCCTGCCACCCCCAGACGAGAGGCGGGGGGCCACCCTACAGGGGTGGAGTCAGGAAGAAGGGGGAGGCCCGAACGCTCGATAACCTGCCCACTTCCTCTGCCCACCCAGCCACATCAAAGCGGGATCAACTGTTTCGCTCGTCGCTACGGCAACCGGCTCCCTAAGGCTCCACGGGTGGAGGGCCCGGCTCCCCAGGTCCCTTGTCACGACCTGTGTCTTCGCTACCACTGCCCAATCCACCAGCGACGTGAAGTCCATGGAGGCCAGCATTAACCCTCACGGTGCTCCGAGAGGGAGGCGTTGCTATGCTGCCATTCTACGGATGAGGAAGAAAAGCTCCTATAAGTGAAATAAAGGTCTGCCACCCCATCACGGCCTCATACCAAGTACTGGTAACCACTACGTGATTCAGCCTCGGCTTCCCCTCCAAGGGCTCATTCCGTGGCCTCCGTTCCAGCCTCCACCCCGCTGCCTCCCTCAGCAGGGAGAACTGGGGATGGGGACACTCTGCAAAGAGGCAAAAATATTCGCCTGTGCGGTAACAGAAGCTCGCTACGGCGCTTTCTAACAAGCCTACTTTGGGATCATGTAGGAAACGGTAATTTAGCTTAATTTACCAGTCGCCCCTGATGAGGGCTGAGGTTCTGCGAAGTGAGAGGTGAACCCATGGGTGTGAGACGATTGAAGGGATTTTTGTTCGGTGGAAAAGCGCACCCCATAGGTTACGGCGTTACCCCCCTCTACGATATTAACTCATTTCGCATCTAATTCTGCAATCTTACTCTGGCTTATCGAGAAACTTCTATCAGGCTCTCATACCCTCCTTTAAACCAGCTCTGCCATCTCGCCGGTTCCGTCGGTAACGAGCTCAGCGTCTTTGATGAAGACTCGCTACATGTTCATCCGGGTGAGGGTGGTTTTTTTTTTAACTGTTTGAAAGTAACTGATGTGCGAAAGGGTCCGTGATTTCCTATTTCGGTTCTGCTTTCCCTGGAAGAGGATGAGTTGCTAGCACAGGCAGTCTCTCCACCCGGGTGTTGGCCTTCTCCATCACCAGGACATCTGAAGTGTCACACGGTCCCCGGGGCAATGTCGAGGGGAAGGCTCTCAGCAGCGAGTGACCGGGCTTCCCGGGGTCCTCTACTCTGAGTGCAAGAGCCCTCATCCCATCAACGGCTCCCATTGTTGCTCTGCCTGGTTCTTGTCCCCCAGGCTTGGAAGGCCGCCGTCCCAGTGTCAGGCCCTCACCCTCCACAGCCCGCCCTCCATGCTCACTGGGCTGCCCAGAACAGAGTCCCCGCTCAGCTGCCCGCCCCCCAAATATCTCAAGGCATAGCGTGCATTCAGTGGAGAAGAGCCAGCTGGTTCTACCTGACATTGGGAGGCGGTCTCCCCGCGTGCAGGTGACAGCCTCCCCCAGCCCTACATCTCCCACCCGTACCCATTTCAAAGTAAGAAAGAGTCACTTGGATCTTTGCTTAGCCACTGAAGGCCCCGCCAAGGTATCTGCAGTTTGAATCCTTTCTGCCTACATTATAGAAGGGAAGAAAAGCTTCGCCTTCTTGTTAAAGGAATTCTGGTCACCAGCGAGAAGCCCAGACGCAATGCAGACCCGTTGGTTTGGGGGAGGAGTTGGAAGGAAGGGAATGGAAGAGATTAACCCTGAACTGGCTGGTTCACCTGGCGCACCTTGCAAAGTTAAGACTGGCAAACTGTCTATTCATCACGTGCCTGAGCACCTGTCCTCGTCCAGCACCTTCTCCTCGGGGCCTCCTGGTTTTCTAAATTCTTGCACCCAAGTCTCTACCACGCAGTGAGGTCCCAGGAACAGGTGGGCTTTGGGGCCGGCCAACCCTAACTTGTGCCGGGCTCTGCGCCTTTGTAACCGCAGACGGCTGATTGGTTGGGCCCGCAGATCAGCGGATTGGTTGGCAGGAGACGGATAAGCTGATTGGTTGGGAGAAGACAGACCCACTGATTGGCTGGGAGGAGACAGCTAGGCTGAATGTTTGGGGGAGGACAGCTCAGCTGATTGGCTGGGAGGAGACAAATCAGATGATTGGGGAAGGAAGTCAGGAATCCCTGCAAAGGAATTTACACACACAGCCGCAGTCCTGAGCTCTCTAGGGTTCTAGGAATTGTTGGGGAATAAGATTTGGTACTCCGGTCCTGTGTGTGTTCAATGTGTATGATGAGAACTAAGTGCTGTGGGCACTAAACAGGGTCTGGTACCTGTACAAATTTTAAAAGAGAAAAAAAAAAAAACCCCAAAAATGAGATTTATAATATACATAGTATTCTGGGGACCTGCTTTCTAACTCAGCAAGTGACTCGACATCTTTTGCCCTCGGTACCTCTGTATCTATATCTTTAATGATTGAATAGCTATATAAAAGCTTTAAATTTTATGCTCTCAAATCTGTCAGCCTTATCTTTTATCATTTTTGCCTGGGGGAGGGGGTGGCTGTTTGGTATCTCTTCTCTACTCTAGGTGGTTCATGTAACCTACTTCTCTTCTATTACATTCGTGGTCTCGTTTTCCACACTTCAACTTTTAATCTACCTGAAATTTATTTTATGTTTGAGACAGAACTCTTAATTTTTTTTTTTTTTGAGATAGAACTGTAACTCAGTTTTAATGGTCTTTCAATGGTCCTGATACCATTTATCAAATGACCGATTTGATTCATCACTGGTTTCAGGATGCCACTTGGTCATATAACAAATCTTTATATATTTAACCTGTTTCTAGCCATTCTATGTTGTTCCATTAACTTATCTATTCTTATACCAACAGTGCACTATTTTATTTTTTTTATTTTTATTTTTTTAAGATTTTATTTATTTATTTGAGAGAGAGAATGAGAGACAGAGAGCACAAGAGGGAAGAGGGTCAGAGGGATCAGGGAGCCCAATGCGGGACTCAATCCTGGGACTCCAGGAGCCGAAGGCAGTCGCCCAACCAACTGAGCCACCCAGGCGCCCCAAGAGTGCACTATTTTAATATCTATAGCCTTATAGTTATAGTTACAACCTTCAAAGACCTAGTATGGGAAATACCCCATTCTTCTCCTGTAAGAATGCATCAATACATACATGATAAATGCATAAATAAATGTTACTGGAGAGCATTTATTCTTTCAGACAGACTTTATCTATTTTGGTAAATTTTAAAAGATATGGTTGGTATTTTTTTTATCACAGTTGTATTTATTTCTATAACACCTGCTGTTACTACAATACTGACTCAGTCTGGCAACACATCTCTTAAATTATTTATCCTTAAGTTTGTTTCTCTATGTAGGTAATTCACATATCTCTTTACTTCTTTTATATGTTTAGTTGCTATTACAGATGTTTTTTTCCCCCCATCACTATGTTCCCTTACTGGTTAATGCCATTAGCTACCTGTTTACTAGGTCTGTCAGTTCTTTGGGTGATTCTGTTAGTCTTGACAGATAAGTAATTGTTTGATCTCTGCATAATTACAATGTTATCTTCTCTGGAAGAAGAAATATTCTTTATTTTTGCCTTTTTGCCTAGGCAAAATCCCCATAAGCACAAGGAGGAAGGTTACTGACTTAAATGGAAATGCCTCTAGCATTTCACGGTGGGCTGTTAAGAAGAATACTGCCACGTGTTAATAGTATCCATATATTAGAAGGGTTTTGAATATTAGGGATGGATCTTGACTTTTATTAAATGTGTTAAGGGCATCTATCAGGATGTTTATGTGACATTATTTCTTTGAGCTACTGACATTGATGAATTACTCTCTCAGGCCACCTTGCCGTAAATCTTACCTACTTAGGTTTTCTCTTGCTCTAGAACAGTTTGCTGGGCCCTCATTTTCGTATTTATTAGAGCACTTGCAATTTTTCAAGAATTCCTCCTTTCCAGACCCCACGTGTGAAAACTTGGCCCCAGGCCCTTGTCCATACCTGTCATGGCGCCCATCAACCCGTCCATTCCTAGACCCGGTCACTCCCCTGACCAGAACTGAATCGATCCACACACGCATTTCCCCATTTGCTCCTGAGGCAAAGAGGACAAGCAAAGGCCTCTTGTCAGGATTGTGGGGGCCCCTCTGTCTGACCTGGGCAGTCTCGGAGACCCTTTGGCAAGCCAGAGCACAGGCACAGACCATGCACTGGGGTCTCCTTGCCTTGAACCCCTGCTCAGCTTCCCCTAAGAATTCCTCCTTGAGTTACCGCCTGTGTTCACTTCTGTCAGCCATCGGATCCTTTGTGCACCATGAAGGCCCCACGCGCCTGCCACACCAACACTCACCTGGGGCCTTGAGTTCAGCATCGATGAAGGTGAGCAGCTCCTGGTAGATGCTGCAGTACGGGACAGGCCAGGTCAGGAACCGGTGGTAGGTTCTGGCTGCTTTCAGAAGGAGATCTGAATCGGGTGGGAAGTGTGGCGTCTGGATGGAAAAGGGAGCAGCGAGCAGAGAGGTCTGGGTGAGAGAGAGCTCACTGATATTCCAGAACAGACCCTGCTCCTTTCTGGAACGTGCCACAGAAGGCACTCTGTTCCTGGCGGCAGTTTGTCCCGGGACAAGGTCAGAAAGAACCGGAAGTTACCACTGGGAGTGAGTTACGGATGGGCAAGATGGCACCCGGGGGGCCCCTCTACCGTAAGGGCCATGTTTTCACCACACATAATACCCAATACGTAAGAGCGCCTCTCTGAAAAGCTGTCACCGGGGAGGTCAGTCTAATGGTGCCATTGCTACCACTCACTTGGGGGAGTGGTCTTCAGTGCCTGAACCACCTGTATTTACACATCCCCACGGGAGGCAAAGGTCTATGCTTGGAAGTGGACTGGCTCCCGCGTAGGTGCGGTCATTTGGTGCCACCGGTCTGGTGAAGACAGGATGCTCACACCGGGTGAACTGACTCCTGGGGTACAGAATGGGGTGGACCGAAAATCTCTCAGCAGGACCTGTGTCACGCCTCGTGAACAGGCCGGGGACGGCAGGCCCTCCACGGGAACCCGGAGGTGCCAGGCACCGTGGCGTCCTGCATGGAGTTCTGGAGGCCTCTCACGGGGGCCGCTCGGAAGCCATCAGAGGGCTGACACCCGTTTCAAGGGTCCCGGCTTGTCTCTGGAGGGGCGAGGCCGCCCCTCCGGGGCCCCTCCCGCCTCCCCCTGCTGGCCGGCGCTGGAACTTACGCAGAGGACAGTGGAGTAGAAGAGCAGGGCCAGGGGGGCGAGAAGGTCATAGGTGCCCTTCTCTTGGACCTGTGGACAGGACAGGAGAGGAGCGTGAGGCTCATCACAGGTGCAGAACAGAGCAGCGCTTTCTCGTTCTGTCCTTTCTTTTCTTTCTTGCTTATGGGGAAAAGTAATGTAAGCACTAGGCAAAAATTTGGGAAATACAAGTTAAAAAAAAAAAAAAGCACTCACAATATCCCCCCTCCAAAAGCGACCACAGCTGATGTCGCAACGATTCTCCTGACACCATTTTTCCTCTACGTATTTTCCTCTGCAAACGTGTAAATCATAGTGTGTATATTTTTACTCCTCATGCTTCTTACCTATTATTATTATTACAAATGAATTTCTGTTTTGCTACATCATCTCTAAGACCGCCTTTTCCCCCGCTCCTAGTTATGCAGTTCCTTTTTATTTCTGTTATAAAGATTTTTTTTTAATTTGTGGTATCTTTTTTTTTAAGATTTTTTAATTTATTTGAGAGAGAGAGAGAGATAGCAACAGAGAGCATGAGCAGTGGGGGGAGGGAGAAGCGGGCTCCCTGCTGAGCCCGGAACCCAACACGGGGCCCGATCCCAGGACTGAGCCACCCAGGTGCCCCTGTTGCGTATCTTTTAATTTTATAGATTTTTTCCCTGAAGTCCCGATATTAGAAGTGTTCAGTTTTTTTCCCTTATAGGTTTTTGCTTTGGCATGCAAGCACCATGTAAATATTCATATATCTTTTTTCTTCTTTTCTCTGAAGCTTCGTTTTCATAAATGTAAATCTTTAATCCACTTAGAATGCCATGTGCTGTATGGTATGCGCTAGGAAACGCACTCTGAATTTTTCCAAATGTTTAGTCAATTTTCACTAAACCATTTAATAAATCTTACTGATGCAATTTTTTTGTACCTTAAAATTTGTTTATGCCATTGGACAATGCCCATCTTTTTATTACCTGCATAATATTTCTTCTGCTAGACCTCCGTCATTTATTAGCTTCATTTTGGACATTTGAGATTATCGTCCGGCTGTTTTAAATCTTTTTGCAATGCACATTACTCTGTGCACATTACCTTTTTCCATAATTTGGATTACTTCTCTAGGTTCGAGTTCAAGAAGTGGGATCAACGGATCAAAGACTATAAACATTTCTGATCTTTGAAGCTCATTGCCAAGTTGCTTTCCAGAAGGATGGTGCCAATTTTAATATGCCATACTTGTATACAAAAGCACAGGTTTCACTCTACCCTTCCCTGCATTGCTCGTTATAATTTTTTTGCTAATTTGCTAGGCAAAGACTGTCTCATTATGGTTTTAATTTGCATCTGTTTTATTGTAACTGAGGCAACATTTTTTCCATATTTTTTTCCAAGGTCTATGTATTCTTCGGTGCATAATCCCTTTGACCCACCCACCACACTACATATGCACATGATTTAGAATTCTTTGGTCAACATGCTAAAGGTCTCAGCCCCTTCTGGAACTCGTGGGCGTTGAAGATGCAGAGAAAGTCCCACCATCTGTGCTGGGCTCCACAGGCTCAAATTGAGAATTCTCCTTTTCTTTACCCTGAACAGACCACGTGTCCAATACACCTGCTGCCCCATCCCTTCTACAAGCCCCCCCTCCATTGTTACAAGGTAGTTGATATTTACGTTTATAAAGTAAATACCCCAAAGGTGGTTTAGCTTTTCTGAGTTGGTCTGCTTGTGATCAGGGTCTAACAGCACCAGGTAAGTGGTGGGACCAGAACTGGGACCTTGGGCGTCTTGATAAAACAAGACTTTCCAGGGACAGCTGAGACAGTCACATGTCTTCCAACTCAGTCATGTATTTAAAAAAAAGAAAGAAAGAAAGAAAAAAAAAACACTTAAGAATTCTTTATACGAGAGCCAGCATCCTCTGTAGGGATTCCCAGCTGTTCTGGAAGACCAGCCCAGCTGAGCCTCAAACACACCCCTCTTCTTAGTCATAAAAGCCTATATTATGGACCTGCTGTTAGACAGGGTCTCAGTTTAATCACTTTTCTCTTCTGTGTCTACTTTTATGGATCTTTTCAAGGAAAGGAATTCGGGAGAGCTTCCCCCCTCCTTTCTAGTCAGAAACCTTCAATCCACAAGCAGTGCTGGAACAGAAAAGTCAGGGGTTCCCAGTGCCTTTGCCAAGCCCCACGCCGGGCCAAGCACCCCAGAACCGACACTCCGTGGGGACCTTTCCCTTGCGTCTTCGGTCCCCGGCCGGCGCTCACCTCTCGGGTTTTCTGCAGGATCTGCTCCAGGAGGATGAGGAAGTGGCCCGGGTCCCTGCTGACCAGCTCCTGCAGGCTCCAGCAGTTGAGACACAGGCCAGCTGGAAAGGCAGAGAGGCGAGTTCAGCTCAGGTTTGGAGAGCAGCGGGAATCCCCGCGGGGATTGCACGGGGGCACTCCTTGCTATAAAGTAAGAGTCTGAGAAAACTCTGGATCAACAGTCATCTCTGTCATGCCTCATCGAGACAAGTGTCTTAGTCCTGCAAGAGACACAGAGATGGGCCGGGAAGCTATGGTTCTTCCACAGCCTCCCCTGTCCCCGCTTTCCCACAGGGGTGCTGGAACCTGCAAGGTGCAGAGAAGGAGCGCAGAGGCAGAGAGTGCTGGAAGGAGGAGGAGAACAGCCGTGGCTCGCGCCGCTCCCCCAGAAGCAAGAGCAAGTCTCTCCCGGCCGTGGGGCTTTCCCAGGACTGCCTGGCAGGGGAGCGCAGGAAAGGGGTAAGCTCCATGCCTTCATCTTTTGAAAGCCAGAGTGGGCACTTGGTCATTCTGTAACTTCCCCAGACTTCCTTACTGTGTCGGTCTCTGTTTCCCCGCAGTCAGCAAGGGCAAACCCCTAGAAATTAAAGGGGTGGTCATGGGGGCCCGTGTGTGTGTGCACGCGTGCGCGTAGTGGAGGTCAGAGCAGTAGGGGCGAGGCGGGAAGGGAACCAGCCGTGAGTTTCGTGGAACTTGAGCTCCGCGCGCCTGCAGGTGCACCGGCTCCTTCCAAGGTTGGGGAGACCCTAACAGTGTTTTCATGTGGACACGGGGTTTTGTAAAATTGGCCAAAGTCAGATATTTTTGTCTTCTTTTACTTAATGATGCCCCCCCCACACACACACTCCATTCTATAGGCTTAGGCTCCATCAAACCCTAGGCAGGAAGCAAACTACCATTTACTGAGCACCTGTGTGCCGATAAGGTGCTATGCTCTTGTACACTCTGCCCCACGGAGTCTCCCATCCTCCCTTCAGGAAGTGGCCCCTGTTGTCGCTACTCTCACTTCATGGCCGAGGCGGGTGGGGTTCCTGGGAGGTTAAGCGACTTGTGTGAGGTGACAGCAGCCAGAGAGAGGCAGTTTTAATCTAGATCTGTGTAATCCCAAAGACCAAGGAAAGCCTCTCAGAGGAGGTGACACTTGGGCTGAGACCTGGATGAGAAGGAGCTAGCTATGTGCGGTTCTGAGGGAAGAGTTCCAGGCAGCAAGTGCAAAGGTCCTGAGGTAGGAAGGAACCAGGGAAAGAACCAGGTGAGTTCAAGGAGCAGTGGCTACCTATCTCTTGGGATAGTTAGAGAGGCAAGTGAGACATGGGATGTGCACAATCTCAGAAGCATGAGAAATTATTACAAGTAGGCACCAGTCTTCAGAGATGCAATTGCCCCAGCCTGCAGATAAGCCCGTTTCTCAGTCCTGGGAAACATGGAAGCCTCCCGCTCCCTGAAGCTCGGCTGACATTCCCCCTTGTCCTGCAGGGAAAAAGGAGATGGGGTTCTTGAAGGAACCAGAAACCAACTAAACAGAACTCTGGGGGGAGCCATCTACAAATTCTTAGCTGTTCTTTTGGAATCAGCAGCTGTGTTTTTTTTTTTTTTTTTTAAGATTTTATTTATTTATTTGACAGAGAGAGACATAGCAAGAGAGGGAACACAGCAGGGGGAGTGGGAGAGGGAGAAGCAGGCTTCCCGCAGAGCAGGGAGCCCGATGCGGAGCTCGATCCCAGGACCCTGGGATCATGACCTGAGCCGAAGGCAGACACTTAACGACTGAGCCACCCAGGTGCCCCAGCAGCTGTGGTTTCTCTAAGCAGGACCAATACCTTTTCAAGGAGCTGTGCTTCTGGCACATGCAGAGAAAGCAAGATACAGCCCTGAGGAGGAGGAGGAAGATGTCAGGGGAGGACAGACAGACTGCCACATTCTGACGGGCTACTCTCTATCAGGTGCTGTGCCGAGCACCGGCCCACGGGAGGTCCCACACACGGGCCTGGAACCCAAACCTGCGGGCTTCTGTATGCGCTCCAGTGCTCGCTGTAGCCCCCGGGGCTTTCTTGGGCCCCACCCCTGCGCCCCCAGACCTACCTGACCAGGAGGTGGAGCAGCGGCTGAGGCTGAGCCCATGTAGGCAGCGCTCCAGGGCATGCTGGATACGGTCCTCCGTGCACGTCGT
This sequence comes from Halichoerus grypus, assembly GCF_964656455.1. Taxonomy (NCBI): domain Eukaryota; kingdom Metazoa; phylum Chordata; class Mammalia; order Carnivora; family Phocidae; genus Halichoerus; species Halichoerus grypus. The sequence goes on from NC_135713.1 coordinate 153,179,363, forward strand.
GGCCCCTGGCTGCATCCTGAGTCATCGCCTGCACGGAGGACAGACGCCGGTCAGCCGGGAGAGCCCCAGGCTGGGGGAGCAAATGGCCTAGCGGAGCGGACGGCAGAGTCCGTGGGCGCTCGCAGCCCAGCTCGATCAGCCCTGCCGTAGCTCCGGTGTCCAGAGCACAGCACGGAGGTGGGGAGCTCAGTCACTGCGGCCCAACAGCACAGCAATGCAGGCAGTGAGGGTCAGGGCGGGACGCGGCGAGGTGGACGGGGGCAGTGGCAATGTCCCCATGAGTGCCCAAGAGAAGCCAGACCCCAGTGGGCAGGAGGACTCCTGGACAAACATCAGAATCACGGGAAGAATGCCCCAGGGGATGTGCCAAGCGTGCTCTCGAGACACGAAAGCCATCCTGCCACGGGCTTTGGCACACTCCCACTTTCCCGCATTCACCCCTTCCAGGCAGATCCAGTCGCTGGCCCGTCAGGCCAGGTCCTGGAGAGGAGCCGAGGAAGCAGTGGTCCAGCTCTGTGGAACTGGGGACAGACCAGGAAACCACAAGCAGAAGCACGGAGCTCAGAGCTGAGCCATGCAAACGACATGCAAAACTGCGAAATCTGAACGCGGACCCAGCTGCGTGACTGGAACCCCTGGCTCGCGGGGGCCCCACGTAGGCAAATCCTCCTACTTCCCCAGCCCGGGAGGAACCACGTACCCGGGGAACCATCAGCCCTCTGTGAGCTGTCCAGCGTCTCCCCACCTCAGTGATGTCCCCGCTGGGCTGTGCTCCTTGGCGTCAGACATTAACACTGAACAGTTCAATAGACCAAGAAAGAAGTCAGCACAGAAGGTGACGCTGTGAAGATGGATGGTGCTGGGGGCAGGCCAAATGGGGAGCCCACACTAGGTCATCAGGATGCCTCCCCAAAGGGACCTTGAAGCCGGACGAGGAATCGAGAAGTGAGGGGAAGAACATTCCAGAAAGAAGAGACAGCATGTGCAAAAGTCTGGGTGCAGGGACGAGCCTGCCAAGGACTGAGACACTGGAACAGAAGGCCAGGTCCCCCACCTCCCGGCTGTTGAGGTGGCAGACTGAACTCAGAAAAACCTCTCACTGGGGATTCAGGGCCGTGCATGCTGGGTGTTTCCGTGGGCGGCATCTGGCACCCAAAGATGTCCCTGGGCCCTTCCAGGGCAACTTTCCCAGTACACCTTTGGGCCTTTTGTCTGCGGACTCCTCCACGGGTGGCCCAGGCAATGAGTCCAATGCCACTGAGCCAGACGGGGCAGATTCCAAGCTTTCCGGCCCCTGCCTCGCCTGCCATGGGTGTGCGTCCTGGGAACGGACCCTAGTGATGAGGCCTCAGCCTTCTGCCTCCAGTGGAGCCCCAATACAAGACCCTCTCCAGCTTAGTCTTACCCAGACTCAGGGCTACCAGTATCCGTTGCAGAAGCTGGAAGCTCAGGCACCTTCAAAAGGATGACTTTGGGGCATGGATGGTTGGTCGGATGGATGGCATCAACGGACCCTCTGCCCCGCAGGCTGATTTCTCCCCGTGAGCCCCAGGGTGGGTTCTTGGAGGGAGCTCAGATGTTGCCCACCCACCCCTGCCTCAAGTCCTTCATTTCACAGTCCTTCATCGTAGGGAGGGGGAGGGGTGAGAACTAGCCACAAAAGCTGGACCGTAGCTGTTCTGCTGATACTTGGCCCTGGAGGGCTGGGGTGGGGGGGCGGGGAGGAGGGGAAGTTAGCAGTAGGAGGCTGATGGGTAGATCACCTTTGGGGAGGCGGATGGAGAGATGGGTCATCTGTGGCACAGAGAAGTTGGACGACTTGCCCAAGGCCACACAGCGAAGAGGTGGCAAAGCCAGGATAGGAACCCAGGGAGTCTGGTCCTGGCCGCTACAGTGCGCTCTCAGTACAGTCAAGATGCCAGTTACCAGAAGAAAAAGAGAACCAAATCGTGTTCATACCCCCCAAAATGGAGACTCAATTAGCTGTAACGTGATCTTGCTTTAAAAGACCTACCTTCCCAGCTGCTAGGGATCTTGAGCCCCCCACATCTGTCTACACCAGCTGCCCACCCTCCAGGGAGGGGATCAGGACTCACAGAAGGGCGCTACTCACTGAACTGGGCGATCTCTAGCCTGGAGCAAGGGCTGAACCACACCGACTGGGTTTAAAGTCCCCTCCGCCCAGTCCCTGCTGCCAGGGACAATTGGGTTGTGTCACGAGGCAGGCATGAGTCACCCTGCCCTGTTGCGTCCCACTGTAAACACAAGATGCAAATGAATGTTTTCAGCCAACACTGCCTCTGTTGCACTGCTGTCCTTAGGGGTCAGGACACAGTGTCCTGGGGCTTCTGGGAGCAGCCTTCCCAGCACCCTTCCAACGCCTGCCGGCCCACACTCCTTCCCTTCCCCAGGCCCCCGAGACTCCCACCTCCTGGCCTCAGTGTCCCCCGCGGTTCGCTGAAGACAATCAAGACCTTCTCCGCAGATGGGCCAGGTAGCCCCAAGGGCACGGGGCACAGTTCCCGGTGTGCCAGCTCCCCCGCCCCCCGGGCATCCTGACACCATCTAGAGTTTGCCCCAAGCTTTTCTGAGAGGCTGGACTTGCCCAAGGCACTGGGCCCTGGGAGCCAAGGCAGGTAGGAGCCCAGCCGGGGGATGCTCAGATGAGCTGCCCTGGGGGTTAACCCAGCGCCCCGTGGCTCACCACCTGGTCCTTTGGCACCCTCATTTCCGTTTGATGAGTCAGTCATCAGCCGTTTCTTGTGACTTGTCAGCAGAACCCTAGTGGCTTTGGGGTGGAGATGAAGAGGGAAGAAGGTGGCACTCCCTCCCTCCCCAGGGATGATGTCTTTTTTTCAAACACTTGGCAGGCAAGGCCTGGCTTCCCCGAGCACCTTCTAAGAGGAGCGTCTATTGTGAAATCCCAGCTGCTGCCTGGAATGGGAATGCCCCTCACCCACCGGTGGAGTCGTGTGGAAACATTCAACAGCCGGGCTTGCCCCCATCTCCAAGTTCCTCTTCTGAGCCAGTAAGGATGAGTCCTTACTAGGGACCCTGAGCAGAACAGGGAGGCCTGGAGCTGGGGGGGGGGGGGGCGGGCAGTGACCGCAGAGGGCACAGAGGGAGACCTCCTCTTCACATGTTGACCTGATCCCATGATGCAAGACAGGATCATCTTCCCAAATGCACAGGACTAGTCGAAGGTCTGCCTGGGTCCGACTGTCCTGGGCAGCCCCCACATGGGGCAGAGAGGGGTGCTTCTTTCTTGGAGGATTTCTCAAACACTGTGGAATGGTAGGGGTAGAGGGCCTACCTCTCATGGGGGAGAAGCATATACCTCCAGGCTCTGGCCGGCACCCACACAGCTTCCCTGCTGTTCTGGAATAGTCCAGGCCTATGCTTTGAAGCCTTAGTTCCACAGGTGGGAATCACAGAGGCACCAAGGCATGTGGTCCTGCACTGATCCCGCCCGTGTTGGTCCTGCATCACTCCTCCCTCTGCCCCTTCCTATGGTCCCCTGTGGTTTGACCTCCCCTCTCTGGCCCCCGCTCTTCTCCACGTGACTGTTCAAGGCAGAATCTCTTCTGCGACCTAATTTTAAAATTTCTCGCCATCAAAGCAGGAAGGATACACCCGAAACTAAAGATACTGGGGTAAGAAAGGGGTGAAAAGGAGAGGAGAATGAGATGGGGAGGAGGAAAGGCAACACTTCTTTGGGGCTATTTTTAAGGTATCCCTTTGACTCTTAGAACCATAGCCAAGATTTTTACATACCCCAAATTAGAATAACTCAAGTCAACTAGGATTGCGGGGGGCAGGGGGACAAAAATCCAAACAAAACAAAGGAACCCAACTGCATTATAAATGAGTAACATAACCACATTGAAGGGATAGGGGACGAGAGAATTAAACGGAGGAACTTTGGAAAATAGTATTGTGACTGGATACTGTCAGAGGACACGGGAGCCAGCTTGAAGGAGCTTCCAGTGGCCAAAGCCAGGACAATTTTAACGACAAAATAAATAATGAAAGTGTTGGACTATAATTTGTAGAATGAAATAAATACCCATGATTCTACACTCATGTCATAAACAGTTGAAGAAAAGAATAAATGAAGAAGGAACAGATCTTCTTTATGACAGAATACCAATTAATAAATGTGGCCAGAATGAGAAAAATACAAAAATCACCATTAGGCAAACACCACAGTAATAACCATCCTCAGTATGGATGTTAAAATCTCTGGATGAAATTCTGAGAGGGGACAGGATATTTGCATAGTCTCAGAGTATTTCCTCTAAGAAATTAATTGATTACAAGGGAAAAATAATAATTTCACAGTGGAGAAACCCACCACCACCTTAATCTCATGATCAAAGGTAATATTACCAGTAATAAGACATTTCAAGATCCTATCTCCCCTGAAGCATGGAGAGGGACCTAATGTCACTTCTGCAGGATTCTTACCAAAAAAATGCATAACTACAATTGAATCATGAGAAAACATTCTATAACATAACTGCCCAGTCCTCACCAGAATGTCAAGGTCATAAAAGGGAAGACTGAGGAACTGCCACAGATTGGAGGAAATTAAGGAGACACAATGTGGGATCCTGGATGGAATTCTGGAACTAAAAGGAGACGTTAATGGGGGGAAGATGGCTAAAATCCTAATAAGGTCCACAATTTTGTGAGCAGTATTGACCAATGATCATTTCGTGGTTTTGGTAACTGTACCAAGTCACGTGAGTTGTTAACATTAGGGAAAGCTGGGTGGATGGCCTCCATAGTTCTAAAACCCTTTCCATAGCCTTACATATCCTTTGAACATACTTCCAGGTAGTTATTCAATGCCTTGCTGTCCTTCATTACCCTGTTTCAAGTTCCCACTTCACGTGTGGTCACAGTTCCTAGTTACTGGTGGGTGAGCCAATGCAGGGCTAGCTGCCTCCCCACTAATCCAACGTTCCTCAACTAGGGTGGAGAAACTCTGGGGCTCTTGGAGGGTCTCTGAGGGCTCTCTGTGAGAATAGTTAGACTGTGTTTTCATTTTGATGGCAATCTAGAAGTCAGTAGTTAGTATATTTTGGAGCACATTGATGACACCTATGACCAAATGTTACCATAAAAAGTCGAAGCCTGGTTTGCATTTGAGACCATCGCCTAAAAGGACAGGGCATGCAAGGTGTGTTCTTGGGGTCAACTAGGGATCAAGGCTGCAGAGAATGAGTTGATGGAAAATGTTTAGTAAGAGGAGAAACACTTATATCATCTGAGGAGAAACCAGAATGTAAATTAATGAAAAATGTTTTTAAAAAGTAGTGGCATTCAGTAAATGCTATCTATTAGCTATCAGTGTGCTTTCTTCGCATAAACAATTCTATGGCCCAATTCCAGATAGCTTTGAGACTGGGCCAAGAAATAAAACACTCCCTGGATGATTCTGCTGCAGTCAGGCTTGAAAAGTAATGTTTTCTATTATTCAAAGACACACACGTACTAGACTATTTGACTAGGAAAGCATCCTGGAGGCCAGCTAGTGCAACCTTCCCATTCTACAGATAAGAAAATGAAGGCTCTGAGCAGGGAAGGGCCTTGCTCAGATTAAAAAGTGGCAAATCTATCACTAGACTCTGAGCCTAGGACCCAGGGGAGTCATGGCACCCTCTTGCTTAGGTGGGAGTCAACCTCTGCCGTCCATCAGTGAGACCTCGGCTCTTCCTCAAGGTTATTTCTAGACTCCTTTTCTAAATTTCTTTTGAAGTTATCGTATAAGTATTCAACTTCTTCATGTGTCAACTTTGTGAATTTAGGCTTTCTGACAACATCATTCATTTTAATCCAGATTCAAAATTTTACTAGCCAAGATCGGGGTCTAGAATTTCTATATAATTTTTTTTTTAATTTTATTTATTTGACAGAGAGACACACAGTGAGAGAGAGAGCACAAGCGGGGGCGGGGGGCAGCAGAGGGAGAGGAAGAAACAGGCTTCCCGCTGAGCAGGGAGCCCGATGCGGGACTCGATCCCAGGACCCTGGGATCATGACCTGAGCTGAAGGCAGATGCTTAACAACTGAGCCACCCAGGCACCCCGGAGAATTTCTATATAATTTTTAAAAATTGTTTCTGAACCTGCGATTTTAGCCCTTCTCTTAATCGAAATGTTGTAAAATTACATTTTCTTTTAAAATACAGATCTGGATCAGATTTGTATTACCTACTTTTACACTACATCACAATCCTTTCAATAATTCTTGTTGACATTCACAGTAAATGTAATAACTGAAAATGGCAGTATTTGGTCTGGGGGGAGGCAGCAGCTTTAGGATTGATTTACTTCATTGCTTGCTGGTTATTTTTGTTTGTTTGTTTCTTTGTTTTTAAACTATGTCATCCCTAGTTATGAGTTCTTTATTTTGACTCATGTCTTGCTCAGCTGGAGCATTTCGAGTAACTTCACGATGAGTGTGTGGGTGGGGTAGTTTCTGAGAGTTTATATGTCACATGTCATTTCCTTCATTGAGGCTCACGATGAGTTCTACCTTTGCCGATTAAAGAGCTGGCGTAACTCAAAATTTTTTCACCTTCAAAATGTTTATATTGAAACCCAAAATAGGGCGCCTGGGTGGCTCAGTCGTTAAGCGTCTGCCTTCGGCTCAGGTCATGATCCCAGGGTCCTGGGATCGAGTCCCACATCGGGCTCCCTGCTCGGCGGGAAGCCTGCTTCTCCCTCTCCCACTCCCCCTGCTTGCGTTCCTGCTCTCGCTATCTCTCTCTCTGTCAAATAAATAAATAAAATCTTTAAAAAAAAAAAAAAAAAAGAAACCCAAAATAATCAACCAAAGACATGGCTACCACAAAGAGAATTAGGTAAGGTGGTTTGGTACAAATATAGAAATTTGGTACAAGACAGAAATTAATTATTGTTCCATTATATGAATAAAAAACAGAAGTTGCATTGGAAAAAAAAGACCCTGCCTATAATAGCAAGAAAAAAATAATAAGAGAAAATAAGCTTTAAAAATAGGCAAAATTTTGATGAAATACAACTTTTGGAGGGATACAAAAGAAGGCAAATAAATGGAAATACATATGCTATTAGGAGACAGGAATATTCAGGATCAAAGAATTAATTCAAAATGGATCAGAGCCTCAATGTAAAGAGCTTCAGTGATAAAACTCTCAGAAGAAAACATAAGAGAAAGTCTTCCTCACACTGGATTTGTCAATGATTTCTTGGAAATGACACCAAAAGCACAGGCAACAAAATAAAAACAGATAAAGTGGACTTACACCAAAATCTAAAACTCTGCCCATCACAGTCAAGAGAGTGCAAAGGTAACCTACAGAATGGGAGAAAATATTTGCAAGTCATATATCTGATGAGGAGTCAATATCCAGAATATATAAAGAATTCCTACAACTCAAGAACAGCAACAACAACAACAAAAAAATTTAAAAAAATGGACAAGGGACTTGAATAAACATTGCTCCAAAGAAGACACCCAGATGGCCAAGAGCTACATGAGAAGATGCTCAACATCACTCAACAATAGGGAAATGCAAATCAAAACCACAATATAAGGAGCGCCTGGGTGGTTCAGTTGGTTAAGCGTTTAAGCATCTACCTTCGGCTCAGGTCATGATCTCAGGGTCCTGGGATCAAGCCTCACGTCTGTCAGGCTCCCTGCTCAGCTGGGGGATTGTGGGGTATGGGGGTGTCTGCTTCTCCCTCTCCCTCTGCCCGGCCCCACCCCGCTCATGCGCACTCTCCTTCCCTCTCTCAAATCAACAAGTAAAAAAATCTTAACACCAAACCACAATAAGATACCACTTCGCACCCATTACAATGGCTATTATAAACAAAACAAAACTAAAAGAAGTGTTAGTGAGGATGAGGAGAAATGGGAACCCTCGTGCACTGCTGGTGGGGATGTGAAATGGTGCTGGTGATTTCCCCAAAAATTAAAAATAGAATTACCATATGATCCAGTAACTCCACTTCTGAGTGTATATCCAAAAGAACTGAAAGTGGGGACTTGGAATAGATCTTCTACATCCATGTTCATGGTATCATTATTCACAATAGCCAAACAGTAGGAGAAACCCCAGTGTCCCCGGACAGGTGAATGGATACATAAAATATGGCGTATACCAAAATGGGATATTCTTCAGCCTTAAAAAGGAAGGGAAACCCTGTCACATGCTCCAACATGGAGGAACCTTGAGGACACTGTGCTGAGTGAAATAAGCCAACCACAAAGAGAAAAATACTGTACAATTCCCCATATATGAGGCACCCAGAGTAATGAGATTCATAGAGACAGAGCTGAATGGTGGTTGTCAGCGGCTGGGGGAGGGGACACAGGTGCAGAGTTTTAGTTTTATACAACGAAGTCAATGTGCTTCGCACCACTGAACCATACACTTACCAACATGAAGATGGTAAATTTATTTTATTTATTTTAAGATTTTTATTTATTTATTTGACAGAGAGAGAGAGAAAGAGCACAAGCCGGGGAAGAAGCAGAGGCAGAGGGAGAAGCAGGCTCCCCACTGAGCAGGGAGCCCCACGCGGGACTCGATCCCAGGACCCCAAGATCACGACCTGAGCCGAAGGCAGACGCTTCACCAACTGAGCCACCCAGGCGTCCCCGAGATGGTAAATTTCACATCATGAGTATTCTACCACAATTTTAAAAAAGGAATAAAGAAATAATTAATTGACACCTTTGCAATATTACACAGGAATGTCAATTCTCTATAAGTTTTAGCCTAGAGAACAGGAAGGAAGGAAAGAGGGCGGGCAGGCAGACAGACAGGCTGGCTATTCCAAGTGGCTGTTCTGTGTCAGATACCATGGGGGGGCACTTTCACTGGATTGCCTAGTTTAATGACCATAATCACCCCATGACATAGTCATAGTCATCACAATCCCTGCAGCTCGGGGAGAGTCAGCCATGTATTTGCCCAAATTCTTGTGGTCACAGTTCCTATGATCCAGGCTGGAAGCATATCCAAAGTTGGCCGGGCTCTCAAAGCCCACATTCTTTCCTGTGCCGTGTTCACAGGAAATCATCCCTGCTGTTTTCTAGACACTCAGAGGTCTAAGTATGTGGTTGCACCTCTGCGTTATAATTTGAGGCTTCCAGCGAGGACATCCTGCACACAAATGACCCGAATTCTCATTGCCAGTGATTCATTCTCCATGGGTTAGGATGGCTCATTTCCTCTGGCCTAGCTTACTCTTCAAGATGCAAGATTTGTGGAGGTACATTTAGCTAACAGATGCGTCCAACACAGTGGCGACAGTGGACGGTGGACATCAGAAGGACTCCAGGGCCGTGGAAGGGAGGAAATGGGAAAGGGTAAGCAGTGATGGTTGGAGGGGGTGCGGGGAGCAGGAAGGGAGCAGGGTGAAGCAGATGGGCACGAAAAGGGAGAACCGCCAAGGAAACAAGAGATATAAGCCTTCACTTACTTCTCACCTTTGCTCACGCCCTTCTTTACCAAGGAAAGGGTGCCGGGCTGCTCGGGAAGACCAACGTTGTGGTCAAGACCAAGAGGAAATAAGATGAGGGAAGGGAAGGAGAAAGACACTCAACAATGTGCGTGCGACTCTATGCCAGAGACCGCTTAGGGCTTGAAGCCCACAATCTCGTTCCTTCTGAGCAACCTTATAAAACTCTGACCACACAAGGATGAGGAATGTCCCGGTGGCTATATGACTTTCCCAAGGTCGCACAACTAGCAAGTAGCATGGGCAGGAATATTTGAGCCATATGAACCCAGTTCTGTCTGACTCCCTTCTACCCAGGGAATCATCTGGAAGGAAACAGGATGCCTATGCTGCCTTTGCCTATAATAATTATAATAATAGCAGCTAATGCTAACTGGAGGCTTACTATGTGCCAGGCACTGTTTAGGTTCTTTCTACGAATTAATTCATAGGAGGTAGACACGTTCTTGTCCCCATTGTACAGATGAAAAGAGTGAGGCGTAGAGGGCTCTCTCGCTGGCAAATGATGAATGGCCTTGCTTCGCATATGCTAGCAACTTAGCATCCCTGTGCAATAAAGGGGACCTTAAGACGGGCAAACTGAAATTTCTGCCAAGATGGGGAACAAAAGAAAGACTACAGGAACTTACCAAGGTATAAACTCCCAGGCTAACCCCTGGGCACTTAGCACCGGAGGCTGTTTTAATCCTGCCGCCTTTCAAACGCAGAGCCTGTCTTGTTTGCCAGCAAACGCTCGCACGGTAACAAAGCGACCAATAAATGTAAATGTCAAAACTCAAGAAAGGCCGATTACACATACACGGGCAGCTTTCTGAATTTTCTGGATGTGGCAAAAGATGGCGGTTGTCGTGATGAGTCGCGTTCGTTACAGGCTGCTCACTCTCGGCAGGATCATTTCCAGTTTGTAAGACGCAGTGACTATTTCGTAGTTTCAGGCAAAGAAGATTGTATGGAGCATTCTGACGTCCAGATGCCTTACCACTGGAACAGATTCGGCACAGACTGGTCTCATCTGTTATCTCTTCCCTCCCAGAGTGAAAACCACTCAGCAGCCCCCTCTTCTCTCCATCCTTCCAACAGCAGGTCATTGATCTCAGACCGGCACATCCACCTTCGTCAGCTGCCTTCTCCTCCCTCTCTTTAAACTCTTGCCAATTATTTAAGAAAAAAAAATCTCTCACCTCCTCCCTTTCCATCCCATTCATGAATATGGTTTATGGGTGCAAGAGAAACTGCTCTAACAAGAAAAGAAATCATCAAGGTTTGTGGATGGAACTGAAATCAGAAACTCGTCTTGATACTTGGCCAGGTGTGGTTTTTACAACTTTTTACGAAACAGACACTGCTTTCGAGAGTCCCAGTTAGCCCAGTCTAGAACCCCCTAGGACTCTGAGGGGCTATTCACTGATATTAGGGCAGCAGTGCTAATGCAGTCTTTCCCGTCTCACCAAATACACTCACAACGACACAGAAGAGCTCACAGTCCACACTGAAGACCAATATTTGGTATGGTTTGGGCATCATGTCTAAATCAGATGGAAATGGATTTGGCAAACCCAGGCTACAGTTCTGGCCAAAATCTCTATGGAAGGTGGGCGGGGCTGGCATCATGGCTGATTAAAACTTGGCCCCCAAGTGGATGTGCCCCCTTTCTGGATGCTTGATTGCCTCTGCCTTCTCCATTCATGAAGATTGGTGGGTCACATTCACCGACATGGGGAAGTTTGGGGAGAGGACAATTTGGGAGGAGAAAAGAAGAGTCCTCCTCTGTCCACGTTATATCACATTTCGAGCATCCAGTGTTAAGAGGTGGCATGTGAAGAATCAGCAAGAGGATGCTGAGAAGGTGAGATTCATGCAAAAAGAGGGGACAATGGTGTCACAGACACTCAAAACAAGAATGATGCGAGGAGGGAGAATGGAATACTGCTGTGGCATCCAAAACATGGGGACAGAGAAGTGGCCACTGGACTTGATGACATGGAGGTTTTGACGAATGAATTTGGAATGAATATGAAGGGGGCTAGAAGACCCAATGGAATAGGCTGAGGAGAGAAAAGGAGGTGAGGGAGAGTCTACTCCTTTGAGAAGCTTTGCTTGGTTGGGTTTTATAAGATACCCCGATATCCTTCTGCTGAGTTCTTTTTTTTTTTTTTAATTTACCCAGCACAAGTTCATTTCTGCTAAGTGTGACCAAAAGGATCCAAGATGCTTCCAATTATGTTTTTTTAAAGTCCTATATCTACACCTAAAAAGGGGCACCTAGCTGGCTCAGTCAGTAGAGCATGAGACTCTCCATCTCAGAGTTGTGAGTTTAAGCCCCATGTTGGGGGTAGAGATTACTTAAAAAATTTTTACATCTAAAAAAATTATATAGGGTTACCTGCCAAGTGTTAATCCGAGAGGCAAGATTAGATACCATTTTTACTTTATCTAAAAACATTTGTATAATAACATATTTTATACAGTACTTTTTGATCACACAAATAACAGGTGTAAAGTATATAAAAAATAGACAATGGTCTGGCAAAGTGGAGTAGATGTACTTGTCCCTATTCCTCCTGCAAAGTACAGCTATGAGCCCCGACATTATATACAAGACTAACATATGAAGGAGAGAGAAGGCCAAGGACCTTGAGAACAAAAAGGGACATGGTGGTGATCATGGTGGAAAAGGATTTCCTTTTTGCCCCATATATCCCAGACTTGGACCTGAGGTGCCGACAACCTGGAAACACCAATGGGTAGAGACAGAAAAAGCCCCAAGAAAAGCCTGGTCTTTCCAGCCAAAGGCTCAGCAAAGAGGCAGCCTAACAAGACACAAAACTTTTAGAGAATAACCGCTCTACCCCAGCCAAACACCACAGAAAGAACTATGGCACCATCTCCACAAGCAAAGGCCAAATGGGGGCCTGAACTTCACTCTGGCTGGGCTCTAATGAGGTGCCTGACCCCTCCTCCCCCAACCATGGGTGGTGTCTGAGAAAGCCAGGCCTTTCATCTTCTCTGCCAGTAACGAGCCCCCTACCGCCCCACGGTGTCAGTGAGGACCTCCAGGGATCCTGGACTTCCAGCCCCACCAGACAGTTAAGAGCCCCACCACCATCACCCCCTGACTAGGGTGGTGTCAAAGAAGCCTAGTGAGAGCCAAGACTTTCACTGCTGCCCAGTGGTGGTGAGGTCACTTCCTCCATCCCATGGTGTCGATGGAGCTGTAATGAGACACCCTTGTGCCTCCCAAGCAGGGAGGCATCAATGGAAGCCTAGTTGGAAGCCATAATTCCCACCCCACGCAGCAGTAATAAAGAGCACCTCCTTGTCAATGGAAGCTGTGAATGGCACGTGGACTTCTACCCTCCCCTGGTAGTAATGAGGCAGTACCCTCTCCGTTCAGCGAAGTGTTAGAGGAAGCCAGCTAAAACAGGGGTTTAAATAAGACCCAGAGCCTCTTAACTCTTATAATACCCCAAACGCCAGGTGTCAATGGAAAATAACCTGTCACACCAAGGACAAGGAATGAAATGAAGGGGATTCTATAAATTGAGTGAAAAAAAAAGACAATCAAGAGGCGCCAACACCCAAATCACAGATGTTAAAATTATCTGGCAAAGCTTTTAAAGCAGCTTCATTAAAAATGCTTCAATGGGCAGTTATAAACAAATAAAAACTAAGAAAGTCTCAGAAAAGAAACAGAAGATAGGAATGCATAGCTATGGAAATTCTAGAACTGAAAGATACAATAACTTGAAATAAAAACCGCAGTGGACGGGCTCCACAGCAGATGGAGGGGACTGAAGAAAGAATCAATGAACTTGAATCCAAAACAACAATGTTACCCAAGCCGAACAACAGAGAGAAAACCAACTAGAGAAAAATGAACAGAGCCTCAGGGACCTGTGGGGCTCTAACAAAAGGTCTAACACGCATATCATCTGAGTCCGAGTGGCAGAGGGCAAAGCTGGAAAAGTACTCAAAGAAACAGTGGCTGAAAACTTGCAAATTTGGCAAAATACATAAAATTACAGGTTCAAGAAGCTATGTGAACCCTAGACAGGATAAAGCCAAGAAATACACACCAAGACACATCACAGTCAAAGTTCTGAAAACTAAAGACAAAGAAAAAATATCTTGAAAGTAGCAAGAGAGGAATACCACCTTCTCTTAGAGGGAAAACAATTCAAATGACAGTGGATTTCTCATCAGAAGTCATGAAGGCCTAAAGGAACGGAACAACATTTTTCAAGTGCTTAATGAATAGCCAACCCCGAATCCTACATCCAGAGAAAATACCTTTCAGGAATGAAAAAGAAATTAAGACGTTCTTAGATGAAGGAAAGCTAAGGGAATTTGTCACCAGCATAGCTACCCTAAAAGAATGGATGATGGAAATTCTATAAACAGAAAGAGCATGATTAAAAAAAAGAAAAAGTATCTTGAAACATCAGGAATGAAGAAAGAACATGGCAAGCAAATATCTAGATAAATACGATAGGTTTTCCTTCTCTTCCTTTGTTTTCTAAATTGTATTTGATGGTTGAACCAAAAATTGTAACATCATCTGATGTGGTTTAAGTGTATACAGAGTAAATACTTAAGACTGTTATATTATAAATGAGAAAAGGTAAAGGGGCCTAAAGGGAAGTAAAGCTTCTACGCTCCATTAGAACTGTAAAACGATGACATCATTCAACTATGATATGTATATAAAATATAATAGGTAGAGCAGAGACTAAAAAAGCTATACAAAGAGATATATATAATAACATTACAGATACATCAAAATGAATTCTAAAAGTTTTTCAAGTATCCAGAGGAAGGCAGGGGGGGAAAAAAAAACCGAGAAACAACAACAAAAACAGACCCCCCCAAAAAAAAGACCCCAGAAAACAAATAATAAAAAAAAAGCAGACTTAAGCCCTAACATATCAATAATTACATTAAATTTAAATGGGCTAAATATATGAATTAAAAGACAGAGATCAGTAGTGGATTGCAAAACATGACCCAACGGCTTGCTGTCCATAATAAACTCACAAATATGATACCGGCAGATTGAAAGTAATAAGTAGGCAAAGACATACCATGTAAACATTACTAAAAAAAAAAAAGGAATGGCTATATTAATATCAGAAAAAGTACACTTCAGAACAAAGAAAATTACCAGAGACAGAGAGTGACATTACAGAATGACAAAAAGATGAGACCACCAAGAAGACACGGCAATCCTAAATGTGATTCCCCAAACAATGACATTGCAAACTACGTGAAATAAAAATTGATAAAATGGAAAGGAGAACAAGACAAACCCATAATTACAGCTGGAGACACCAACTTCCCTCTCTGAACAATGTAGGGAGGAACTATATAGAAAATTAGCAAGGACACATAAGAATTAAGTCACACCATCAGCCAACAGGATCTAATTGACACTTACAGAAAACCCCACCCAATGACAGCAAAACACACATTCTTTTCAAGTACCCATGAGACGTATACCGAGATAGACCATATCCTGGGCCATAATATGCAAGACTGTTGAATCACAGATCTGTACCTCTGAAACAAATACTACAATATATGTTAAAAAGAAGAAGAAGAAGAAGATGATGATGATGATAGCAGGAGGGGAAGAATGAAGGGGGGAAATCGGAGGGGGAGACGAACCATGAGAGACGATGGACTCTGAGAAACAAACTGAGGGTTCTAGAGGGGAGGGGGGTGGGAGGATGGGTTAGCCTGGTGACGGGTATTAAAGAGGACACGTTCTGCATGGAGCACTGGGTGTTATATGCAAACAATGAATCATGGAACACTACATCAAAAACTAATGATGTAATGTATGGTGACTAACATAACAATAAAAAACTTAAAAAAAAACCAACCTCAACAAATGTAAGAGAACTGAAATCATACAGAGTGTGTTCTCTGACTACAACAGAATCAAACTAGAAAGCAAACAGAAAGATAACAGGACAACCTCCAAACACTTAGAAACTAAACACACATCTGGATAATCCATGGGTCAGAGAAGAAGTCTCAAAGGAAATCCAAAAATACAATGAACAGAATGAAAAGGAATATCTAACATATCAAAGGTTGTGGGACATGGCTAAAGCACTCTGAGAGGGAAATTTATAGCACTAAATACATACATTAGAACTGCCATATGGCCCAGCAGTTGCACTCCTGGGCATTTATCTCAGGGAAATGAAAAGTTATGTTCACCCAAAAACCTATACATGAATGTTTATAGCAGCTTTATTCATAATAGCCCCAAATGGAAAACAACCCAGATGTCCTTTAGTGGGTGAAGAGTTTAACAAACTATGGTTCATCCATACCAGCAATAAAAAGGAAATAATTATTGATATACACCACAAACAGGATGAATCTCCAGAAGATTATGCTGACTGGAAAAGCCAATCCCAAAAGACTATCTACGGTATGATTCAATTTATATAACATTTTGAATTGACCAAATTATAGAAGGACTACAGACTGGGAGACAATATTCACGATACGCATTATCTGACAAATGACTTGCATCTTGGAATTGAACAAATAGGAACGGACACTTCACAAAAGATATCCAAATGGTTGATAAACATGTGAGAATATGCCCGCCATCGTTAGTTCTCAGGGAAATGGAGATTTAAAACCACAATGCGATCACACTACACTAGAATGGCTAACATTAAAAAGATTAACAATACCAAATTGGCAAGGATATGGAATAGCCGTACGTTGTTGGTGGAAACATCAAATAGTGCAGCTACTTTGAAAACCTGTTTGGCAGCTTTGTAAAGTTAACAAGTACCTACCATTTTGACCCAATAATTCTACTTGCTCACCCCAAACAAATGAGGACATATGTTGACATAAACACTTGTACAAAAATGTTCAGAGCAGCTTCATTTATCGTGGCGTCAAACCCGAAACAACCAGGTCCATCAATAGAGAATGCGAAAACGTGTTTGGTACATGTTTACCCATTTACTCAGCAATGCAAGAAACAAAACAAAACAAAAAAGCAAACTGCTAATGCAAGTAACAGTATGGATGAAAACCAAAAACATGGTGTGCATATGAAACCGGACACAAAAAGACAGATACTCCATGGCTGCATTTACAGGAAGTTCTAGAATAGGCAAAACTAATCTACGGTGAAATAAATAAAAATGGCAGTTGCCTCTGGCTGGTACAGGGAGAGCTGACCAGAAATGGGCGTGAGGAAACTTTCTGGGATGATGGAAATATTCTATCTCTTGCTAAGAACAGCCTGAACAGGTATATATATTTTCCGTAACTCACCAAACCGTACAATAAAATGTGTGTACTTCACTGCATATAAACCAGACCTCAATAAAAATGTTTTTAAAGACTCATGCAATACCTAAGTGGACAGAATAAATCTTCAAAGTTCTTCTTAGCCTGACCATTGATCTGCACCCCATTTTCCTTTTTCAAACACACGGACATTTGCTGCCTGTCTGACCTTGTTATCCTTCTAGTCCTTTTTAATGCATGAATATGCCCATATGCATACCTACAACATGCATGCATTTTCTTCGAACATAGATGGGATCACAGCATAGACATGGTATTCTATGCAGAGTTGTCCCCCAAAATGTGCATCTGATTATCACTCCCTCCCTGTCCCTTAAAGCTAATGGTCTTTTTGTTGCCTTAGGACAAGGTTCAACCCCCAACCTGGATTATAAGAACCCTGAGAAGTCCGAGCCCTTCCTCCCTGGCCAGTCTCATATCCTCACCTTCCCTCTCCATAATGTACATCTCCCTGCCTGGACCCCCTCTGCCTGAAACATTTCCACCACCTTCCCCTGCTTCTGCTTGTCTAATATGCATTCTTCTGTCGTCGTTTATAAAGTCACTTCTTCCGGGAAGCCTTCCTGACTTGCAACCTGGGCTGGGTGCCCACTCCCGCCCCTGTTCCCCCATGCCTATGTTGTAACTGTTTCCTCTACTGGGCTTTCAACTTAGCAGTAGTGGCCCACTCACCATACAAATGGTTCTAACTCCAGCCTCTGGAGCAAGGCCCCGATGGATTCTCCCCGGACATGTGAGCATGCTGATGTGCTCTGCAAACCAAAAGCCCCATCCAAACATGTGGCCATGATGTTGTGACCACACGAGCAATAGGGGATCTTCCTCAGGCTTTGGGGGAAATCACATCTACTGTAACCTCCCAGTAAGTCCGTCCTCAGAGGTGTGGAACAGGTCAATTTTGACTACCCGCGGTGTGGGCAGGTTGCCCCAGAGATCTCCTTCCTCCTGCATTTCCCTTCCTGGGACCGAAGGAAGAGATTCAGGTCAGAACGCAAGCTTTCCAGGAGCCGTTCCTAAGGCCACAGAGTAGAGGACAATTTACAGTGCTATTAATGTGTTTCCTTCTGTATACTGTTCCCTCCCCTCACTGCCTCCATGCTAATAAGGCAACCACCTCGGGGAAGGTTTGTGGCAGGAAAATGAAAATCTCTGAGCTCCTGGACAGCTCCCGGAAGGACGGGTGAAACTCAGACCTGGATTTCAGTTGATGTAAGAAGGGTCAAGAAATGGGTTCTTTTTTTCTTTTCATAAACTGCAATTTGTAGAGCAGTTGTAGGTTTACAGAAAAAAAACGAACAGAAAGTACAAAGTTCCCACATACTCCTTCTGACCCCCCAACTCCCTCCCGCCCACAGTTTCCCCTTTTATTAATACCTTCCATTACTGTGGTATGTATGTTACAACTGATGAACCTATGTTGATACACCAATATTAACCGAAGTCCACAGTTTACATTACGGTTCCGTCTTTGTGTTATATAGTGTTATATACAGTTACCAAATACAAAATGCCATGTATCTACCATGACAGTATCATAAGGAATCGTTTTACCCGCTCTAAAAATCCCCTGTGCTGTCATCTATTCATCCCCTCCCCTCTCTTCAACCCCTAGCAACCACTGATCTTTGTACCGTCTCTATGTTTTGCCTTTACCAAAATGTCACCCAGTTGGTGTTATACATTATGTAGACTTTTCAGACTGGCCTCTTTCACTTAGTAATATGCATCTAACGTCCCTCCGTGGCTTTGTGTGTCTTCATAGCTTCTTCCTATTACTAAATAACATTTCATTCTATAGATATACCATAATTTGTTTATCCACTCACCTACTGAAGGATATCTCGGTGGCTTCCAATTTTGGGCAATTATGAATGAAGGTGCAGGTTTTTGTGTGGGAATAAGTTTTCAACTCCTTTTGGTAAATACCTAGAAGCCCAACTGCTAGATCATATGGCAAGACTTCTTAACTTTCTAAGAAGCCTGCCAGACTCTCTTCCAAAGGGGCTGTACCATTTTGCATTCCTACCAGCAATGAACCAGAGTTCCCGTTTCTCCACATCCTCGCCAGCATTTGGTGTTGTCAGCGGTTTGGATTTTCGCCATTCTAATAGGTGGGTACTGGTATCATTTTAACTTCCAACTTCCCTAGGGACATACGATGTTGAGCATCTTTTTATATGTTTATTTGCCATCTCTATCTCTTCTTTGGTAAGCAGTTCAGATCTTTTGCCCATTTATACTTTTTATTTTTTAAAGGGAAATTTTTATTCAAGTATGACGTTATGTATAAAACGTACACAGATCATAAGAGTAGTTTGATGAGCTTTCACAAAGTGATCACACCCATGGAACCAGCACCCAGATCAAGACGCAGAACACAATCGATATCCTTAAGAACACCACCCCCCCAACTGCCTCTCCTGATTACTACACTATTGCCTATTTTTATTTTTATTTTTTAAAAAGATTTTATTTATTTATTTGACACAGAGAGAGACAGCAAGAGAGGGAACACAAGCAGGGGGAGTGGGAGAGGGAGAAGCAGGCTTCCCGCTGAGCAGGGAGCCCGATGTGGGGCTCAGTCCCAGGACCCTGGGACCATGACCCCAGCTGAAGGCAGATGTTTAACAACTGAGCCACCCGGATGCCCCAACTATTGCCCATTTTTAAATTGGGTTGTTTATTATCTTATTGTTGAATTTTAAGAATTCTTTGTATATTCTGGACACAAGTTATTTATCAGAGAAGTGTTTCGCAAATACTTTATTCCAGTCTACGGCTTGTCTTTTCATTCTCTTTACAGTGTCTTTAACAGAGCAGAAGTTTTCATGTTAATAGAGTCCAACTCATCAAATTTTTCTTTCATGGATCATACTTTTGGTATTGTACCTAAAAACTCATTGCCAAACCCAAGGTCATCTAGGTTTTCTCCAATTATCTTCTAGGAGTTTTATGGTTTTGCATTTTATCTTTAGGTGTATGATCCATTTTCAATTAATTTTGTGAAAGGTTTAAGCTTAATGTCTCAATTCACTTTTTGCTGTCAAAGATCAGTTGATCAGGGCACCTGGGTCGGCTCAGTCGTTAAGCGTCTGCCTTCGGCTCAGGTCATGATCCCAGGGTCCTGGGATCCAGCCCCGCATCGGGCTCCCTGTTCTGCGAGAAGCCTGCTTCTCCCTCTCCCATTCCCCCTGCTTGTGTTCCCTCTCTCGTTTTCTCTCTCTCTGTCAAATAAATAAATAAAATCTTAAAAAAAAAAAAACAAACACAAAGATCAGTTGATCATATTTGTGTTGGCCTATTTCTGGGCTCTCTATTTCATTCCATTCATCTATTTGTCCATTCTTTCACCTATATCACATTGTTTTGATTATTAAAGCTTTATAGTAAGTCTTGATGTTAGAAGTGTCAGTTCTCCAACTCTGTTCTTTTTCTTCAATATTGTGTTGGCTATTCTGCATCTTTTGCCTTTCCATATGAACTTTAGAATCAGTTTGTTGACACAAAGTAATCTGTGGGGATTTTGATTGGAATGGCATGGAATCTGCAGCTTGAGTTTGGAAGAACTGGCATATTGAGTCCATGAACATGGAATATCTTTCCATTTATTTAGATCTTCTTTGACTTCACTCCACCAGGGTTTTGTAGTTTTCCTAATGTAGATTCTGTACATATTTTGTTAGATTTATTCCTAAGTATTTCTTTTTTTTTTTTTTTTTTAGTGCTAATGTCAATGGTGTTACATTTTTTATTTCAAATTCCAACAGTTTATTGCTGGTATATAGGAAAATGACAGATTTCTCTGTATTAATCTTGTATCTTGCAACTTCCCATAATCACTTACTAGTTTCCGGGTTTGTTTGTTTGTTAGCTTTTGGTCAATTCTTTAAGATTTTCTACATAGATAATCTGGAACATATTGTAAAGAATTGATATAATTGTTCTTTAAATGTTTGGCAAAATTCACCAGTGAAACCATCTGGGCCTGGTGCTTTCTATTTTGGAAGGTTATAAATTATTGGTTAAATTTCTTTAATAGATACAGATCTATTCCAATGATCCATCCTTGTGTGAGCTTTGATTGTGTCTTTCAGGAATTGGTCTATTTTGTCTAAGTTATCAAAGTTGTGGATATAGAGTTTTTCATAATATTCCTTTATTATCTTTTTAATGTCCATGGGATCGGCAGTGATTAACTTTATAAAATTCAGATATAATTCACATAATAGAATATACACCATTTTAAGGTGCACACTTTAGTGCTTTCGGCATATTCACTATGTTGTGTATCCATAACCACGATCTAAATCCACAACATTTCCATCACTCCAGAAAGAAACCCCATACCTATTAGCAGTGACTTCTCCCTCCCCCTATCATCTGACAGCCACTAATCTACTGTTTCTATGAATTTCCTTATTCTGGACATTTCATATAAGTGGAATCACAACATACTATTTTTGGCATCTAGCTTTTTTTACTTAGTGTGTTTTCTAGATTCATCCATGTTGTAGTGTGTTATAATACTTATTCCTTTTCATGACTGAATAGTATTCCACTGTATGGCCATATCACGCCTAGTTCTTAAATACTTCAGTTTATGGATCAACATTCATATTGGATACCTGTAGACCACCTGCTCCTGTCCAGAGCAAAAGAAAAAGATGGTATGCATGTTTCCCTTCTGCATAAGGGACAGTAAGAAATGGACCTAGCCTGGAATCTCCTCTGTGATAAAAAAAAAAAAAAAAAAAAAAGGAGCCTGCTTGAGTCTCGTGGGCTTAAATAAACCACTGTCACTATCACCTACCAGGCAGGCATATGCACAGAGCAAGCTTTCAAGGTAGACCTTCTTTTACCTCCATTGACACGTGAAGAGACTACGGCTCCGAGAAATAAAGCCACTTTCTCAGGGTCTGCAGGAAGGATGCCAGTTAGGTCTGCCTAACGTCGAAGCCCCCCTCAGCTCTCAGGTAACATCCAGAATTTTTTCCCTAGTTGCTCTAGCAGCGGGAATTCCTAACCTTTTCATGCCCTAGATCTGAAGTCTACAGACCCTTCTTCAGAATAATGTTTCAAATGCACAGAACAAAATACATGGGACAGCAAAGGAAATGAATTACACTGAAATACTGATTATTACAACAAATTGGCAGTCTACTAGTTTGTTGTAATAATCAACCTTGTGAAATGGTCATTTATGTTCTCCTCATCAACACATGAAATAACAAAATCCAGCAGCCGTCTAAGCACTATTATCACTTGAAAGTAGTCAAAAGCATAAATGACATTTGAGATGTTCCCAACATGACATGCAAAGTGATAGGACCACACCTGGATTTCTACTGGGGACCAAGTCATAGGTGCTACTAATATGACTGTGGCTTGTTGTTTGCGTTCATAATGGAAGAAACACTGAGCTTCATTCAGTTAGAGGTGGGTGACAACAAAGATGGTGCAGGCTTCCCACGCAAGTTCTTGGACCCCCTGGGTAAGAGCCGTTGCTCCCCAGAAGCTGTGTGACCCAGAGGAACAGGCATGTGGGCAGGGAGAGTAGGGCCTGATACAGATCACCGTATTCAGGAGTCCTGCTGTGAGGAGGGGTCACCTTCCTGCTCACCCTCCTTCCCTAGTCCAGAACTCCTCAAATCCCCTTCTCCTCTGGGAAGGGCCCTAAATAGTGTTTCCATTTCCCCTGCTGGTTCCCATCTTATTCTTAGTCTTACCTGTCCTAGCTCTCTCAAGACAGTTTAATGCCTTCTTAAAATAACACCCTGGAGAGGTTTGGGGAGTTTCTAATCTCTCATATCAGACTTCTTATATGACTTCAGAAGGGCAGTCCCTAAGCACAGGTCCCCCGGGAGAGGGGGAGGCCCCAGCTAAATGTGTGGTACGGAGACACTGAATGAAAACCCAGGGCAGAGCCCAGCAAGGGGGGCCCTGGGGGCACAGCAATTCCCTGGGCAGAGAGCCACTGCCCTCCCGCCTCCTGGGGGGCTGCTTGGGTTAACAGAGAACAGTGAGTTAAGCCACATAACGTCTGTGGACCTCAGTTTCTTCATCCATAAAATGGGAGATGGGCCTCTCCATAGTGGCCCATTATGGGGTGGGGGATGGACAACAAAAATCCTTGAATACAGCCCCAAACGAACCATCAGGCATGTTCAGAGTTCACCCCCTAGCAAGATGAGACCCAGGGGAAACTCACCAAGTGGTGAGCACCAAAGGGGGGCTTTCTGGCCTCCTACTACAGGCTCAGTGCACAAAATGACCACAGCTCCCCCTCCCCCAACTGCACACCTCCTGCTGTTCTGAGACATAGCCACGGAGGGGATGGTTTGGGGCAGAGCCAGAGCATGGACCCAGACCTCTTCAGCCCCTTCCCGTTCTTCCTCTAAAGTCAAGGCACCCCATCTGGGGCCCGTGCAGAGTCCCCTCTGTCTTGGCCTCAGCGTCTCCATAGAAAAAGTGCCTTCTGAGGGCCCTTCCAGCTCCAGTCTGACCCAGGAGGGATGAAGCATTTCCCTTCCCACCTACGCCACCCACCTCCGTCCCCCAGCAAGGGGACAGTGGCCCCAGATGCAGTAGTCCCGGTGCACAGAGACTACTTTGCTTCCTGTCTAACCACGGTGATAAAGGTTGGGGGGGACCGCAGACGGGGCGGGGGGACAGGTGCAGGGAAGCCCGACTCCACAAAAGCACATGCCCCTGCATCACCAAGTGACGGCATCACCAAGATGCGACACCTGTTTCCATGGCTCTGGAGACCTGCCTGCCCCCCGCAGCAGTGATTGGGGGTGGGGGAGAAGGGGGCACAAGGCAAGAGGGACAGACAGAGAGAGAGAGAGGATAGGCAGCAGGGGGAGGCATGGTGAAGAGGGGGCTTAAAGGCCAGGGCTGACCAGAAATACCCTTAAAACGTCCTGGGCCTGGGGACAGATGAAAGAAGTTCAAAAACAAAAACAGAAAAGTCAAAATGCACACCAGCAGCCCCAGTGTTTCCTGTTTTTCTAACAAATCACCAATGATTTCCAAGAAAAGCAAGCCGTGCTGCGCTCGGCCCCGGGCACAGCCGCAGAATTTGCACATCTGGCCTGTGCTTCGAGAGCGCCCCGTGCCCCGCGCACCCCGGGGCACAGGATGTGGCCGAGGGAGAGGTCTGCAGCTCCGGGGTACACAGGGGCACAGGGCCGTGAGCGCTGGGGAGCCCTCTCTGCAGGAAGACCCCTTGCAGACCCTTCCGGGGCGGGGGGGTCACGTAGGGGGGCTTCCCCAGGTCTGATTTCTCTGAGAATTTCCAGGCTGGTGGTGCGGGGGTTTCGGGGAGACCCCGTGGGGCCAGGTTTCCCCTAGAGGAGGGTGAGGCACCCAGGGGCTTTTCCCAAGTGCCCCCCCCACACACACACAAAGGGTCTTGGGCTCTTTCAAAACCTCCCCTGGAGGGAAGAGCAGACCCTGGAGCTGGGCAGAGGATCAGCTCCCTTCTCACCTCCCCGGGAAGCGTACCCTGCTCCTACCTGCCCACCCTTCTAGGAAAATCCAGCTGCCCCTGGAGAGCCCCTCTCTGCACCCCTTCCCCTGCCCCAGTCCTCTTCCCTCCTCATCCTTAACCAGAGCCTCCTTCAGCGGTTCCTCTGCGCACTCCCGTGCTTCACCCACAGCTGATGCCCCAGGCCCTGAGCAGATAGATGCCTCCTTCCCTGCCAGCGATGCCAGGGCAGGGAGGGGGTCTCTACGCACAGACACTGAGCAACCTCGCATCACCCATTCAGGCTGGGGGCAAGTCCTATGGGCCTGCAGGCGCAGTGAACCCCCCCAGCAGCCGGGGCTTGGGTCAGTGGGAGGCTGTGGGTGGGAGGCATGGATGGAAGGAAGGCAGAGGTGTCCTACCTCTATCTGCTTTCAGCCTCACCCCTACTTAGCTGCTAAGCCAGTGGGCAGAGTAATCCTTAGGTTGACAACACACACACGCGCGCATCTTTTGCTGAACCATTTGAAAGCAAGCTGTTGGTTGCGATATCATGACAAATCACTATTAAATGTTAGATTGAACTCTATCAAACAGGAGTGAGTATCAGCAAGTGCATATGGTTCAATCTAACACCTGAGCACGCACCCCTTAAGAACAAGGGCGTTCTCCAACCTGAAGATACCATTCTCACACCGAGCAAAAAAATAACGACAAGGTTTGTCTGCCGCGCCCCAGGCGTGTACATACTTTGCAGAGCACAAGCTCTGTGCCTGACTCCCCACCATCCCCACACCTGGGGGGTGGGGGGGGGCTCATCCCTGGGGCAGGAGGGTGGGCAGGCGTGGGAGGAGGGAGGACGCTGGGCTCAGCAACCACCTTCCACTGGGAGTTTATGCTGGCCGGGCTGCCCGGCAAATATCCGAAAACCCTCCACAACCCCATGACAACAGAAAATGAGAATTCTTCCCCAGGGAAAACAGAAGGTAGGTGACGAGGCTGTATTTTCCCAAGATGGGGTCACCCCATCTCTCATCCCGTAGCCTCTTCCACGGTGCAGCCGTGCCCCTTGCCCATCAAGACGTGGAGCCTGAGCGGGCTTGTGACTGTTTTGACCAACTGGTGACAGCAGACGCAACAGTGTGTGGCTTCCCAAGCTGGGTCATCAGGCAGAGCAGCTCCTGCCGCATTTGCTGGAAGCCTTACACTTGGCGCTCGGAGCGGTCGAGTAATAGATCTGACTAGCCAGCTAGAGGTTGCCATGATAGGAGGAAGCCTTTAAGAGGGTGTCCAACCTAAATTCATTTACTCACAGAAAAACTTCCCTTATCGAGTGAATATGTCCACAAGATATTTTGCTCGATGCTGTGGTAGATACAAACATGACTAATACACCACCCTTCATTTCAGATACTGAGATCTGCTGACGCCACCCTGGAAGGTGCCACCTCCTGGGGACTAGAATGACCACAGCCGAAACACCAGGCGTGCTCCTGCCTCAGGACCTTTGCACTTGCTGTTCCCTTTGCCTGGAGTGCTCTTCTCCCAGATGTCTTCTAGGTTCACTCCCTCGCCTCTTTCCAGTCTTTAAGTTATGTTCTCAAGGAGGGCTTCTGGCAAACCCTACCTCTGGCACATCCTGTTTTATTTTTCCTCCCCTTACTACCAACGGACACACTATACATGTTACTTATTATTTATCATATGTGCTGCCCATCCTTTTCCTCCAGCCCCATTAGAATGTAAGCTCCACAAGGGCTTAGAAGAGTGCCTCGCACATATTTGCTGGATGAATGAGTGCATAACGAATGAATGAGGGAACAATAAAGAGATTTCAAGGATGAAAAAAGAAGAAAAGAAGAGAGACAGATATGGGACCACGCACACCTCGCCTGACTGAGGTAAGGATGCTGCTTTTCTCAGATGAATCTTCAGGTTGATCTGCAGCAAGGCCTCGGGATGGTGGCATGCTTCACCTGGACAGCAGCTGGAAGGTTTCCTTAGGTTAAAATCAAGCCATCTGATAAACTGTTGTTCCTCTAAACATCTGATGTCTTGGAAGCGTGATTCCTGGGACGTATGGCAAAGACAGAAGGGAGGTCCCCAAAAGAGAATGGACACAAAGGAGGAGTGAGCGTGTCAGGAAAGGAAGGCTTGAGAAAAGCACCAAGGACCCAAAAAGGGCCTGTAGAGTTATTTTCAGAACTCAAGCCTGGGGATAAGGCTAGCCACTCCGGGCAGGTGGGGCAATAGTTACAGATGCTCTAGAGAAAGCAGAACCACTCTACCGCCTACTTCCTCCATCACTCTTTCTCAAAGAGAATGGTCATCCTACTGGAAAGTATGGATTAGAGAGGGTTTATTTAACCAACAGTGAGCACGTATTCAGAGTCTACTATTGGAGGGTCTTAGTAGGCACTGGGGGTCCAGAAATCTCAAGGAGCTCACGATCAGATGGGAAGATGGGATCCTCAAAGGTCACCACGCATAGTGACAGGACCACCACTACCACCAATGACAAATACGAACCAGACAGAAATCACTAGAAAAACAGGCAAAAGACTTGAATACATCTTTCATGAAAGAGGCTCTCCAAATGGCCAATAAACATGAAAAGGTGCTCAATTTCATTAGTCATAAGGGAAATGCAAATTCAAACCATGATATAATACCACCACACACCCACCAGAATGGCCAAAATGAAAAACATAGAAAACCCTGTTTATGAGGATGTGAAGCACCTTGAACCCTCATGGCTGCAGGTGTGGGGGGGTGCAAACCAGGACAACCAGTTAGCAGTACCCACTCAAGTGCAACCTGTGCATGGCCCATGACACAGCAATTCCACTCCCAGACTTTTACTCAAAGGACACACACCACAAACTTCAGAGCAGCACTATTCGAACTGGATTGTACCTAAGGGGTGAGGCATCCAGTGAAGGTTAATATGCAGTGCAATAGGAACTTGGAAGAGGGAGAAGGTCAATTAGCAATGCTTCTCTGAGAGGGTAATTCCCAAGATAATTCTTCAGGAAGGAACAACTGCCCTGGGATTCAGGCACAGCAGTGGGAAGATGGACAGAGGTGGGATGCAGGCTCAGTGGTGGGAAGATGGACAGAGGTGGGATGCAGGCTCAGTGGTGGGAAGATGGACAGAGGTGGGATGCAGGCTCAGTGGTGGGAAGATGGACAGAGGTGGGATTCAGGCACAGCAGTGGGAAGAGGATAAAGGTGGTATTCAGACATGGTGGTGGGAAGATGGACAGAGGTGGGACTCAGGCACGGCAGTGGGAAGATGAACAGAGGTGGGATTCAGGCAGAGCAGTGGGAAGATGGGCGGAGGTGGGATTCAGGCACAGCAGTGGGAAGATGGATGGAGGTGGGATTCAGGTGCAGCAGTTGGAAGATGGGCAGAGGTGGGACTCAGGCACAGCAGTGGGAAGATGGACGGAGGTGGGATTCAGGCACAGCAGTGGGAAGAGGATAGAGGTGGGATTCAGGCAGAGCAGTGGAAGATGGACAGAGATGGGATTCAGGAACAGCAGTGTGAAGATGAACAGAGGTGGGATTCAGGCACAGCAGTGGGAAGAGGATAGAGGTGGGATTCAGGCTCAGCAGTGGGAAGATGGACAGAGGGGGATCCAGGCACAGCAGTGGGAAGAGGACAGAGGTGGGATTCAGGCTCAGCAGTGGGAAGATGGACGGGGGGGGATCCAGGCACAGCAGTGGGAAGAGGATAGAGGTGGGATTCAGGCTCAGTGGTGGGAAGATGGACGGAGGTGGGATTCAGGCAGAGCAGTGGGAAGATGGATGGAGGTGGGATTCAGGCACAGCAGTTGGAAGATGGGCAGAGGTGAGACTCAGGCACAGCAGTGGGAAGATGGACGGAGGTGGGATTCAGGCACAGCAGTGGGAAGAGGATAGAGGTGGGATTCAGGCAGAGCAGTGGAAGATGGACAGAGGTGGGATTCAGGAACAGCAGTGGGAAGAGGATAGAGGTGGGATTCAGGCTCAGCAGTGGGAAGATGGACAGAGGGGGATCCAGGCACAGCAGTGGGAAGAGGACAGAGGTGGGATTCAGGCTCAGCAGTGGGAAGATGGACGGAGGGGGGATCCAGGCACAGCAGTGGGAAGAGGATAGAGGTGGGATTCAGGCTCAGCGGTGGGAAGATGGACGGAGGTGGGATTCAGGCACGGTGGTGGGAAGATGGACAGAGGCAACAGGCATGAGAAAGCATGATTCCTGTAGGGAAGGGCAGGTGATCAGCTCCACTGGAGGATAAAGTATGACATGGGGCGCACTGGGAAATCTTCCTTCATGGGCTGGGGTGGCAGAAGGGAATGGCCTTGGATAGCAGGCCAAGTGTTAAGGGTTTATTCAAGAGCCTCGTGTGGCCATTGCTGAACTTTCAACCGGCGCATAACACATCAGCCTTGGGATTCAGAAGATCACACTGACAAGGGGGTGAGGGGGAGACCAGGGGAGAGACAGCCGCCCCACAGGGCTCTGAAGTCAAATAGAGAGTTTGCTGCTTAAAAGGAGCTGAGAATTGCAGATGAGCATAAGTACATCCCCGAGTCATAAGGAAACCAGAGTTTGTGAAAGGGGACTGCTACTGATCATCTTTGAAGAATTGGAGTAAATGAAAGATGTACAAGAGAAATATGGAGAGCGAGACAGACAGACAAAGACAGAGACGGACACTAGAAAGGGCCGTCTCAATTTTAGAGGATATCAAAAGCATAGAATCTTGGGAGCTACAGTCTCTGAGCCGGCCAGAACCCTGGCAGAGTTCTCTGTATGCCATTAAAAGCAGTTTGAGAACGCTCATGAAAGGACCCGGGGGTCACCAGGGGCTGGAATGGCCTCATGAACAGTAATACAAGAAAATGCACGAAAATAGCATCTCTGGATTTCAGCGAGTCCTGCTAGAGCCTCATGAGAACGTGGAAAAGTGCGAGCTGAAGAAGGACACAGACAGAGGGATTCACCACTGGCTTAATAGTGGTGTCAGCTAAAAGGATGTCGAGGATCTTCATCAGAACTCAGCTTTTGGCCCTTTAAAGCACGCCATTTTTCAATACACAGCTCAGTGGCATTAAGAACATTCACATTGCCGCGTAGGCACCACCACCATCCATCTCCAGAACTTCTTTATCTTCCCGAACTGACACTCCACACCCAAGAAATGCTAACTCCCCAAGCCCCTCTTCCTATTCCCCAGCCCCTGGTAATCACTGGTCTTCTTGCTGTCCCTATGAGTTTGACAACTCTGGGTTCCTCATATACAGGGAACCATACCGTATTTGTCCTTTTGCAGCTGGCTCATTTCACATCACATAAAGTCTTTAAGGTTCATCTATTTCGGAACATGTCAGAATTTTACTCCTTTTTGAGGCTAAACAATATTCCATCACATGTATATGCCATGTTGTGTCTACCCTTCAACTGTAGACGGACATTAGGGTGGATTCCAGCTTTTGATAGAGAATGCCATTTGTATTTTAAGGGTTTTCAACAGAGCTCAGAAAGCACGCTTGCCACACAACAGAAGGGATAAAGAACCTTTATATGACAGTGAGGATTCAGAAAGACCTCAAACTAGTGGAGTCCAAACGTGGATGAGACTCTCCTAATTGTCCTCCTACATCCATTCTCCTTTCTTCTATAATAATATAATGTTTAGAAATCTTAGATTACACTTCCCAGATTCTCTTGTAGTCAAGTGTGGCCATGTGGCTATCCTCTGGCCATTGGAATAGAGGTAGATATTGATGAGTGCAATTTCCACATCATGCCTTTGAAAGGAAGAGGCATGCCTCCTTCTTTCTCTTTCCTCCTCTTGCTAGCTGGAACGCAGATATGATGGCCATTGCTAGGCAGCCATTATGCACCACAAGATGAAAGCCACATGTTCAGGCAGGCAGATCAAGATAGAAGGAGCACAGGTTCCCAACCTACGAAGCTGTCTTCTTTACGCCACCACCATGCTGTCTGTCTGATACAATACAGTTCAGTCAATACTGAGTTGTCTAAGAAGCAAAATTAGATTTTTGTTTGGGTTCTTACTATGTCATTTTGATACAGCTGGTAGGATTTTCCCCAAACTGGTGGAGTAGGTTTTATGATCTGACCTTAGAGACCACAGAGTGTGCCCCCACATTCCCCTTTAAGGAGACACACCACAGAAGATGAAGTCATACTCCCAGAAAAGCAGCACGCAGCTTCTCTACGGCGAGCCCACCTCCGTGTATCCCACTCTGGGGGTGCAGGAGCAGGGACTGACTCATGTAAAGGTCAGACATCCTTTGGAGTGAACTGGGTTGGCCAGCTAGTATCGAAGCAATTCAAGTCGAGAGGGACAGTTTTGATAACTGAATTCGAGATAATCTCCTACTGGTTGGGTAGCCGGGACCACGCAAATA
Source organism: Halichoerus grypus (assembly GCF_964656455.1). Taxonomy (NCBI): domain Eukaryota; kingdom Metazoa; phylum Chordata; class Mammalia; order Carnivora; family Phocidae; genus Halichoerus; species Halichoerus grypus. Next base: position 153,210,125 of record NC_135713.1, read on the forward strand.
CAGTCTAGGCATTAACAGAGCTTGTCTTCCTGAAACAAGATCACATAGTTTTGTGAACAATTACGTCCCCAGGGCAAAGCTATGAAGACAATAAAGATCAGTGATTGCCCAGGGTGGCGGAAACAGAAGAAAGGAACGGGCAGGGCACAGAGGAATTCTAGGACATTCAAAATGCTCTGTATAATATTACAACGATGGCTATGGGTCACTATACGTTTACCAAAACTCACAGAATGCCCAACACCAGGCGTGAACCCTGAGGTAAACTATGCATTCGGTGTGATTATGATGTGTCAATATAGGTTCATCCTTGGTTAAAAAGGTACCATTCTGGTGGATGATGCTGAGAACAAAGGAGGCGATGCATGTGTTGGAGGGAGGGGACGTGTACAGGAAATCTCTGCACCTTCCTCCCAATTTTGTTGCAAACCTGAAGTTGCTCTCAAGAATTAAGTCTTTAGGGGCGCATGGGTGGCTGTCTTTAAGCGTCTGCCTTCTGCTCGGGTCATGGTCCCAGGGTCCTGGGATCGAGCCCCACATCGGGCTCCCTGCTCCGCGGGGAGCCTGCTTCTCCCTCTCCCGCTCCCCCTGCTTGTGTTCCCTCTCTCACTGTGTCCCTCTGTGTCAAATAAATAAAATCTTTTAAAAAAAAAAAGAATTAAGTCTTTATTTAAAAAAAAAAAAAGATTATCCTGTTGCCGCCTCCATCCACTGGGCAGGTTGTAGGAGTAACAGGCAGTGAGAAGTAATCCCTGATCTTCAAAAACACTGAATGGGGAGGAGAAGGGGGGAAACTGGACTCTGAGGGGTTGAGCTCTGGACCCGAGGTGGGACTGTACCAACCCGATCTCTTTAACAGTCCCCATACAGGAGCCTTGATGGGGGGCCAGCAGAACGGAGCGTTGGTCCAAGAAGGGCCGTTCTCCATCCACCTCGGGATGATGCTGGACCATGACAGCAGGCTGCCTTGGGCCAGAGGCAGGAGAACAGGAGAATGAAGAATGGGTGGCACCTCCTTCTTTATCCACGGCCTCCAACACATGGCCATACAGTCTCGAAGGCTCGCTTCTGCCAACTCCCACAAGTCCCCAGCACCTTGTTTTTCCAGCTGACTCGGGAACCTTCTAGAACAGCCTCCTCTTCCAACCCCACACAGATTGCACGCCATAGGCCTGAGCTCCTTAGCATCACTAGCTCAGAAATGTGTTTTCTGGATGCCACCCAAGGCCAGTCCTTCCCCAAGGCCACCTCCTCAAATCACCTCCCGCAGCCAACTTCTGCCTCACGTAAGGGGTTTTATGACCAATCTCTTTAAAAAGTCATACCCTTGCTTTTTGTCCTTCCTCTGCATCTTAGAGCACCTTATACCCAAACCAATATTATCACACCAGGACCCGTAGGCTGCTGTGACGTCACAGGAGTCCTCGGCACTTCTGCCCTGCAGCTGGGCAGCTCATCTCTACCCTTCTCTAACGGGTTCAGAGGAAGAATTCACGGCAGAAAACCACCTCGGGGCGTGAAAAGTCAGGTGGCGATGGTGAGCCCCATCTTTAGATCACCCGCTTGCCACAGAGGGAACCCTAGAGTATTCCTGTCCCCAGGGCCACCAGAGCCCGAGGTGCTTTACCAGCGCCGTCCAGACGCTGCTGTCAGGTCGCAGGGATAGCAGGGGATCCTGGACACAAGCTTGTGCTCTTCTACGGGTGGTCCCAGGCTGCCAGGGGGAGCCCAGGGCCACTGCCACAGATGTTGGAGGAGGTGGGGAAGCCAGGCTCAGCCCCCTCGGCCCGTTTCTCAGGGGGCACAGAGAATGGCGTCACTGTCCATGCTGGAGGAATCAGGATGAGAGGGTTCTCTCTCCTAGGTAACCTTTCCCAGTGCTCTCTCCTTCCCAGAAAGCCCTCTTTCCTCTCCAAAGCATTACTCCCATTCAAAAGGTGGGGGAAGGAAGGGGAAAAAAAACCCAAACCTCATCCACGCTTACCCTGGCCCATCGCCCTGCTTGGGAGTGACCGAAGGGAATCTCCCTTTGCTCTAAAGGGTGCCCACTTGACTAGCAGCACCACGTTCGGGAACAACGCTTTGTAAGCTGGAAAGGGCAATATGCAAACTAACAATACTTAATGGTAGTACTTTACTTTCTCCCAATTTAAAAACTCCCAAGGGAGTTCTATGCCTCCCTTGGCCTCCCCCAGGGTCAGCATGGCCGGGCACCCCTGGGGATGTTTGCAGAATCCCCAGAAATCCTCCAAGCATTTCTTTGTCCCGCTCCCGCCTAAAAACACGGCTCCTGATTGCCCCACAGCCTGCCGGGTAGGCAGGACAGGAAGCCCCTCTGCCTTGTAAACATCGTGTTGCAAACAGACTCTTTACTTCCCCAGGTCCCTGTATAGAAGCAGCCATCGGTCTGGGAGTGACTTGTTTGGGGCCGGCTGCCCCGGGCTTCCCCACTGTCAGACTCACAGAACTGCTCGTCTTAAAGCTGACTCACCTGGAGGGTGGCACGAGGGTTCCCCAGGAGTGGGCTCTCAGCATGTGGAATTGGCCAGGGGCCCCTGGGGCCTGGAGGGACCCCACGATGGGGAGGGGGAGACATGTGCCTTGTCCTGTCCAGGAAGGCAAAGACACAGGATTTTGGTGCTCCTTCGGATGCCCACAGAATCCACTGAGGTGCCTGGAGGGTGCAGTTCCTGAGCTGGGGGATGACTGAACCCCGCGAGATCTCAGATGGGGGGGGCGGTCAATCACCTGCCATCCGAGGCGGGGCCCCGGGCTTCCTCCCTATGGAGGCTCAACCGGCCAACACAGACTGAGCACCGCCAAAGCCTGGCCCCGCTGGGCATTGGGGAGAAGGGGCTGAACACGACGGCTGGGGAGTCTCCTCATCGGGAGCAGGGAGGAGAGAGGCAAGAGCACATGTTAGGTCCTGGAGAAACTGAGGCAGGCAGCCTGGCTGGAGGAGGGGTGAGCGTTCGGGGAAAAGACTCCAAGAGCCGGACTCAGCGTTGACACCTGAACGGGAAGCCAAGGACTCTGGGCTTTCCCTGGGAGGCAGGGCGTCACCAGAGGCTTCCAGAAGCTTCCGAGCACGGTGACAAAGGGGTTTTCGCAGGAAGAGCCTGCTGCCGAAGCAAGGAAGGCCGCCGGCCGGGCTCACGGTGACAAAAGCTGAATGGCGAGCAGCAGGCGTGGTGGGGAAGTGACAGAAGCCAGGACCCCGGGCGAGGCGGCGCCATGACACGGGCCGGGGAGCGGGAAGATGGAGGGAGGACCCAGAGGTGACTCCAAGGTTTCACGTCTGGGAGGCTGTTGTCACCAGAGACAAGAATGGGGAAGTCCGCAGCGGAAGCCCTCTCTGTGGGTGAGGAGCTGGGCTCCCGACAGGGGCTGAAGTCGAAATGGTGCAAACGGCAGGCATGGGCTTGGAGACGCGGGTGTGGGACAGGGACAGAGACGTACCCCGGGACGGCTGGAAGAGGAGGGGCGGGCGGGAAGAGAGAAAGCCCCAGGGGAGCTGCGGGCATCGGAGGCCTGGGAAACCCCAAGAGACATACCAGGTAGGAGGAGGCCACCAGAATTCGCCATTACGGAGCCACCAGTGACCTTGGAGGGAGCCGTCCTATAGACAGAGGACTGGGTGGCAGGAGGCATGGCGCCCCTGGGGTCTGAACCTGGCAGCCGCCAGGAGTCCTGCCATTAAGACAAGTGCCATGTGGAAGGAGCAGCTCCTCTAAGTCCACACTCGGAGAGCAGATGGGGCAACTCACGGGCTGGGCCCCTTTGATCCAGGAGGGAAGGGGCTGGGAGGGATGAGCGCGTGACCCAGGGACAGAGGCCGGGACGGGGACCTGTCACCTCCCACCCCCACCCTGTGGTCTGAACATCAGGCCGCAGGCCCTGGGGTTCCCTCAAGCGCGATAGCAGGCCAAGGAAAACTCTGACTTTGTCTTCTCAGAACGCAACTCCCAAGATGTCAGTACAGAAGTGAATGCAAAACACAAAGATCTATGAAACACTGGCTCCCAAAACCCCACAATAAGAGGCCATTAATCCCCAGGTCCACCACCCGGAGGTTGGGCAGGCTGGCCCTGATAGCGGGTCTCGGATAGCCACCCGGGAAGGTGATCCTCAAAGTGGGGCTCGATGCGTGTCCCTCAGCAGGGGCTGGAAGGAGCCAAGAACAAAAGAGCCCCCCACAAAAGCCCACGCTCCAGCACAGGATGTGGGCGAGGGTCCTGGGGTCTCCTGCCCTGGATGGCAACACTTTTCTGACCACCAAAGCACCCCCACTCCAGAGGAACAGGCTGTGGGTTTTGTGGGGGGAACCGGCCAGCTTCGGGATTTGTTTATTCAAGGCCACTGAACTTCTTAAATTCAAATTCCGTTCTCAGAACAACCGATTTGTATACAACCAGTCAGACGTGGCCACTATGATTTGGAGAACTAGAGACCTGGGAATGGAGCAGCCGTGGCCTCCATTCTCACGACAATCATGTCTACATATGACATGTATTTCCCCTGAATGCTTCCCCCAACGGGGAACTCATTACCACAAGGCCACCCAGTCCATTGTTGATCTGTTCTGAATTTGTCCACGATCTTCCTTGTAGCAAGCTTGAGGCCTATTTAGGTCCTGTTTTTTCCTTCCTGGAGTATGATCCTCACAGAGCAGGCAGCCTTCGCCTTTTCCCTTCAAACATCTGGAGATAGACACCACTTGTCCCTGGTGCCCTCTTCTTCTTAGAGGAGGAAAACCTCTCTGCTTCTTCGGTCCTTTGGCATGATGTCATCACCGTCTTGGCGACCTGTGCCGTGTATGACGTGGTTTATCAGCGTCCTCACCAGACGCAGCACCTGGAGCCAAACTGGGGCCATCTGGTCGCCCAAGGGCGTGGGAAGCAAGGACTCGTGGGAATTCGTGGCTGACTGCTGGAGGCCAAGAATTAAAGGGGACGCCCAGCTGGGGAGCACTGAGGTAGCACCCGACGACAGCAGGACAGAAAAGCAACACACGGGCCGACCTTACTTACGAGAAAGGATGCAAAAAATCCGAAAGAGGTTCTGAGCACGTCAAACCTGGCACCGCCTTTAAAGAATAAAACGCCTTGACCAAATGGAGTTTGTTCTAGAAATGCAGGACGGGCTCAATCCAAGGAAGCTAAAGATATCATCTGTCACATAAATCTATGGCAAGCCAAAAAAGGATGCAAGAATCTCCTGGTAAGATGCCGACAGAACTATTCGACAGACTTCACTTCCATTCATGCTTCTAAAAATCCTTCGTCATGAGGAACTGAAGGAAACCTCCTTCACATGTGGCACCTGACTGGGCCCCCGTATCAGAAATACAAGGCCCCGGGCTCAGGCTGGTCCCTGGGCGCTCGGGGAGCTGGGAGCATCTGTCGCAAAGAAAGTCCCAGTGCTGGGACGGAGCAGAGGGTTTCTAGTAAGGACGCCACGAGCAAAAGTAACGCTTTTACGTCATCTTGAAAATGGGCTGAATTCAAGACTTGATGAGAAATCCAGAAACCGTAAGCATGGAGGATGGGGGCTCCGTGAGCAGTCAGGGAGCTCATCCCCTGCGCCCACCCCACCCCCACACACACACTTTTTTTTTTTTTTAAAGATTTTATTTATTTATTTGTCAGAGAGAGAGAGCACAAGCAGGGGGAGCGACAGGCAGAGGGAGAAGCAGGCTCCCGGCTGAGCAAGGAGCCTGAGGTGGGGCTCGATCCCAGGACCCCAGGATCATGACCTGAGCTGAAGACAGTCGCTTAACTGACTGAGCCACCCAGGCGTCCCAACCCTGACCTTTTATGCAAAACTTTGAAAGAGAGAGGGAGAGAAATCATGTATATGTGTGTACGCACACATGTGCCTTTTTTCTGCCCGGGGCGGAGGGGGGGGGGGAGTAGAAAATCTACCATCTCCATTATCAAGGAAGAGCTATAGGTGCAAACGTGATCTAACCCAGAAGAACACACCGAGGAGGTGGGCCGCCCCAGCCCAGCTGTGTGGACGTGGCTCTGTGACCATGTGCCTCGTGCCAAGAGTCCCAACCACGTGGCCATTCAGGCACAGATGCTCAGACCCCAAGCGCCCACACGGACTTCGTGGTTCTGGGAGGACAGCTCTGGATGGAGAAGGATGTGGTGGGGGGGGGGGGGCATTGACCGGATGATAGAAAACCAGCGTTTCTTAACCCTGTAAGGGCAGCTGCTCTGGAAAGGGACTGAATGAAGGCTCAGCAGACAATGTGGCACAGGGCCTCCCTTCGAAGCTGGGGGCCTCCTGCCAGGAGCCCACGGGGGCAGCGGTAAAACATGCTCCCTGCTGATGATCAGTGCCGAGGAAAAGGGGAACACCGCTAATAGAACTGATGGCCTCCAAGGGCCTGAGCCCCTGGTCCATGCCACACACTGGGCGAGCTACCTGCCTAATGGCAGGGATTACTACGATCGGCATTACTGTTTCTTTCTGTCTTGTATCTCTCAAGTCTCACCGTGAATAGGATTTGGCTAGGGAAGCCTTTCCTTCACCCTCCAAGCTATATGGAGCTCCCTTTGTGTAAAATCACAGGCCCCCGCTAAATCTCACCAGTGTGATGAAATGGGATGTGGGTCTAGTGTCTCGCCCGCCTGACGAATCTCATGAGGGCAGGAACACTGTCTGTGTTGCTCAGGAGGGAGGGAGGGAGCCCAGCACGTGCCCGGGACAGGGAAGGTGTTCCGTAGAAAAGTGCTGAGCCAGTGAAGGGAAGGCGGGAGCTCAGGAAGGGACTGCAGAGAGCACCTGTTACACACCTCCCCACAGGTGAGAACGGACACCCCCGGGGATGTGCGCGGATGCAATCAAGGTCACATGCCTATCAGCGCAGGAGACCCGCAGAAACAAGGCCAACCAACTCCAAGAGAGGCAGAAGCCCAGACGCCGCTGCCTTCAGCCCTCACGCCCCAGCCCCTGCCCCCAACAAGGAAACCACACAGCCTCATTTGCCTAGGTCAACAACAGCAGATAGAAGACTCCAGAGGACACGAAAATGAAAAGCACACCCCTCCCTCCTGACCCCACCCTCCTGCAGGCGGCAACTCCCACTGTTGGCGTGCACGGATTTCTTGCCTCTGACATCCTGGCTGGGGGGGTTATGGTGAGAGCTGAACAGCCACACAGAGCATCAGGTGGCTCAGGTGAGCAAGCCAACACGTTGCTGGTCGGACCCTGCAGGCCAGAGTGGTCAGTGCTAATGCAGGAGGACACACAAGGTGTGCTGACAGGGGGAGTGGTCAGGGCCGGGGAGTGGGGAGGGGGTAGTTGGAAAAGACTTCAAAGATGATGAGGTTTGAATGGGGGTGGGGGGGGATGGAGTCACAGTCCACTGGGCAGTAGAGGAAGGGAATGGCAAGGTGAGGGAAGGAATAGCAGGTGCAAAGGCACTGGGGTTTGCCCAAGCTTCCGGAGGGACAGCAGCACAGTGGCCCTGAGCTGGCTGGCGGGAGGCCCAGCTAGCCATGCCAAGGGGTATGGGCCTTCTCCAGGGGGTGGTGGCAGCTCTAAAGGGTTCACAGTCAAAACTCTTGCTTCGATCTGTCGCTTTACATGACCACGACAACAGGAGCAAGGTTGAGCTGGGAGCTGGGATAAGGCTGGAGCCTAGTACCCCAACTGGTAGACCCACCAGACCCAAGAATGACCCAGCGCCCACTCTGTGCCCCCAGTCACCCACTGCGTCCTATCCCTCAGCCCCCAGCCTCCACCTTGCTACAGCTCTATCTCCCTTATCCAGAAGGCACCTAACTGAAACCCCCCGTTATCCAGAGCCCAGCCGCGAGCCTGGAAGCAAACAGAAAAGACCCGTGGCGGGCCACCACTCATGTCCCCAAAGTCATTATTTTGTGCGCCACCAAGAAAGAAATATTGTTGTCTATTATAATGGTAAGATGCCATAGATGGTAGATGCATCTTGATTTCTGAGTCATTAAAATGTGAAAATATGTATGTCTTCACATCTATGGAATATCCTAATATGTCATACATGGTTGCTCTAGGGACGTCTCATCTTCCCTTTGGGCCCAAGTCAGATGTAACCCTTCCTTCGTTCCCTCCCACACACATCTATGGCAGAGCCTCAAAAATCAAACTTACCCCCTCTCCCCTGAGGGACTGCTCATCACTCTCTGGCCCCTCTAGTAGCTTCCTCTCTTAAGAAGCTGATCCAGGCCTTCAGCCCACCCACAGCTGAGGCAAACAACACTTCTGGTTCACGGGGATCCCACAGGGCTGGCTAGGTCAGCCCACTGGGGTGAGCCTCTTGGAACAAAAGCTGGAGAGCTTAGGTGAATCCAAGCTGGGGCTTCTAGGCTGTCCAAGCCAAGAGGCTACTGGGGGCTTCTGGCTCTCCTCCTCTGCCACTTCTCAGCCAAGAGGCCCCTGATCAGTGTGGGGAGCCTCATCATCATGACCCCTCCAGTAACCCCAAACATGCTTTTCACCTAGTACCACCACTTAGCTTCCACTGATTCCTCTTGAAAGAAACAAAGAGAGCAGCATGGGAACGAGGAAGGGGAGGCCGAGGTGGTCTGCTTCCATTACAGCTTGGGGAGAGAAGATAATCATCTCCGTCTTAAGCTGGAGGTGTGTGTTGGGGGGGGGGGAGACGACGCTTAAAATCCCAACGAGGCCCAGCATACAGAGACCCCAAGCCTGCCTGTCCCTACGGTCCTGGCAGCTTATGCTTCAAAAAGCAAGGAAGGGTATCCTGAAAAGAGAGGGTATCCAGGAAAAGAGAGCTTGACCATTGGAAACCTTCTTGTCTTCCTGGACCCGCACCATGGTGGGGAGCTGAGGAAGCAGGGAAGCCCCCTGATCTCCATACTCCTGTTCTGCAAACGCGCAGGAAACATCTCCCATGTGCAGCCAGTCTCATCACACTTTTCTCATGGAATTTCCCCACAGCCCCCGCCCCCGGGGGGGCACTATTAGAGCCCATTTCACAGATAGGGCAATGGGCTGGGGGAGGGACAGAAGATGCTCAAGGTCACACAGCAAGACCCCTGCGGCCGCTCAAGTCTCCTTTCCACATCACACAGGGCTCCCCAGCAATGGGTCCAGGGCATCACTGAAGGAGCTTATCCAAATTTTAGAAAAATACAGATTCCAGACTCTCCCCGCCCCCCCCCCCGCCCCCCTTCCCAAAGCTGGGCCCGGGGCCGGGGAATGCGTGCTTTAACAAGCTCTGGGAACCAGCGCCTTACCAGGTGGTCCAGGGCAGGAGGAAGAGTGTGGACGAGAAGATGCAGCGACCACGGGAGGGAGGAAGGGAAGGGCGATCCAGAAGGGGCCTTCCGGGCAGACCTGGCCTACTTTGAGCCCTCATTTCGCCTAAACCCACCCCTCCTCTCTGCGCAGAGGCTTGTTAACTCACTCGATACCACATCCTGCTGCTTTCATCTCGCGTTCCCTTTCCCTCTGAACGCTCGCCTTCCTCCTGACCTGAACCTCTCACTTATTTACCCCGGAGCCTGGGATGGGCCAGCGCGCGCGCACGCGCACACACACCTGCACACACGCACCCGCGGAGTCACGCAGGGACACCCGGGTGTCAACACGGCTCCTGCCGCGCGCCGACGAGCGGTGCTCCCGAGGAGCGGCCGGCGCCTGGGCACCTCCGCGACGCCCGGGGCCTGGCGGCGACGCCCACGCTCCCCGCGACCGCTCCCCACGACCGTCCCCAGGCGGAGGGGGCGCGGGCTTCTGACCCCCACTCGGGCCGGCCTTCGAAGGGGGCGGGAGGACGCGGCCACACGCACCGCCCCGGCGTTCGGCAGGGCCCCCCCGCCCCGGGACGCCCCTTCTGTCTCCGGGAGTACGGGGACGGCAGGTGCGCGGACCCCCGTGCCCCCGGGGCCGGGACACGGCAGGACCGCCCAGCCCGACGGCGGCGGCCGCCGCTCTCAGAGCCCACTGCTCCCCGACGGTCGCCACGCTGCTCCGCCCGCCCCGCCACGCACCTGCAGTCCCCGCCGGGCGCCGAGCCCCTCTCCAGCGGCGACTCCCCGCGGCTCGCGTGCGGTCGGGACCACGACGCCGGACAGGAGCAGCGCTGCGAGTCCCCGCATCGGCCCGGGCTGCGCTCGGACTGCGGGCCGGGGGCGGGGCCACGCCGGGGCGGGGCGGGGCGGGGCGCCCGGCGGGTCTCTAGCGCCACCTGGCGGCCGGGGCGCGCGGGCGCCTGGCCCACGCATCCCCCGAGTCCCACCGACCCCGCGCAGCGCAGGAGCGGCGGCGCCAGCGTGGAGCGCGTCTGCGCTGGAAGGGACAGTCCCCCGCGGGTGCGCGGCCGCGGCCGGAGGGGCCCCGAGCGCCACCGACCCCCCGCGAGTCAGGTGCGGCGGGTCCCGGGGAGCGGAAGCGCGGCCTCGGCCCCGCAGGACGGGTGGGCGGAGCCGGAGGGAGGCTTGGGGTGGGGGCTTCGGGGAAGGAGGAGAAAGGGGAAGCTCCGACGAGCTGCTTCCTTCTCTCACTGCGACCCAGCGCCCCACTTCCTCCTCCTACTTCTATTTTCTTTGGGTGCTCTTAACCTTTAAAATGCCTGCACCCCTGGTGCGCAGACGGGCGCCTGGACCCCCACCCCTCTGCAAGAAGGCAGGCTTTCAGCACCGCACCTCCAGCCCCCTGGCTGCCTTTCCCCCGTTACTCCGCCGGTGGCTGTCCCTCGGCCATTTCTCAGCCCCCGAAGCGGGGGGTAGGGGTCATGTCCAGAGTCCAGGCAGGCCCTCTTCGCCCCTTCCCCACCCCCGACGACGCTGGCAGGAAGAACTCAGCACGGAGTCGCGGGAGTCCCTGAGCTGCCCTAAGCCTCGTTTCCACACTTACAAAATGGGGGTAAGAAAGTTGTGCCGGCAGCCCTTGCAAGGGAAGAATAGCCTTGATTTCAGAATTAATACAGGGCAAGGCTGAAATTTCCACTTCCACTGTTGAATGGGACTCTGTGTCACAACAGCTGTGGAAGGCGCTTGAAACTGACCACAAGGTCGGACGTTACTGTTGGTCAAAAGCCACAGCCCTACCTGAGGCTTTGAGGGATGTGAACACCAATGGCTCTTCTCTTCCTGACTCCCAAAATACCAAGAAAAAGCACTTCCCCAAAGGCACAGAAACAGAAAGTACCCCTGGGCCGACACGACGGTCTGGTTCCAGCCTACAGTTGGAAAGGGCGCTCAGAGCCCGTCGAGCACTTGTATGCGCGTCATCCACCAGCCGGACCCCCGCACGCCACCCTTTCACAAATAAGGAACCAGAGCCACGAAAGACTGGGAGGGCACGCTGAGGTCACGCGACCTGATAAGGGTGGGCGCGGACTCTAGTCTCCCCAGTCCCTACTCTTTTCCACCACAATAAAAGGAGAAAGGGGAAGATGGAGACAGCCCAGAGATGGCCAGGGTGGGGACACTGGGGTGGAACTGCTCTGGAATCAGGAACTGAGTCTCCAGAATGGCGCAGTGTATCCCGGATTGACGTGTTGGATTGTGAGATCACTTTGCAAGGCTCAAGAAGACGCTAGAGAAGTTACGGCATCCTTGACCTCCTCCATGTCCTTGGTATTCCTAAAACTGAAGATGGAGGAAGGCAGAGTTGCCTGTTAGAGCTCACTGCCAGGGAGCTGAGCACGCCATGACGCCCACTTAGTCCCATCCTGCATCCCCCGGGCTTGCACGGTGTCCCACCCCCTCACCGAGCTCCACTCTGTCCTCAGAGGGCTGGCCACTGACCTGGAGATCTGGTGAACACCTGACACCTATTGGCCAGAACTTGGAACTACAGCCACTCTGGCACATTCTGCCACCTTCTACTCCCACCTCCCCCAAGCCACTGGTTAAGACTCAAGGTGCCCTTGTCATTCCTGTGGCACCTGATTATGTAACACTTTGTACAGCTCTTTGTCGTTGCTCCATATGTCTGGGGCGCCTGGGTGGCTCAGTTAGTTGGGCAACCGCCTTTGGCTCAGGTCATGAGCCCAGGGTCCTGGGATGGAGCCCCGCATTAGGCTCCCTGCTCAGTGGGGAGCCTACTTCTCCCTCTCCCACCCCCCGCCCCCGCTTGTGCTCGCTCTCTCTGTCAAATAAATAAAGTCTTAAAAAATAAATAAAAATAAAAACATATGTCTATCTATAATCTCTCTCCTTTAAACTGCCTTGTTTTCAAAAAGGAATCTACCCCGTCTGCTTCCTCTTCTTACATTTATCCTCAACGCTCTGAAAATAATCACCAAGGAAACACTAAAATTGAATAAATAAATAAGTAAACGGAGAAAAGACAACGCTCCCTTAATGGTAGAATTCCAGTGACTAAATGTAGGAGGAATGATGGAATTAGAAAATCACCATTTGGCAGACGTCACAGTAATCATGTTTGCAGGCAAGAATCATCAATGGATGCTCAGTGTGGTGGCCAAAGGTGTGATGATGAATGGGTTATTTGCTTAAAGTCGCTCCCCACAAGACACCTGTTGGCTACAAAGGAAAGAATAGTAACATGACAGTGGAGAAACGGGGAGACCCTACTTTCACCAAGTGAAAAATATCGACAGTATCATAGCAAAGCATCACAACGTCATTTACCTCTTGATTTGATGTGCTAAGAAAAGCACATCATTTCCATGGCATTCTGGTCAAAAATGCCTTACCCCCAGGGGCACCTGGGTGGCTCAGTCGGTTAAGCGTCCAACTCTTGATTTTGGCTCAGGTCATGATCTCATGGGTCATGGGATTGAGCCCCGCATTGTCGGGCTCCCAGTTACTTGTACCCTCTCCCTCTGCCCTTCCCCCCAATCTCGTGCTTACTCTCTCAAATAAATAAATAAATCTTTTTTTTCAATGCCTCACCTCAATCTAACCATAAGAAAATATCAGACTAAACCAAATTGAGGGAAGGTCTACAAAATCTTCCAACCGCATAAAAGTCAGGACACAGAAGACTGAGGGACAGTGTCACACAACAATTAAATGCAATGAGGGATTCTGGACTGGATCCCAGACCAATAAAAAGGACATTAATGGGACAGTTGGCAACATTTGAATAAAGTCTATAGGTTCATCAATAGTACTGTATCAATATTAATTTCCTGATTTCAATAATCATACTATGTTATGTTCTATCCTGATATTTAGGGAAACTGGTTGAAAGTTTTATGGGAACACTCTTTGCAACTTCTTTTGTAATTCAAAAATTGTATCAATATATAAACTTTAAAGAACAACAACAAAAAAATGTTCCAAATCTTACAAGCATTTGAAAAACTTCCCCTTTCATTTTCTGTTATTAAAACTTAAAAAGGAAACTATAGACCACTCTTCTCTATGATACAGATATAAAAATCTGAAATAAAATAAGCACAAACTACCTTCAGCCTTCAGTGGAAAACAGTAATATGCCACGACAAAGTGGGGTTTGTTCAAGGAATGCCAACATCCTGGAGGAGCCTAAAGGAATTCGGACATATTCGATGCCTCAGGTGGACTGGTTTGCCCAAAGCATCTCTGGTCAAAATTCAGGGGCCTGTGAAGAGGGGTTTGTGGGTGGACCAGAAAGAGTGGTCTCCAGTGGAAGTTCCAGAAGGTCAACATAGGAGAGGCTGAGGCTCTGACTGATCGACTGCCATCTTGAAATTTAGATGGGACGTTTGGGGAGCAGCTGGTGGACGTGGGGCCAACCTTCACCTCCACTCCTGCCAAGCCTGTCCTTCGGTGTTGCAACCAATGGGCCTGTGACCGCTGTACCTGGCCATCCCCACAGCTTAGCATCTGAACCCGATGGGGAAAGAGTTTCAGGCAGAAGCCCAAGGAGCTGCTTCCATTAGGGTCTTCCAACCTGGACACAGCAGCAGAAGGGCCAGGGGAGAGGGCTGGGGAGAAGCACACAGTGAAGGAAGCTTTGAAAGAAGCTGGGAGACTGGCATACGGGCCAGAAGCTCAAGTGTCTCTGAGAGCCAAGAGGTCAAGCTTATGGACCGAACTGGCCAGAAGGTGTTCATTTCCCCATATGAGGGCATTTCATGGCAGGATTGTTTATACTCTGTGCCTCCTGAAACAAACCCCGTTGATATTTCATTCTTTTATTTTCCCCAGTTCAGTGAGATTTTCTTTCCCCACACACAGTATTCTTACGATTTCTTTTCTGGTGGCATCTTAACACTGTATTCTTCCAAGAGACACACTTTGCATATTAAACATATAGGAATATTCTTCGCTTCCACTGATAAATATGTTTGCTCCCATTTCTCTTGAAGCCCATAACCCTCTTGGCTTCTTCTCTTATTTCCACATTTGCTAGAGACATGATTACAAGAAATATTTCACCTTCGCCTAATCCCATTATAAGAAAAACAACTGCACGAATACAAAACTGGCAATTGAACCTTGACCTTGATGTCTAGGAAACAATGGGGTATGGAGAAGACAAGGTGTGGAAAACATGCAAATAAGCTAACGGAGCCCCTCTCCCGGCCCCCCCCACCCACCCAGGGGGGCAGCTCCAGCCCACTGTGGGCATGTGGGAATGCAGGCCTTCTGAGGTCAGATTTTATAATTTTTAAAGAGAGATCAGAAATTGGAACTATTAATCTGAAATCTCTTGATTTTTAAATCCTGGCAGCTAATTCAAAATGGTATTTTAAAACCCCTGGCAGGCCAAGCCAGACATGACCCTATTGAGTTCCAGTCTGTGACATCTGTTTTATATTATGCAGGTGGGAGCTGCACCAGTGAGACCTGAGTTATTTCTGTTAATGTGAGCTAATTTGTTCCCACTGGCTCCGGAGACACTTCGTTTATGGAAGGAGGGCCAACGTGAAAAGTTTATGAATGTTGTTCATCATACGAATAGGACACAGGAGAAAAACCATATAATTATTCTAATAAGATGTGCCCTGATGAAAATGCATAGTGACTGGGGATAGAAGGACTTTGTCAAGATGACAAATGTGTCGATCTCAGTCCAACAAACAATAGGATACCTAGTGAGGACCTGGAATGGAGAACAAATACAGTCCTTAATAGCAAAAGCATTCCTGTGAAAATGAGGAGCAAAACAAGGATGTCACTCTGTGGATGGTGTCAATAATATTCTGAAATTCAAGGGAAATCCATAACAGTCAAAAAATGAATACGAAAAATAAATTCTGGGGCGCCTGGGTGTCTCAGTCGGTTGGGCATCTGCCTTCGGCTCGGGTCATGATCTCAGGGTCCTGAGATCGAGCTCCGCATTGGGCTCTCAGCGGGGAGTCTGCTTCTCCTTCTCTCTCTCTCAAATAAGTAAATAAAATCTTTTAAAAAAAGATAAATAAGGGTGCCTGAGTGGCTCAGTTGGTTAAGCGACTGCCTTCGGCTCAGGTCATGATCCTGGAGTCCTGGGATTGAGTCCCACATTGGGCTCCCTGCTCAACAGGGAGTCTGCTTCTCCCTCTGACCCTCTTCCCTGTCGTGCTCTCTGTCTCTCATTCTCTCTCTCAAATAAATAAAATCTTTTAAAAAAAAAGATAAATAAGTTTGTGAAGGAAACGTCAAGCTTATTGTTATTTGCAAAAGATACGATTGTCTACCTGAGAAACTCTAGCTGATGAACTGAGCAATGTTTAGAACCTATGAGAGAGTTCAGGAAGTAGCTGGATGCAAAAACAAATATATGACCTTCAGTAGTTTTCTGTACACTAGCAATGACCATATAGAAAATAGAGCTCATTCACCCTAGCAAGAAGAACACCTAGGGATTGGAAATCCAAGGGACCCAGAATAGCTAAAACAATCTTGAAAAGAAAAAGTTGGAGGACTCAAACTTCCTGATTTCAAAACTTACCACAAAGCTACAAGTAGACATATAGATCAGTGGAAGAAAGTTGAGAGTCCATTAAATAAACCCAAGCATTTACAATCAATTGATTTTTGACAAGGGCGCAAAACAGTTCAAAGGGGGCAAGAATTGTTGTTTTCCAAAACGATGCTGAAACAGTTGGCTGTTCATACGGAAAAACAAATCAGCTTGAATTGGAAAATGATATTATCAAAGACATCCGTTCTTCCCAGTTGAGTATATAAATGTAATACAGTTTCGATTAAAAGCCAAATAAGACTTTGGGGAGGGGAAAGGAGATTGACAAAATGATTTTACATTGTATCATTAAAAAAATGCTGTGTGAGAATAGCCAAGAAAATTTGTCAAAGGTTTAGTAATGAGAGGAGTTGCCATCTGGGATAGGAAGATGTTCTATAAAATCACAGAGTTCCATAAAATCACAATAATACTATATATAGAAGGTGTAACATCAATGGGACCAAACTGATTTGTCAGAAACAAACACGAGTATCTGAATGAATTTAATAGGTGCTAAAGAAGATAGGATCCATCATCCAATAAACGGATCAGGACAACTAACTAACCATAGAGGGGAAAAAAACGTAAGTGTGGCTTCTACCTCAAATCTTATACCACAAAAAACCCTGACTAATTAAAGATCCACATGTAAAAATTAAAATAAAACAAGAGAAGTCAGAAGGAAAAAAGGAAGTGTGTATATACTGTTGGAATTGTAACTGGCATTTTAAAGCTTGACACCAAAACCAGAAGTTATGAAAGAAAAGGTGGATTTGAATATTTTACAGTAAAATGACTTCTCTATATGAAAAATTACCATAAGCATTGAATTAAAAGGCAAATGGCACACTAGGGCAAAATGTTTGCAATAACAAAGGACTCCATCTTTGATATAAAACATATTTTTTTACATTAAAAAATTATATCCCCGAAAGAAGAGTGATCTGAGCAGATAAGTTGACAATTCACCAAATATATACAAATAGCCATAAGTATATGAAAAGTGTTCAACTATAAGTGAAAATGTAAATTAAAACAAGGAGATATAAACTTCCATCTGACAGCTGGGCAAAGATAGGAGAATTTATATTACCCACAGTTTTCAAACATTTGGAGACCTACTTCTCATAAGCTGTTCAGTAAGTATAAATTTGGTATTGTGTATGGAAACATCAAAATGCATGTACTCTTTAATCCAATAATGGTGCTTCTAGGAATTTATTTGAAGGAAAAATAAATCAATCTTGTATGCAAGATTGTATGCAAGAGTATTAATCACCAGTTTGCTTATAATTTAAAGCAGTGAATAATTTATTAGTAACATGAATATGTAAACATAGAGAATTAGTTTTAAAATATGCTTAATCTATGCGATAATAAAATATGAACAATTAATTAATAATATTATAGAAGAATATTTAGTGACATGGAAAAGTGTCAAAATATGAGGTTTAAAATGCAGTTTCAAAACAGTATAAAACTTTTTGACCTAGAAATTCCATTTCTGGGAATCAATCTTTTTTCTTTAAGATTTTGTTTATTTATTTGAGAGAGAGAGAGAGAGCATGAGCAGGGAGAGGGGCAGAGGGGGAGGGAGAAGCAAACTCCCCACTGAGCAGGCAGCCTGACATGGGGCTCATTCCCAGGACCTGGGGATCAGGACCTGAGCCAAAGGCAGACACTTAACTGACTGAGCCACCCAGGCGCCCCTCTGGGAATCAATCATACAAAATTTCCTGTGTATGAGTATTTGTGTATGTATATATACATACATGATGTAGGCTTCTAGTCACACACACACACACATACACACACACACACACACACACACACACACATACCAAAAGCAGCAAGAGAGGAGGAAAAAAGAAACAGAAAAAGTGAGAAATATAGAAACCAAGCTAAAACGGCAGAAACAAGCCAAAATATATCAATCATCATAATGAATGTAAGTGAAACAAAGTGACCTATTAAAAGGGATTGTTGAATTGGATAAAACAAAATCCAATTTGTTGCAGTTTATGAGAGGTAAATCTGAGGTATGAAGACCCCAAAGGGTTGAAAGTTAAAGGCTGGAAACAGAAACACCCAGCAAATACTAACTAAAATAAAGGTGGCTGATTGTGTTCATTTCACATTAAAATAGACATAAGTATTATTAGAGATAGAGATAGTCACTATACAGTCATATAGGTTTAATTCACCAACAGATAGAACAAATCTGAACTTGCACAAAACCAATTTTTAAAAAGCTAAATAATATATAAAGCAATGATAAATAGAACTACATGAAGAGGTTGAAAAATCTATTGTCATTGTGATAGCTTTCAACAATCCTCTCTGGATGATTAATACTTCAAAATATAGAATATAGTAAGCCTATAGAAAATTTGAACAAAACCAATTTAACTGAATTTGATGAACATATATAGAACCCTACATCCAATAATTGGAAAAAAATCATGTTCGTCTCAAGAACACATGCGACAACAGAAATTAATCATGTGCAACATCATAAATCAAGTCTTAATAAATTTCAAAGAATTGATGTCAGACTACATTCCTGACCACAGTGCCATTATGTTAGATGTCAAAAAGATTTTAAAATTACCATAAAACTTGACACTTCTGAATAGCCCCTGGCTCAAAGAAAAACATCACAATGGGAAATTTTAAAAAAAATATTTAGAGCTGAACGGTAATGAAAATAGTACATATCAAAACTGTGGAGGGGCGCCTGGGTGGCTCAGTCGTTAAGCGTCTGCCTTCGGCTCAGGTCATGATCCCAGGGTCCTGGCATCGAGCCCCGCATCGGGCTCCCTGCTCAGCGGGGAGCCTGCTTCTCCCTCTCCCACTCCCCCTGCTTGTGTTCCCTCTCTCGCTGTGTCTCTCTCTGTCAAATAAATAAATAAAAGAAAAAAGAAAAAAGAGATGTAAAACCTGCTGTGCCCTAAGTAAAATCAAATGCTACCTACCAAGTGTACATTCCATTTAGGAAAACAAAAACAAAAAAAACTTGTGGAATTCAATAAAGCAGTAGATAGAAGGAAATGTATAGCCTCTTAAATGCTAATCTTTGTTCTTTTGAACAAAGCCTGAAAATTTAGCTAAGTGCCTGATTTTAGAAGTTAGAAAAAGAAAACAGAGTAAGTCTCCAGTCCACCCCCCAAAAGAAGGAGATAAAGAAATAAGAGCCCAAATCAATGAACTAGAAAACAAATATTCAACAGAGGGAACCAAATAAAGCCAAGAGATGGTTTTTTAGAAAGAAAAACACATATCTGGCAAGATAGAAGAGAAATAGAAAATACAAGTAAATAATATTAGGGATGAAGAAGGAGACGTAACTACAGATACAGTGAAGATCATGAAAATAATATAATACAACAAACAACTTTATGATGATGCATTTTAAAACTTAAGATGAAGGGATTTTTTTTTTTCCCCTAGAAAACTTAATAAAACCAACTCAAGAAGAAACGGAATGCCTACAACCCCGCAACAATAAAACATTGAAGCAACTGG
Organism: Halichoerus grypus; assembly: GCF_964656455.1. NCBI lineage: Eukaryota > Metazoa > Chordata > Mammalia > Carnivora > Phocidae > Halichoerus > Halichoerus grypus. Next base: position 153,229,514 of record NC_135713.1, read on the forward strand.
GGTGCCTGGCTGGCTCAGTGGGTTGAGCGTGGACTCTTGTGTTTGGCTCAGGTCTTGATCTCAGGATCCTGAGATGGAGCCCTCCCCCCGCCCCGCCCCGCCCCGCCCCGCCCTGCCCCAGGCTCTGCACTGAGCACACTGGGCAAGGAGTCTACTTAAGATTCTCTCTCTGCCCTTCCCCCTGCTTGAGCTTTCTCTTTCTAAAATAAATAAATAAATAAATAAATAAATAAAATCTTTTTTAAAATTAAAAATTAAAAAAACCATTTAAGTGACAATTTAAAATCTTTTCTCAAAGACAATCCCAACTTCCAAGGAACAGATCATTCCAAACGTGTATGAACCCCTTGAGACAACTGAAGAAGGAAAGGTCCACAACTCACTCTATGAGACCACCATAACCTAGATATTCACATTCGAGAAAGATGGGAGAAGAAGAGAAAGATTATAGGCCAATTTATTTGTGAATCTAGATGCACAGATATTGAGAGGCCAAAACGGATTATATATTATGGCCACTTGGGTTTATCCCAGGAATGCAAGGGTAATGTGATGTTAGAAAATTCTATGATGTCATTCATCATATAACAGTGAAAAAGGAGAAACGTCATATAATTACCTGGTTGGATGCCGAGAAGGCATTTTGTAAAGTCCTTTTAGAAAACTAGAAACAGAACTTCCTTAACCTGAAATAGGGCATCTATCAAATACCTATAATAGAAAGCTTCAGTGAGGAAATATTGGTAGTATCCTCTTTAAAATCAGGCACAAGTTACAATGTAGATGAACCTTAAAAACTTCATTCTAAGTGTGTCTTGGTCTCTCAGGTGCAGGGGGCTGCCTCAGCCTCATCCCCATGTTCTAGGATGCTCTCAGTGATGTCTTGTTCTTGAATAGATGTTGGCTGTTCTTCTTCGAAGGGAGAATGAAGTCAGGAACAACCTATGTTGATAGCTTGGTGACTATTCGGTGAAAGAAGCCAGTCACAAGAACCACATAGTGTATGGTTTCCATGTATTATGAAATATCCAGAATGGGCAAATCCACAGAGATAGAAAGTAAATTGGTGTTTGCTTAAGGGTGGGGTAGTTCGGGGGATATTTGGAGGGGGGTGACTGCTGAAGGGTATGGGGTTTCTTTATGGGGAGATGAAAATGTTGATTATAGTGATGGCTGCACCATGCTGAATATATGAAAAACCATTTGATTGTATATTTTAAATGGGTGAGTTGTCTGTGCATTTTATCTCAATAAAGCTGTTTTTGAACGAGCAGTTAATGAGCAGAAGGATGTTGCCAAGAGCAGTCAATTTGGAATAAAAACATCTGGAGTGAAAAAAAGAAGCAAGTACAAGACAAGGACGTGCAATGTTACCACTTCTATTCATCATTGTATTAGAAATCGTAGCCAGAACATTGGGATAACAGCAACAGCACATGTAAAGTCACTGTAAAAGAAGAAAAGATTCACAGATTATAGCACTGTTGACATACAAAACTAAAAAGAAGATGCAAAGAAATTAATCCAAACAAGAATAGATGGGTGTAGGATCACTGCACAAAAAATGGATTCTGTTGCCGTATACCAGCAACTAACAAAAGACACATCTTTTAAAAAAAATTTACAACACCAACATAAGCAATAAAAATTAATATAAGACATATGCAAGACAATAAGCAAAATATTGTAGAATGTCACCAAAAGACATTTACGTAGACCTAAATATTTGGCAAAGTATCCCATTTTCATGGATGAAAAGTACTACAGAGATATCGGTTCTCTCCAAACTCATCTGTGACACTTAATGCAATCCTGGAGAAGCACTTCCAAAATAGCAGAGTAAAGACCTCCTAAAATGTGTCCCATGAACCCAGTAAAAACAGTGGCCAAAAAACAAACAAACAAACAAGCAAGCAAAAAGCGACAACAAAATCCACAGACTGTCCAAATCAACTTTTTTTCAGAACTCTGGAAATTCACCAAAGGTTAATCCTCAGACGGTGACAACCTGGGGAGCATTTATTCAAGAAAAGCGTCCGACTGTCAGTGATAACAGCAGGTTTTGTGTCACTTTTTTTTTTTTTTTAAAGATTTTATTTATTTATTTGACAGAGAGACACAGCGAGAGAGGGAACACAAGCAGGGGGAGTGGGAGAGGGAGAAGCAGGCTTCCCGTGGAGCAGGGAGCCCGATGCGGGGCTCGATCCCAGGACCCTGGGATCATGACCTGAGCCGAAGGCAGACGCTTAACGACTGAGCCACCCAGGCGCCCCATTTTGCGTCACTTTTAACTTGCCCTCTCCCCAGCTCTGAGGTAGACTTGAAAACCAGCAATCTTACAGACACTGAGGGAGGCAGAATGGGCTTGGGGAACCCCAGAGTGGCCCACCCCGATAACTGTCACTATTTAATTCATTGGGCGGCTCCCTAGAAAAGCCCCACTCACCTGGCTCAGAGCTTGCCCTCCTCCCAGGTCCCTTGTTGGAAGCATCAGGAGGGATTATTTAACAGCACAGATGCCCGGGGCAACAGTCCCAGTATGGGCAGACAAAAGGCTGGCCAAAACACGTAAAAGAAAAAAATCTGGGGAATGAATTGTCCATAAGGGGCTTTGAAAAGTTCAGACACATTCCTGGAAATCTAGAAGGCTGTGCACATGTGCAGGGCTGTTTGTACGCCCAAGGAAGACCCCGGAGAGGGCCCTCATCTTTCACCTCTGACTGACCTTGAGGATCTGCTTGAGCAGGAAGTGGATAAGGCAGCATTGTAAACTGTCAGAGCACTGAGGTTTTCACCCAACACATACACACAGCCTGCTGGCAAAAGGTGGGATACTTAGTGTTTTAAGGCATGTAAGGAAAGCTCTATCGAATCTTTAGCTGACCACCAAGCTAACCGAACAGACTTCCTTACCATGTGCTACAAATAATCCAGGCTTGTTACAAGATTCATCCAGGAAACTCACTGAACGAATACCAGGACCAACAACAAACTCTGGGATGGAGGTATGAATTTGATTTCCGGGTTTAAAATACCCTGTATTCAATGAGAAATGATGACCCTCAAAGAAACAGTGAAGAATGGCCCATACACGGGAAATAAAACAGAAAATATTGGCTGTCCTTTAGGAAGCCCAGGTGCTGGACTTACTAGACAAAGACTTTAAGTCAGCCATTATAAATGTATTTTAAAAAACAACAACTAAAGAAAACCATGCCTGAAGAATTAAATGAAAGTATGAGACGATGTCTCACTAAATTTCATGAAGATTCAATGCCATCCCAAGAAAAATCCCAACAGAGTTGTAAATCAAACTTGCTAAGGTGTTCTTAATGGGATAGGGAAGACCAAGGGACTAAGAATATCCAAGACACTCCTTAAGAAGAATAAGTGGATGGGCAGAGGTGGTGATGGGTTACTTCCACACACGAGATTCTAAAGCTATGATTATGTGGTATTGGTGCGGGTATAGACATCCAGGTCAGGGGAAACAGGAAATGTGATTTATGAGAGACGGTATTACAGACAAGTGGGAGAGGGGCATGCGTTCAATAAAATGGTGCTTGCACAACTGATTATCCATATAAAAATTGAAATAAAGTCCTTACAATCTTAAACTTAACACAGAATTAACTGCATATGAATTATGCTTTATCTGATTAAGGGAAATTTCCTGTTTGCTGAGAGTTTTTATTCTGAACAGGTGTTAAATTTTATCAAGTGCTTTTTCTGTATCTATTAAGATCATCATATGATTTTAAAAAATTTTTAACTTTGTGAATATGATGAATGACATTGATTTTTAAACCTAATCCAATCTTGCAATTCTGGAGAACACCCCACTTTATCATTATGCACATAATCTCATTTATATGATTGCTAGATTAAATTTGCTGACATTCTACTTAGAACTCTGCATTTATATTCATAACAGAAATTGTCCTGTAATTTCTCTTCTTAGAATGTGTTTGTCAGGTTTTAGGATCAGGGTATACTGGCCTCACGAAGAGTTAGAATGTGTTTCCTCATCCTGTATACTTTGAACTTTGAATGAATTTATGTTAAATTGGTCTTATTTCGGGGCGCCTGGGTGGCTCAGTCATTAAGTGTCTGCCTTCAGCTCAGGTCATGATCCCAGGGTCCTGGGATTGAGCCCCGCATCGGGCTCCCTGCTCAGCTGGGAGTCTGCTTCTCCCTCTCCCTCTCCCCCTGCTTGTGTTCCCTCTTTCATTGTGTCTCTCTCTGTCAAATAAATAAATAAAAATTAAAAAAAAATTGGTCTTATTTCTTCCTTAAATATTTGGAAGTGTTAATCAGGAATGACATCTGGGTCAGAGTTTTCCTTGTAGGATTTTTTTGAAGATTTTATTTATTTATTTGGCAGACAGAGAGAGAGAGCAGGAGCCCAAGCAGGGGAAGCAGCAGAGGGACAGGGAGAAGCAGCCTCCCTGCTGAGCAGGGAGCCTGATGTAGGGCTTGATCCCAGGACCCTGGGATCATGACCTGAGCTGAAGGCAGATGCTTAACCAACTGAGCCACCCAGGCTCCCTCTTTGTAGGATTAAAAAAAAAAATTTTTTTTTTTTTTACAGCCTCATTGAGGTATATTTGAGATAGTGCATAACAAGGACACATATGTGAAGAGTACAATTTGAGAAGTTTTGCCATACATGTATACATATGAAAATACATCTCCACAATCACAGTAATGAACATATCTATCATTCCCCCAAATTTCCTTGTGCTCCTTCTTACTCCCTCCCACCCATCCCCTGCCTTCAGGCAACCACTGATCTACTTTCTGTCACTATAGATTAGTTTTCATTTTCTAGAATTTTGAATAAATGGAATCATACAGTATGTCCTCTTTTATTTTTTCTTTCTGGAGTGTTTTCCAACACCAGCAATCAATGCTCTAATTCTCTGGCCACCAACTGGGTGTTCAATTAGTCTGACATTAACTACCTGACATTAGCACAGATGCTGCAGTTGTAGGGCTTGGCCCCACAAGACTGGCCCCCACTTTAGATGCCAGTCACAAATCCCAGCGTTCCTGTACTTTTGACCAACTATATATATATAGAATTTCCAAAAGCCCTTCCTAAGCTTCAATAATTTGCTAGGAAAGCCCATAGAACGCAGAAGGGCATTTTACCAATGTTTATCATTTAATTATAAAGCATACAATTCAGAAACAGCCAAATGGAAAAGATGCAAAGGACACTGTGTGTAGGAGGGGTGCACAAGCTTCCAAGCTCTCTGCAGATGCGTCACTCTCCCAGCACCTCCACCTGTTCACCAACCAGAAAACTCCTCCAATCCCATTGTTCAAGAGTTTTTATAGGGCTTCATCTCCGAGACACCTCTTCCTAGAGGCTGGTGGGTGCGTCTGAAAGTTTCATCTCTTCAATCAAGTGGTTTTCTGGTAACCATGCCCATCTCATTAGCATAAACTCAGGTGTGATCAAAAGGGGCTCATTACAAAAACCAAAAAACACTCCTATTCACTCAGGTTTTAGGAGTTTCTGTGCCAGGAACCGGGGACAAAGACTAAATTATTTCTTTTTAGCCACAGCTTGGATTTTCTCACTTAGTAGAGTTATTTTGAGGTTTTCCGCCCATCCTGTTGCATATATCAAAAGTCCATTCATTTTTTTTTAAAGATTTTATTTATTTATTTGACAGAGAGAGAGAGACAGCGAGAGAGGGAACACAAGCAGGGGGAGTGGGAGAGGGAGAAGCAGGCTTCCCGCCGAGCAGAGAGCCCGACGCGGGGCTCGATCCCAGGACCCCGGGACCACAACCCGAGCCGAAGGCAGTCACTCAACAAACTGAGCCACCGAGGCACCCCAAAGTCCATTCATTTTTGTTGCTGAATAATATTCCATTGTATGGATTTACCATAATTTATCCATTTACCTATGATGGACATTTGGGCTTTTTCCAGGTTTTTTGGCTATTATACATAAATCTGCTGTGAACATTCATGTACAAGTCTTTGAACAGATATATGCTTCCATTTCTCTTGGGCAAATACCTAGGAGGGAGTGGCTGGATCATAAGAAATTTTAAGCATTTTAAGAAACTTCCTATTTTCAAACTGGCTGTATTATTTTACATTCCCTCCAATAGGTATGAATTCCAATTGTTTTACATCTTGGCTAACATTTAAAATATTTTTTAATCCATTCTACTGTGTAAGTAGTGGTATCTAGTTGTGGATTTGCTTTACATTTCCCCAGTGACTAATAGTGTTTGACATCTGTTCATGTGTTTATTTGCCATCTGTATATCCTTTTTGATGAAAGAGGTCTGTTCAAATAGTTTTCCAATTTGGAAGCATGAATTTGTTGTCTTAATATTGAGTTTTTAGAGTTCTTTATACAGTCTAGATACAAGTTCTTTACCAGATATATGACTTGCAAATATTTTCTCCCAGTCTACAGCTTTTCATTCTCTTATTAGTGGAAATTGTTACTTTTGAAGAAGTCCAATTTATTAATTTTTTATTTTATAGGATTGTACTTTTGGTGTCACACCTAAGAAACCTTCACTTAACCTGAGACCACGAAGATTTGTACCCTTTCTTTTCTTTCAGAAGTTTTAAAGTTTGGGGTTCTAAATTTATGTCTGTGATCCATTTTTGTTCATTTTTAACAGGTATGGATCCAAACTTCTGTTTTTTTATTGTTTTTTTAAATTTGTTTTTACATTGTTTTACAAATGTTCTAACACAATTGCCTCTGTTGAAAATCAATTGACCATTTATGTGTGGCTCCATTTCTTGACTGCATTCTGTTTCATTGATATATTTATGTATCTCCATGCCAAAAGTACTCTGTCTTGATTACTGTAGTTTTATAATGTCTTGAAATCAGGTAGTGTAGAACCTCCAACTTTAAACTAGTTTTGCTATTCTATGTCCTTTGCATTTTCAGATAAACTTTAGAATCACTTTGTTAATTTACACCAAAAAGATGCCTACTGAGATTTCAATTGGGATTTCATTGAAACTGTAGATCAATTTGGGCAGAACTGATAAACTGATAACACGTATTAAGTCTTTTAATCCATGAACATGGTATATGTCTCCACTTACTTAGGTCTTCTTTACTTTTTCTCAGCAGTGTTTTGTAGTTTTCAGTGTACAGGTCTTTAATATTTTTATCAGATTTATCACTAGGTATTTCATCTTTTTGATGCTATCATAAAAGGTATTGTTTTTAATTTCAATTTCCAATGATTTGTTGCTAGTCTGTAGAGATATAATTGATTTTTTGTGTGTTGATCTTCCAACCTGAAACATTGCTAAACTTGCTTATTAGTGCCAGTAGCTTTTCATAGATTGAGGTTTCTACCTAGACAATCATGTTGTCTGTGAATAAAGACTATTTTCCTTCTTTTCTTTTTTTCTTCTGTGCTACAGTTGTATATTTTTGGTTGCACTGTGTTTGAGTTTACCAGTCCTGTCTCCTGCTGTTAAACCCATGAGTTCTTGGGGCGTCTGGGTGGCTCAGTTGGTTGGGCATCTACCTTCAGCTCAGGTCATGATCTCAGGGTCCTGGGATCGAGCCCTACATCAGGCTCTCTGCTCGGCGGGGAGTCTGTTTCTCCCTCTCCCTCTGTGGGCTCTCTCTCTCAAATAAATAAATAAATTCTTAAAAAAAAAAAACCAATGAGTTCTTCTTAATTTCAGGTTCCATATTTCTTAGTTCTTGGATGTCCACTGGATTCTTATTTAGATCCAGTTCTCCATCTTCTCGTCCATTTTGTCTGCCTCTTCCTCTGTTTCCTTTAACATACTTTCCATAGTCATTTTTAAGTCCCTGTCTGCCTGCTCCAACATCCAGATCACCTGCAAGCCTACTACCATTGTTTGTGTTTTCCTCTTGATAATAGGTCATGTTTTCAGGCCTCCATACTTGCCATGTTAATTTTTATTGTATTCTGTACAGTGTTTATAAAAGAACCAGGGAGACTGAAGCCAATGCTGTTTTCTCCCAGCAAGGGTTTGTCCTCTCCCCTGTTGGGCACAAAGAGTGAGGGGTTGACCATCTCAGCCCAATCAAGAACGAGCCATTTCAGGAATGGGTCCTCCAGCTCCACTCAACCCACAAGTGCTTTCACATGTGTCCATGTTGAGACCTGTCACATGTTTGTTATATGACACTCTCTCTCTAAGCACTACAAGAATGCAGGAGATTTCATGCTACCTTTATAGCTTGCTCCCCAGCCTCCATGCCACCCCAGCACTCAGCAAATACATCCTTGGGGAAATCAGCCTTCAGTCTGAGGACCTCCTAGATTCTGGTTCATCATGCCCGGCCATGAAGTCATTAAACGTGCAGCTGATGTCTCTTTCCCCAATTAGAAGCCTCCCCTATGGCAAGCCTGAGCCTCAGTCTGTGCTCAGATTCAACAAATGCCCTTTGGAAGAAAATGTTGCTGATTGTGGCTCACCTAATGAGCATCCTTCCTTTTCTGAAATTTTAGTGAATCTAATTTTGTTTGCTTCCACAGCGCTTTGATGTGTTTACAAGTATGACTTTTATAATTTACCCAGCTGTTTCTGGTTGTTGCAACAAAACCTCACCACTACTTACAACATTCGATTTGGAAGTGGAAGTCTCCCATGTGGATGAAACACTTAAATGTGAAAAACAAAACCTTAAAAAGAAAATAGGAGAATGTCTTTATGACCGTAGGTTAAGAAAGGCTTTCTTAAACATGATATCAAAGTCATCATCATAAAATAAGATTAAAATATTTAAATCATTTTAAAAATAATTTCTGTTAACTAACAGCACAAGGAAAGTGTAAAAGACAAACCTCAGACTTGGAGAGTTTATCTCCAGCACATATAACTGACATTTAGCCACCAGAATATATAAGACACTTTTATAAGTCAGTAAGTTAAAGAATATATCCGAGTAGCAAATGGGCAAAAGACATGAACTTGCACTTCACAGGTAAAAAATAAAAGCATAGCTAATAAACATATAAGATGCATAATCTCCTTAGTAAACAGCAAATGAAAACCACAAAAGTGGGGATAGTGGTTACCTCTGGGAAAGCAAGTTATGATCAGAGGGAAGCCCATGGCAGGCTTGTTAAGGGAGAGGCTAATATTTTATTTCTTGGTGGTAGTTACGCATTTTGTAATTATTTATTAAGCTGTGTTTTGTAATTATTTATTAAGCATTGTGTGTGCTGTATGCTGTATGTCGCCTGAAAGCACTTGGCATTTCACAATTTTAAAAGTTTTTAAAGTTCTTTAAAGGTAGAGATCTTTTCCCCCTTTATATCAACATTTGCAGCCACATTATATGCTTCTGGGACCTGGTAGCCATTCTCCCTCCTTAAGGTAATTTTGCCTTGTTCTGTTCGACCAGATTCTATCTCACTGTATTATCATATGTTTGTCTTAAAATGCAACCGCCTGGCCAGCATTTGCTGGCCCCTGGGAGGAACCCCATTGCCCACTTGTGCACAAATACCAGTAGGATTTGGAGATTCCAAATTTTGATGTTTCGACTTGAACCACTGTGTCAGCCGTGCATCAGCCTAAGGCAGACACCACAGTGGTCCCTCTCTCCACTCGCCTTGATCCTGGCCATCCTGAATCCTATAAATGCACAGTGGGTCAGCAGCCTCTGCCTCTATGGCAGAAGAGGATCGGACTAACCCTGCTCCTTCCAAAGCAGGGTTCCTTAACCATTTTTATATCGTGGACTCCTTTGGCAGCCCGATGAAGCCTGTGGATCCTGTTTCACAATAACGTGTTAAATGCAGAATATAAAACACGTGTGGCCGCAAAGGAAAAACGACGATACTGTATTATATTTGTAACATAAATAAAAACAAATCAGAAATCCAGTAACACCGGCCTCTTTATCATTGTGCAACATAACATGACCCAGGGGCCAATCTAATAGCTGGCATCGTTTTAATGTCATGATAAACATAAATAGTATTTCAAGTTACCTGTAAAAACCCTAATGTGTTATAAAATACCTGTTAGGTTGCTGGGGACTGTGTCACGGGTACCATTTGCCGACACTACTGTGATTTGCGGCAGACGTTCATTATTAAAGGAAATGGCAGATTTTGGTTGGAGGTGAGTGAAAATTAAGATGTGTACTCTCCCCCTCCCAATTCAGACACTCCAGATGAAGACCCCTGAGGGGCGAGTGGAGGCTTACTCCCACTAGGGGGTGCTGGTATTTAAGAAAGAGGAGTTGGCTCCTCTGGCTAAGGGAGCATCAGGTGCCCATGGCTGCCTCGGATGAGGCTCAGATGTCTCCCCAGACCACCTCCTCCTCACCCTCCTCCACACCCTCACACACACACACACACCTTGACAGGTGTGACCATCTGAAGCTCACGCAGAGCCTTCCCGGGGGTGAATCACCTGCCAACATGGCTGTCCAGCTCTGGGTCCTTGGCTGTGAGCGAGAACCCAGAGGAATATCACAGGGGCTGGTTCCTGGCCAACCGCCATCCTTTCTTCTGCGACTGGTGGGGAGTCGGGCCTCGCAGGGGTAGCTTCTGAGGAAATTGGAGGTGGGCCGCTAGCCTTCTGGAAAGTTCACTCCTCCATATGTGGGGGCTCCTCAGGGAAGAATAATGGTCTGCCCCTTGAGTGGTGATGCTAGGATAGCCAGAGCAGCGTAATTCCTCCCAGAGTGAGAGGAGAAATAATGTCCCCTGGGGGCGGAGCACCATCATGTTGCTGTGTATTCAGAGCAGAGGACGGGGTCAGCTGTCCCCACCGTGGCCTCCCATTGATAGATGAGCCCGCCTTGGAGTCATTGGAGAGGTGATGTGACAGAGTGGTTGGGAAGCAGACTCCAGACCACCCGGCTTAGAAACCCTAGCCCTTCCACCTGAGTCAGCAGGTGGCTTTGGGCAGGTTACTTAACATGGGCGCGTCCATTTCCTCCTCTCCAAGATGACATTAATAACGTTACTGATCTTATTGGGTTGTTACGTGGGGTCAATACCATGTGACACAGAGGGCACTTAAAAGAGCGCCCGGCTGACAGGAAGTGTCAGATGAGATTTTGCTGTTACTGATCATAAGCATGAATTTAATAAAATAAACAAATAAAATACATCCACTGTTCCTTCCTTCCTTGCCTCCACTTACCCAAATGCCCACTCTAATGCCGTCCTCCCTTCACTACTCTGTTTTTATCTGAGAAATAAATCTTTCTTCCCTTTCTGAAGAGCTTATTCCTTTCCCCCCACCCCCAGACTTGCCCGTCCCTGTCCCCCACGATCTTTCCTGGGGAGACCAGTGGAACAAGCATTGGGGATGGAGCCCAGAGACCTGGGTCCGGTCCTACTTCTCTGCTGCTCTTCCCTGAGCCTCAGCTAAACGTCCAGGGTCCCCTTGTTGTAAAGTGTAGGATTTGATATTATTCATGTACAGTAAAGGCCCCTGCAGAGCTAAAGATGACAGCCAGCAAACAGACAGTTTATTACTCACACTTCCCAGGGCCATGAAGGGTCTCCTGGGGAAGCCCCAGCGGGGGTCACGAGGCAGAAGAAACGACAGGGAAACGTGGCAAGAGGCTTTGTTGTGGTTTCTGCGGGAAAGAACTGGTAATGCAGGTTCAGGATTGGCTGGTTTGAATCATTCCAGAAGGCTCTGGTGTTTAGGGGATGTTTCTAGTTGTCTGATACTTGGCCTGGGGTGGTTAGGACCCGGGGTGGGGGAGTAGAGGGTGGCTGGCAGGGGAGAGCCCAGGTGTGGTCTCAGGATTGGCCGGCTTGCATATCCAAAGCATCCTCATGGTGGGGGGTGGGGAGGTGGGGGAGGCTTTGCTATCTCTAGAATTAGCCCCATTTTGCCCGCATTATCCCATCCCCTGGGCGGGTGCTACTGAGGGCCAGGAGGGCACTCCCGGTCTAGACAGCTCCCCTCGCTGGGAAAGGAAGAGAGGGGTGAGCCACCAGCTTGCACAGCCTTTCAGGGCACTGCATGGAGGGCCCCCTTAAGTTTCACCCCACTCAGAGAGACTGGTAAGGCTGAGATGTGCAGAGATGGTTAGGAACATTGAAGAAGAGCAGGGGATGGCCAGCAGTAACCATGCAGGGGAGGGACCATGCAGTGGGAGGGATCTCCTCAGCAGATGACCCAGCCCCTAACAGCCAGCACGGCTGCCGCAGACCCCCGCAGATACCACCCGTTTTCACCCTACAGGTATTAACATTTATAGACACCAGTCGCCTGAGTCCCTCCCCACTCCTTTCTCTACCATGCGCCCTCCTCCCCCAGAGCCTGGGGTCTGCATGGGCAGCGAGTCCAGGTGTCTGCAGCCCTGGGATTGCAGGACGCCAGCCTGGACCCCTGCAGCTGATCCTCACCACTATGCGTGTTCTCTGGCTGTGCACCTGCATTCTGCCAGCCTGGTGCCTATCACTGGCACCCACTGCCATGCACAGGCTCAAGGGGGAACCTGAAGCCACAGGAGTACATGCCCACAGCCTGGGCCCCCACAATTGCCAGTGTGCCCACAGCTGGCCCCGGCCCCCACCACTATGGGTATGATTGCAGCCGGCCCCGGCCAGGACACAGACACGCGTAGTTGCGAGTGTGCCCAGCACTGACTCTGGCCACCACCACTACCACCACCTGCCCCGGTCCCTAACTGCTGGCCCTAGAGGCAGGGCTGAGACCCCATCAGCCCTTGTAGCTGATGGACCTCCCACGGCACTCGCCGAGAACCACACTGTTGACCCGTGGTTCAACAAGTGGTCAAGTGGACCTCCCACGGCACTCGCCGAGAACCACACTGTTGTTGATGCTGAAGACTCCCGTGGCCTGAGCTGACAAGACATCATGCTCCCCTGGACCTGCACACCTGCACTTGGTGCCCCGCACCACTAGATCCAGGGTCGCAGGATGCTCCAGCATGCCCCCACCCACAGGTGAAGGTCTATCCCTTATCTTATGCCACTCACAAAAGTTAACTTGAAATTGACTTTAAATATGAAACTTGAAACTATAAAAATGCTAGAAGAAAACATGGTGGAAAAAGCTCATTGACATTGAGCTTGGCAGTGTTTTTTTGGATATGACACCAAAACCTAAGCAACAAAAAGCAAGATCAACAAGTGGGACTACATCAAACTAAAAAGCTTGTACACAGCAAAAAAAATACCAAAACAAACAAACAAACAAACAAAAAACGATCAACAAAATGAAAAGGCAGCTTCCAGAATGGGAGAACGTATTTGGAAACCATCTACTGATAAGGGGTTAATATATATAATATATATAAAGAATATATATTAAAATATATATAAAGAATATATATTAAAATATATAATAATATATATAAATATACAAAGAACTCATATGACTAAATAGCAAAAAACAAAAACAAAAACAAACCAAAAAAACCACCCAAACAATCATGGGCAGAGGACTTGAAGAGACATTTCTCCAGAGGAGACATGCAAGAGTCCAACAAATACCTGAAAACATGCTCAACATCACTAATCATCAAGGAAATGCACATCAAAACCTCACACCATGGGGTGCCTGGCTGGCTCTGTCGGTGGAGTATGCGACTCTTGATCTCGAGGTCGTGAGTTTGAGCCCCGCGTTGGGTGTAGAGATTAGTAAAAAATAAAATCTTAAAAAAACAATTCAAACCCGTGAGAATAGCTGTTAAGAAAAAGGCAGGCGATCAAATTCTGGCAAGGAGATTCACCATCAGTGGGAATGTAAATTAGCAAAGCCACCACGGAAAGCAGTATGGAAGTACCCCCCAAAATTAAAAATAAAACTGCCCTATGATCCAGCAACCTCACTTCTCGGTGTCTATATCCAAAGGAAAGGAAATCACTATCTTGAAGAGATATGTGCACCCCCGTGTTCATTGCAGTGTTACAACAACCAAGACACAGAAAAAACTACTGTGGCCATCCACAGATAAATGGATAAATAAAATGTGGTCTATATAGAGAACGGAATATTATTCAGCCATAAAAAAGAGATCCTGCCGTTTGCAACAACAGGGATGGGCCATGAGGCCATTATGTCAAGTGAAATAAATCACACAGAGGAAAGCAAATACTGTCCGAGCTCACCTGTAAGTGCAATCTAAAAACTTCAAACTTGCAGATACAGAGAGTAGAGTGGTGGCTGCCAAGGGCGGTGGGGGGAGGTGCTGGGGGAAAAGGGGGGAAGTTGGTCAAAGGGCACAAAATTTCATTTATAGGATGAATAGGTACAGCCTGGTGACTATAGTTAACAACATTGTATCATAGGCTCGGAAGTTGCTTTGTATATGTATCAAACCGTGGCATGGTACGCCTTAAAATTACCCCATATTGTATGTCAATTCTATCTTGATAAAGCCGGGGGGGAAAAACTAAAAAAGGAAAAAGAAGAAGAAGGATACAGTTTCTGGAGTAAGATGATTTGGGTCCAAATGCTGGTTCTGTCACTTTGTAGCTGGGGACTTTGGGACATTTACTTAGCCTCCCCATGCCTCAGTTTCCCTATTTGTAAAACAGGGCTTACAGTACCTTATTTCATACGATCGTGAACATTAGAACGGATACCCATAAAGCTCTTAGGACAGACGGGGCATACAGTGAGGGAACCAATAAATGTTGACTATTATAATTTCTTGACCACACCAACCTGCCTTCTGGTTTTCGGGACTTTATCTGTGCTGTTCCCACCCCTGGGAAGTCTCTTCCCCACTCTCTTCACCTGGCTGACAGACACCTCATCTCTCAGGTCTCAACATAAATGTGACTTCGTCGGTGACTCCGGAGTCCCAGGTCCCTGGTCCCCTTCAGCCTTTGTGATGCTCCCTCACCTGGCCTCCATGTTCCTTGCAGTTCTTGCTGCAATCACATAGCTGTTTGTGTTATTGTCTATTGAACGTCTGTCTTTTCCACCAGCCTGTAAGCCCTAGGAGAACACGGCTTGTTCTCCTGCCCTGTTCCCACTGGACCATAGGGCATGGCATTCAGGAGGTGGTCAATAAATGTCTGTGCACTAGGTAAGCCACGTAGGTTTACAGCTGCAGGTGCATGGATATCTGAGTGAGAAGGCATTCGGACTCTTGTCTAAAGAGCAGAAATATACAGTTAGAGAGGCTTCTGACCCTTTTGTTTGATGGCAGGACGCATTCCGGGCCCTTTGGCTGCCCTTTTTAGGCCAGAGAGTCTGGAAGGAAATTCTTGAGGTGTCCAAACCTGTGTTGTAGATGACCAGCTGGCCCTGAAACATCAATTGGCAGAAGGGCTGGAATGTGTACAGAGAGAAGCGGCTGCCTCGCTCGGGAGGGATCCAGTCTCGGTTTGCTAAACTAGCTGAATTCCAGGAATACCAGCAGGGAGATTGGGTCATGTCATACCTGCTTCTCAAGACAAACAAGCTGAAAGCTGGGGTGGGGTGGGGGGAGTTCGGGGGAGAAGTGCCCTAACTGCTGGGAGAAAGGAAAGACCAGATGCACGGACCGGAAAAAACCCCATAGCAGGTGGAGCCCAGGGACAAGCCTGGACATGCCAACATGTCAGAACCTTGTTCCACCGAGCCCTGGTCTCTCTAAACCCATCCCTGAGAAAGCAGAGCAGGAATAGCTTGAGACTTCCATGCCAAGCAAACGTACAGCAGGAAATTCTCCTAAGCCAGGGGTTTGCTCAGAGGCCCCGGCCCCTGTGGCTAAAATCAGGATTCTGTCTGTGCTGATTTACTTCCCAGCTGGGTTTTAGGAAAAGCCTCAAAAAGACCACTGGGCTGTGCCCGGGATCGGCTGTTGAGGCCAGCCTCCCTCAGGGCCACCCCCCCCTTTCCGGACAAAGAGCCACATGAAGGGACGTCCTCGAAGTGTCCCCCTGAACATTCATAAAGATGCAAAAAAAATCATCTGTGCCCAGAGCCCAGTTTTATTTTGTTAACGAACACAAAGGATCTGCCTTGTTTTGTCTTGATGCACTATCTTTTTAAAAATTTTTTATTGTTATGTTAATCACCATGCATTACATCATTAGTTTTAGATGTAGTGTTCCATGATTCATTGTTTGTGCATAACACCCAGTGCTCCATGCAGAATGTGCCCTCCTTAATACCCATCACCAGGCTAACCCATCCTCCCCCCCCAGAACCCTCAGTTTGTTTTTCAGAGTCCATCGTCTCTCATGGTTCGTCTCCCCCTCCGATTTCCCCCCTTCATTCTTCCCCTCCTGCTATCTTCTTTTTTTTTTCTTAACATATATTGCATTATTTGTTTCAGAGGTACAGATCTGAGATTCAACAGTCTTGCACAATTCACAGTGCTCACCAGAGCACATACCCCCCCAATATCTATCACCCAGCCACCCCATCCCTCCCACCCCACCCCCCACTCCAGCAACCCTCAGTTTGTTTCCTGAGATTAAGAATTCCTCATATCAGTGAGGTCATGATACATGTCTTTCTCTGTTTGACTTATTTCGCTCAGCATAATACCCTCCAGTTCCAACCACATCATTGCAAATGGCAAGATCTCATTCCTTTTGATGGCTGCATAATATTCCATTGTATATATACACCACATCTTCTTTATCCGTTCATCTGTCGATGGACATCTTGGCTCTTTCCACAGTTTGGCTATTGTGGACATTGCTGCTATAAACATCGGGGTGCACATACCCCTTTGGATCCCTACATTTGTTTGATGCACAATCTTAACATACACGAACTTCGCTGGACGGCAGCTCGACGGAAACGTGTTGACCCGCTTTGAAAAATCACGTTGCCCAGGGCGGTGGCCACTGGTGATGTTGGAATCACCAGAGCTACTCACCTCGATCAGATATCATTTGTCACAGAGGTCTTCCTGGTAATTCTACTCCAAGACGGAAGCCTGCAAACTATTTCTCTACATCACTGAATGTAGCTGTGCGGTGCATTAGCATATTGAAATGCGTGTTATTTGACTTATATGTGACTTTCTTTTTATTTTTTGCATATGTCACTCACGGGGGGCTTATGTTGGAGGAGGAAGTTATGTGTGCGGGAAAGCTGCATGATTGTAAATTTCATTTCAGGATGATAAGGGAGGGTGTTACAAAATATTTGTAATCCAAAGGAGGAGGGTGCCCTGGGAGGGTGCATCACAGCGACCGTTCCATAGCAGGTCCTGAGCTGGTGCACAGCGGACATTTTGCCCCGGGCCACGCACTTTATTTGTACACCTGCACTGGTTTCTCTAGATTGGAGAACACTTTTCCCAGGGAGTGGCACTGACTAGCGAGATCTGCCGAGTCATAGATGATGTTGCTATCTAGAGCTCACAGATGGAACCAGCAGGAGCAAACTCTTGGGGTGGTTTATCAAAGCCCAGAGTTAACCATGCCGGGACCCAGGGATCCTTTTCCGGCGTCCGAAGTGGTATGTCTGCGCCACCTAGTGGGACATGAGAAAATAGCAGGTCTGTGAGCTAAGTCAAGCACCTTGATTGGCAGATGGGTAGCAAGGACTGAGTGGTAGCATCAGCTAGTACTTACCGGGCGCCCACCGCAGGCTATCATTTTATAGATATTAACTCATTCTCTCCTCATGACTTAGGAACTGTTATGCCCCTTTTGCCCATAGAGAAGCAGGCCCAGAAAAGGTAAGTGACTTGACTATGTGCCTGGCCAGAGGCAGGGCTGGGATTTGAACCCTGGAGGTCTGGCTCTGTCTACAGGTGCTGCTCTTAATCACTGCGCCATGGCTTTGCGGGCGGCTGCTCTCTGGGGAGACACTATTCTGAGAGCCAAAGTCCACTAAGTCTTCACGGCTACCGTAGCCTTTTCTTTCCGGGCAGGAGAAAAGGAGGAAAAAGAACGGGAAAGTAATACCTAAGCATCACCTTTGTCTTGTCTTTGTATGGGCCATGGAAGTCTTTGTGCACAGTGTGAGGAGGACGCTGTTTCGTTCTTTTGGCAGATCCTGAAAGAGCTAACCTCCCAATTGTGCCGTAAGCTTCACGCAAGCTTCATGAGCGCAGAGCCCACATCTCATTCACTTCTGTAACCCCGTACTCACCCCAGCACCTGACACTCACTGCGTGCTCAGGAAGGACTTTGGATATAACATCTGTATTGAGATATAATCCACATACCATCTAATTCATGCATTTAAAGTGTACAGTGGTTTTTAGTGTAGTCACAGGGTGGGTGCAACCAACATCACAGTGTTTATCAGCCCCCAAAGAAAGCCCATTCTCCTTAGCATTCAGTCCCCATAGCCCCCAAGCCCCATCCCCAGCGCTAATCAACCACCAGTCCACTTCCTGTCTGTATGGATCCGTCTATTCTGGACATTTCAGAATAAATGGAAGCATATGACATGTGGTCTTTGGTAACTGGTTTCTTTCACTCAGCATACCGTTTGCAAGGTTCATCTACTTTGTAGCATGCATTAGTATTTCATTTCTCTTACGGCTGAATAATATTGCGTTATAGGA
The DNA here is from genome assembly GCF_964656455.1 of Halichoerus grypus. Taxonomy (NCBI): domain Eukaryota; kingdom Metazoa; phylum Chordata; class Mammalia; order Carnivora; family Phocidae; genus Halichoerus; species Halichoerus grypus. The sequence goes on from NC_135713.1 coordinate 153,247,977, forward strand.
ATATGCCACCTTTTATGTATCTCTTCATCAGTTAATGGACATTTGGGTTGTTAACCCCTTTGGGGTTCCTACAAATAATGGCTACTAGAAACATTCATATACGAGTTTTTGAGTAGACTAATGTTTTCATTTCTCTTGAGGATATCCCTAAAAGTGAAATTGCTGGGTCATAGGGCAACTGTATGTTTAACCTTTTGATGGATTGCCAGACTGTTTTCCAAGGGCTACACCGTTTTCCCCATTCCCACCAGGAATGCATGAGAGTTCTGATTTCTCTACATCCTCGCCAACACTGGTTATTACCTTTTTTATTACAGCCATCCCACTTGGCGTGCAGTGCTATCCTGTTGTCGTGGGATGGTTGCTTTTTAATCATCCGCTAATAGGCTCCCAGCCCCCTGGCGCTAAATGGGACCACAGCAGTCATGTAGCCCAATTTGTTCCTTTTACAGGTGAGGGGAGAAGAAAGGACTAACCCAAGGTCAGTAACAGTAATTAATAAGGGAGGCAGTAACAGAACCTATATGTTTGTTTTTTTCTTTCAAGAAAGTGAAGAAAACTAAAGTCAGTGGCCAAAAAAAAAAAAAAAAAAAAAAAAAAGAAAAAGAAAAAGGGAAGAAAGGTCTGAATGATGTTATTCTCTAAAACTTCTCTAGGAGAAGTTCCTGCAACTATAAAAACCAGAAGACAATGAATCAATAACTTGTAAGGGGTCGTCACAAACAGTTAGGTCCAGGGATCCCCCAGGTGTATTAGCCACAAAGCAAAGCAAACACTTTCCACTCGTTTTCCTGTTTAGTGCTAACGACACCCCTATCTTAGACGGGTACATAAAGGGTTATGGGTTCTAGATCCTACAGGATCCTATATGCAACCAGTGTCTGCTTGGAAGTTAACAGAGACATTCCTGGACACGCAAAGACTCAGAAAGTCCCCATGCCCACATGTCCTTCCCGGGGGGTTACTCAAAGCAACATTTCAGTTGTGTGAGAAACTACAGTGAGAAACTCAGGAATGAGGAAGGCGTTTGTATAAACAGTAAACAACGTAGGCAGAAAACCTGAGTTAATTATTAATGCAGCCTGCAATCTCAATATAAATGTCAAAAAATAATTTCTGAGAGGGAGGACCCATGAGTCACAATTTTAATAATGGCCTGGGGCTAGAACGGTGGCTTGCGCCTGGCAGTCCGCGCCGGGCGGCAGCCGTGAGCCCTGCGCCGCGTTCCCAGGTGCGGCCCGCGGGTGAACGCACTCGCTCCCTTGAACTTGGAGCCGCCGCGCGGCGGACAGGCTTGCTCTAGGCTCTTTGCAGGCCGACTCCTGCTTCTCGCCGGAGGAACTGGAGTTCCTTCAACATTCCCTCGGGTCCTCTTAAACTTTTCTGGTTCAGGAGTGTGAATGGCACTTCCCCCTAGTTTTAAGTGGCGACAGCTCTCGGTCTGTTTAATCGCTTCGGTCTTGTCCGCGGCGATTGGGGGAGGCGTGTCAGCTCGCCATCTTGGATCAAGGGCGACAGGACCGGTTTAGCACGGACCTAAGGCGCGTCCCAAGGTGATGACAGCGGGGACGTAATCGCACGTCCTTGGACAAGACTTTCCAGCCCGGTCCTCCCCCGGCGCCACCCCAGCACCCGGTCCAAAAATAAGATTCCTCCCAGCCCCGGGCCCTCCTGAGCTAGAGTGGGTAGGATGAGTGGCTTCCTCTGGGGCATCCGGGGGTCCGCAGCTGTCCCCATCCTGTCCTCCTGTGCTCCCGGCTCAGCGCGGCAGGAGCGGGCGCCGCGGGGCGCGCAGTGGGAGCGCGCGGCTGCGGCTCTGCCCGGGGCGGGCCGGGAGCAGGGCGGCCGCGGGGGTGAGGAGCCGCCCGGGCCCGGCCGGCCTGACACCACCTGGCGGAGTCTCGGGGAAGAGTCTTAAAGGCGCGCGCTCCTCCGCGCCCCTCGCACTCCAGCGGGAGCCGCCGAGAGCTCGCCTCGCTCTCCCGCGCGGCGCCTCGGGAGGTAAGTGCCGTCCGGCCCGCGGGAGTCGGGGCCCGGGGGCGCGGGGTGGGGGGTGGGTGGGGGACACGGGGCGGCCCCGCGCTCGGGGAGCTCCGGCCCGGGCTGCGGTCGGAGGGCGGCGCCCAAGTTTGGGGAAGGCCTCGGAGGGCAGCCGGAGCGGCGCAGCGCCGGGGCGGGGACGGCGCGGGTGGCGGCGGGCTGGGGCCGTCCGGGGGCGGCGGGGCCCGGCGCCGCCTCGGGGACCCGCACCGGCGCGCGGCGCACGGCCGAGCCTCCGCCCCGCGCCCGGCGCACTTGGCGCGCTCCGCCCGCGGTTCCTGGCGAACCCCCGGGGGCTGGCCGGAGCCGCCACCCCCGCCCCGCGCCTTCCCGCCCGCCGGGTCCCCGCAGCCCGCTCGCCCCGCGGTCGCGCCGGGTCACGCCGGCAGGTCGCGCTCGGCCGCCGGCCAAGCCCGCCCGGGCCCCGCCGCGCCCGCGCCCGCGCCCCGGGCCACCCCGCCCGGCCTCTCGGCGCTGCGCCCCTCGCCTCTTCCCCAGCTCCAGCCGCTCGCTATTTTCACACCTCCCGGTGCCCCGGCCCCGGCGCCTGATTCAGTGCTTAGTAATTAATTTGGCGTTTCAGAATGGTCAGCGGGCTGGATAATGGGCGCATTCATCCCCCGGGCTAATCTGAACAGAGGTGGGAAGAAAGGCTTTCACAGACAGAAAATGCCATTCGCTGAGCGCTCAAAGGGGCTGTCACTCCCAGAATAAATCGCCGCCGCGCCCGCCGGCTTCTCTGGCCATTTCCATACAGCCCCGGCCCGCGCCGCGGACCCGCCGGCCTCGGCCTCGGCTCCCGGGAATCACTCACTCGAGGCCCTTCGACGGGAAAGTCGGGCGAGGGCGAGACCCGGGCGGGGGTCGAGGGAGACGGGGAAGCTGGGGGCTCGGGTTAAGGCCGCAGGGGACAAAGAGCTTGATTAGAAAATCAAATGCTAAACTAGAAGGAGGCGCCGCTAATTCAAGGCGCGGACTTTGGAGCTGGGGCTTGGGGAGCATCCGTCCCGAACCCCGCGGTTCGCAAAAGAGGAGGGCCCGCGGCCCCGAGCGGTCCGTTGCGTGCCCGAGGTCACGCAGCAAGCTTCTGGATCTCCCGAATTGTCGATGGAATCCAATGCACAAGCGTACGTAGATCGTAGAAACAGGGCCCGCTCTCCCGGAATCCCGACCCTCACCAGGCGCTTGATTCTGGGTTCCCGGCGGTATCAGCTCCGTCTCCCCGGGGACCTGGAGAGGGGACACCGTGCCCTCCGCGGCCTCCAGCTGGCCACTCCTGCCCAGACCCTAGGGGCTGCCCTGGTGCACCCGCTGAGTTCCAGTGGCTTGATCCTCTGACCTCCTCTCGACCCGAGGTCCCCGCGAGTGTTGCGCACAAGCGGTCTTCGAGCTCTGAAAGGGCCTTTCCCTGGCGGCGCCCTGTGCCCTCCCTCCGGCCGAGCGGGATCGTGCGCTTCAGCCGCAGCCCTGACCCGGCCGACCACGGACCGACAGCGCCCCCAGCCCGGCTGTGGGGTCTCCGGGTGGGCAAGGCTGGCTTGGCTCTCTCCAGGGTGAAGCTCGGGGCACTTGATTTTCCTGCTGTTGGGGCTCACCGTGCGTCCGCCTCGAGGGGCAGATTTGGCTCTGGGCCCTTCCGCCCAGTGGGACCCTCCCATCAAAGGAAGAGAAGGAGCTAGAAGGAGCTGTGGCCCTAAGAGCCAACCTCTTAGAGGCTAGAATGACAAGGGAAACCGCTGGGGGAGAAGGGGTCTTTCTGGGATTGCCAGATGGGTGTCCCAGGGTGTATAGGGGAGGGCATCCCATGCCTCTTCACCAGCTGCTGGGTGGAAGTCACTCCTCCTTACTGTGACTCAGTTTCCCTGTCTGCAAAGGAAAGATGAAATCGCATTTGGCTCCCAGTGGGGACCCTCAGTACAAGGATCCCACACACCACTCACACCCCCAACCACCAGTCCGGCCTCACACTCCCCTGGCATCTGTCCAAATCTTCACCAACACCTCTCCTGGGAGCTTCCGTGACTCCCCAAAATTTGTCTCAGGCTGCTTCCACCCACCCTTGCTGCTTCTGGGTTCTAGTACCCAGCTGTCCCTGAAAACACACCATCTGAGAGCGGGAAGGGTCTTTTCAGAGTCTGGGGCCGCCGTGCAGGTGGTGATCGTGAGTCCTGGAGTGGCTTGCTGGGGTCATCCAGCGAGTTTAGTCAGAGGACTTGAGCTAGAGAGGATTTCTCAGACTCTGGCATCAGCCCGGGGCCCTAACCCAGAGAGAGCTTCCCTCGGCCTGGGGAGGGGCCCAGAAATCTGCATTTTAAACAAGCTTCCCAAAGCATTTGGGTGCAGGTGGTGTAAGGACTATATTTAGGGAGATAATTTAGGAAACTGGGCTCTGTCCCCAGCTGACCCTCCTTTCCCAAGACCATGCCCCTGCTCACTTTCTGTGCTTCATATTTGATCAGCATTTACTGTCTCCTACCCCATGGGAGGCCTGAAGTGGGGGGGGGTCTATTTCTAGGAGATACTGGGGGATTCCCCCCTCCCCCAATGTGCAGCCTGAGAAGGAAAAGCTGTGGATGAGCTGAACACCCCTCCAGATGAGGATGGTCTAAATGGGCTGGCTGTTGAACCCCCCAAACCCAGGAGCCTTTTCTTACCAACACGCTTTCACAGCTGGATCTAACACTGTGCACCACAGCCCCGCCCCCCAACAGTACAAATGTGCCCAGAGGGGCCCCCCCCTTAGCAAGGCAAACCCCTGCCCACACCAGGGACAGAGCAGCCCACCCACCATAGGGGATCCGTGCCAGCAATAACCCAGGTGTGACCTGTGGTCCAGAGTACCCGACACCTGCCCCTTCACCAGGCTGGGGCTCAGAGGAGAGAAGGTGTGAGGGGGGCAGGGGGAAGGCCTGAAGAGTGGAAGGGGGGGGAGGAGAAGCTGTTAAAAACGGGGTGGGGGGGGAAAGGAGGGGACGAGTCCCTATTTATGTAAGCCGTTTGTAGCTGTGAATTGTAAAACTGGGCAGGATTCTCTGGAGTAATTCATAGTGTTTGGACAAGACAAACATTGTTCTGCTTTAAACAAACCTCCAGAAAGGTCAGCCTGGTTCATCCCTTTGCTGCGAGTCGCTGAGACTATCCAGATGATGAGAAAATCAGATCTTAGCTGAGGGGGCTCAGGCAGGAGGCAGCTGTCTCCTGAGTCCCTTGGACCCAGGGTGAGGGCACCCAGCCCCGGGAGGGTCCTTGGCTCCTGTTGAAACAGGCTGAGTCCCGCTCTGGAGCCAGGACGCATGGTACTTTGCGTGTGTGTGTGTGTGTGTGTGTGTGTGTGACAGATTATGGAATTTTGATGCTTCCAAGCATCATGTGAGTTCTAGAGTGAGGCTAACATGACCTACAATCTGAGTCTTCCTTGCTCGGGTGAAGGATTCATGGGAAACAAATGTTCACGGATGCAGAGCCGGATTAGACCCGCTAGCCTCGAGCCCAGACATGCGTCTGGACGTCAAGAAGTCCCTAATCCTTAAGTGCGGATGCTCTGTCTGGGCCCCCTGTCTGTTCCATTCAGCAAACGTTTCTCGAGTGCCCGCAATGTGCCAAACCGTGCTAGGGGTTGGGCACGCAGTCGTGGGGCTGGGGCTGGCTTCCCCTCCCCCTCCCTGTCTTCCCTAAGTCACGCTCATTGACTTATTCGTAATTAGGAAAGTATTATTAACCCAAAGACCAGTCTTTTGCAGTGCTGGTGTCACTGTCCCCTACCTGATCTCCGGTGGCCCAGGGCAGTTTGTCATCTGCTCAAGAGCAGGGTGACCCTGGGGGAACCATGTGATGGCAGCTGTACTGGGTTCTTTATAAAACATAAATCTGTTTAGGGCTTTGGACACCTCTGGGTCTCTTGCCTCTGCTTGTTGGCTTGGGACTCCTGGTACGCATGGCAGAGATGGAAGGAAGGGCGGGAGGGTGGGAGGCAGGAAGGAGACGTAATGTCACCATCCACGTTTTTCAGGAGAGCAGATTGCTGCTCAGAGAGGTGAAGTGACTTGCTCACTGATGTAACTGAACTCCACCTGCTGGGTGGCTTGAGCTATAGACATTTACTTCTCCCAGTTGGGAGGCTGGGGAGTGCAGGACCAAGGTGCCAGCCAGTTTGGCTCCTGGCAAGGGCTCTCTTCCTGGTCTGTAGATAACTGCCTTCTTGCTGTGTCCTAGTATTATCAGGAGTGCTCCACCTTCATGATCCCATTACCTCCCAAAGGCCCTCCTACCTCCAGATGCTATCACCCTAGGGATTAGGGCTTCGGCATATGGATTTGGGAGGGACGCACCATAGCACTCACCCTCACGGAGGTGTGGATGGAGATCTGGGGTGGGCATGACGGGAGCACTGCCCTGCTGAGCACTCAAGGAGCTCCCTGCAAGCAGGGCTAGGAAGCTGGGCGCCCCGAGAGCCCCCAGAGACCGTGTGCTCAGCCAGAGGCTAGGAGGTTGCTCCGTAGGGTAGGTCACATCCATGCAGGCTTCTGTCTACTTTCTGGCATCATTCCGGGGGCTAGCATGGTGGCTACTCCTTGCCAGGTGGCAGCATTGGTGACAGAGGTCCCCTCCCTCCCTCCACCCATTCCACGTTCCTTTAATACCTCGTTAGGTTGAATAATCTGTGCACTCACCCAAATCTCAATCAATAATGGTCTGTGTCTGTTTCCATCCTGTACCACCTCTTAGAATTAAGTCCCCTAAACTTTCTCCCTGTGTGACATGCGGCCCGGGAATACCTCATTTGAGTGACATTTGGGGGGAGGGTGGGGAAATAAGCTCTTCTGCATAGTTGATTTTTTGCAATTAACCGAAGCTTACTCCTTTAGGCAGAGAAACTTTCTATATAGTTGTTTGTCACGAGAAACGTTTTTCTGTCGAAGTCATGATTTTTTTTCCCCACCTAAGTTAGCAAGATCGAATATAGCAGGTTTTCCCCGAGTGCGGTTGAACAGGAGACCCGCCACCTACTTGGATGACTCACAGCCATCTTGAGGAACATCAGCTCCTGGGCAATTTGCTCAGCCTCTGGGCCTCAGCTTCTTCCCTTGTAAACGGGGGAGCAATAGATGGACATTCTGGAAGGGC